>NC_134688.1:12028385-12356899 GCF_050947455.1 Rhinoderma darwinii
GTAGAGGATAATGACACTGACACTTGGGATACAGGATAATGATGCTGACACTTGGGGTACAGGACATAGTATATGCAGTTTCTGTGCATTCCGGTGCGTCCCCCTATATATTACACACCCTCTTCTCGGCTGCCGCTCTTCCTCTTTACATATTATTTCTCTTCTGCAGATGCTACAATATAAATATCATTATCCTTACGGAGCTGTCAGCGTTATTTTAATCATTTTGTTGGAGATTTAGAATCCATCACGAATCATAAAGTTTTATTCTCCTCTGCCGTTTCCTCCTCACGTCTTCTAGAATTGCGGCGTCTTACTCCTATTAATCTGGAGAGACGATTGTGATGATTGAGTGTCGGGGAACTCGCTTGTGTCAGGAAGGTTTTATTGCTGTGGATAATTTGGATGTTTTTGTTTATTTCATGTAAATATTGAAAGAACCAATTAGATTTTGATGTAAAGTTAAGTTCTACAATTGGTCGCCTTGTTAATATTGCTTATTCACATAGTGATGGCTACAGCAAATAGCGGCAGGTACGGAACATGTAGGAAATTTTCCAGTGTGCCCTAAATTCAAGTATAAATCCTATAGGATACAGGAATCTCCCATATTTGTTATTGAGCCTATATAGGGGGCTGCCGAGCTCAGGTTGGTTACATTTCCATTCCTCAGGGGCGGAGCATAAAAGAGGCAGGTTCCACCTTAGCAAATAAGGGCGTGGAATCCAACCTTTTCTCCTACAAGGGATGTAAAGGAGATGTAGGTAAACAAGTACTGAGCCCTTCTGACCCAAAATGGAGGTGGCATTCCTTGTAAGAGGGACCTTCACTTCAATTATCACTTTGGGATCTCCTTGGATTAAGCCCTTGGCCAGTGTTGGCCTTGGGTACCTTTGCCACCCAGAAGAAATGGTTTTGAGGGGCAATAGCAGGGGTGTAGCTAGGGGGGAGCTGGCCCTAGGCGTGGCCAAAGGTGGCACCAGCAAGCCACTGTGCCTTGGCCAGGGTATTTAGATAAAGGGCTAGGGAAGAAGACTCAATCATTGCCTTTGATGAAGGAAGAGCTAGCTACGACTCTAGCTATAGTATAAAAAAACATCTCAGTGTCCTCCTTTAGTTGTACTATTAAATGATGCCCTAAGATCTCAAACTGGACCAGTGAATTAATTTAAAAAAAAAATGTAAGACCTAAAAAATGCTAACAAGTGATCTATAAGTGGGGCAATTCACTGCTGGACCTCTGTTGTGATGTCACTTTATTAGATCACAATTGAATCCACTAGAAGGCGCTGTAGACTATTGTAGTACCCATGCCTAAATGAGAATGCATTGTTCTCTATTTTACACATGCACGTTTCCTCTTAACAGCACACCACATGGTCAGGAGTGGTATTGCATATAAGATATATGGACATTACTGTTACCAGAGGAGTCATTATAGTTGAATTACACAAAGTAACAGAATAACAAACCGTGTGTTAAATTATTCGTCCTGCTACATCAATCAACGAGCATTTAAACCGAAGGAAATGTCAGAGCTGACATATGATAAGAGCTGGGAGGGTTAAAGCGACGGTGTTTCCCGCTGTTTAATGATTAGTTGGTGATACACATTGATAAGACTGAGAGGCCGTTAATGTTCTCACTGTCACAGCCACTACAGCGGCTACTAAATATGGAAATGTTACACCTCCGGCTCATTCTGTTATCAGCGGGACTGAACTGGGTGGACATGGTATTGATGGAAACAACAGTGGGAAAGTGATTTCCTACATTCGGAGCAGAACGATTTGTTGAGTTATTATCAGACTATGACGTGACTGAAAATTCCGTTATGGAATATCCAAGTGAGTGTGATGCATAAAGAAGTGTCGAGGATTAGAAAAATATGTCTGCTTTCCTCCAAAAACAGTGCCACACCTGTCCACAGGTTGTGTGTGGTATTGCAGCTCAGTCCCATTCGCTTCAATGCAATACCAGATACAACCCATGGACAGGTGTGGCACTGTTTCTGGAAGGAAAAGGTTAAGGCCCCATGCACACGAACATGTTTTTGCGGCCGCAATTAATTTCTATGGGCCCATGCACACGGCCGTGGTTTCCACGGTCCGTGTATTGCCCGGGAGCCTGGACCGCAAAAAGATAGGACATGTCTCATTACGACCGCATTTTGTGGTCTAGGCTCATTGAAATGAATGTACACGGCTATGTGCAAGGCCCGTGATGTGCGGGCAGCCCGCAGGTGACACTCCGAGCGGCAAATCACGGGCCTTGCACACCAATACGGTCGTTTGCATGAGCCCTAATAGTTTCATTCTGTCCATGTGCCCCATTTCAGGGCATTGGGATGTCATAGAGGTAGGACCTTGCTCTTAACCCTCATATATTAGCCATAGCGGAGAAAGTCACTTCTGGTCTGGAGGACTTAACATGACCTTGAATTACATGGTCACCCATATTTTTTAATGGACGACATGCATTACCACATTTCTCCTGTAGTGGCCGCTGCAGGAAAAATGTGTGGCCGATCACAGGTTCCTCTTGTGATAACAAATGATCGCTGGGGTTTTGAGCTGCCAGACCTATATTGATTAGCTGATCGCCAGCAGGTTCTCATTTGACATTATGAAATGAGATAATTTATTGGATGTATTATCATGTTCTTCAGATTATTTTATACTGATCCTTTTAGAGGGTCATAGAAGAGATTTACCACTTGGCCGTCCGCCATGGTTAAACATTATCTAAGGGCTTAGGCGGGAGTTATTGATTATCACCATGATGAATCGTAAGAGTTCAATGTCAGAATGAATTCATTAACCAACAATCTATCAGGCACAGGAATAACCTCGGACGACCAATAAAAATAAATTGTCATAATAACCTTATTAAAAAAAACGTTGGCTTATTTTATAGGGGCACTAACGTGAAAAAAAATACTAGAAACACCATGATTTTCTTTCTTATATACTCTCATATAGTAATCCAAATGTTGAAAATAACTATTAGATTTCTGTGTAACAGGAAGTATCTATTTTGCCTCCTCTCCTTTTCCTTTATTGCTGGTGTATGTGAAATTGCAAGTTTGGGAAGAGATAGGGACTTATTTGCTTTATATTTGGCTGGGAGGCAGATTGCTTAAAGGGAAGGTGTCATGATTTTATTTTATTTTTATTATTTTGCTTTTAATATAATGTAAACAAAAATGTTATTTATTTATGTTGTCACTTTCTACTTTTTAATGTATTCTTACTTTTAGTTCTCTATGGGGGCTGCCATTTTCTTTTTCATCTCTGTATGTGTCGATTAACGACAAATACAGAGATGGAATATGGCACATACAGAGATGGAATACGGCAGCTACAGTGCATAGGAGTCAATGAACGGCTTCCGTCCATTGCCTCTGCTCTCTGTACTGCGCAGACGCGGCTCAGAGTCACACAGCAGAGAAGCCGGCGGTTTGTAGGGAGAGAGCAGGCGCCATTATGAAGACCGGCTGCACTGCAGGTAAGGCGTGTGTCTCTGTCTGTCCCTCTCTATCTCTCACTACTGTCAGCAGTATTTGGTTGTGATGCTGGAGGAGACTGTCAGCAAGATTGTATGGTGATATGTCCCCACCCAATCTTGCTGACAGTCTCCTCCAGCGTCACCATACAATCCTGCTGACAGTCTCCTCCAGCGTCACCATACAATCCTGCTTACAGTCTCCTCCAGCGTCACCATACAATCTTGCTGACAGTGATGCAGGAGGAGACTGTCAGCAGGATTATATATATGACTAGCTGGTATAAATTATACATCTTCTTGTATATAGTAATATGGAGCATGCTGGTATAACCTGGGCATCTTCTGTATATAATTATATATGTACAGCTGGTATAAGTTATACATCTTCTTGAATATAGTGATATGGAGCATGCTGGTATAACCTGGGCATCTTCTGTATATAATTATACATGTACAGTGGTATAAGTTATACATCTTCTTGTATATAGTGATATGGAGCATGCTGGTATAACCTGGGTATCTTCTGTATATAATTATATATGTACAGTAGGTATAAGTTATACATCTTCTTGTATATAGTGATATGGAGCATGCTGGTATAACCTGGGCATCTTCTGTATATAATTATATATGTACAGCTGGTATAAGTTATACATCTTCTTCTATATAGTGATATGGAGCATTCTGGTATAACCTGGGTATCTTCTGTATATAATTATATATGTACAGCTGGTATAAGTTATATATCTTCTTGTATACAGTGATATGGAGCATGCTGGTATAACATGGGCATCTTCTTTATATAATAATATATGTACAGCAGGTATAACCTGGGTATCTTCTGTATATAATTATATATGTACAGCTGGTATAAGTTATACATCTTCTTGTATACAGTGATATGGAGCATGCTGGTATAACCTGGGCATCTTCTTTATATAATAATATATGTACAGCAGGTATAACCTGGGTATCTTCTGTATATAATTATATATGTACAGCTGGTATAAGTTATACATCTTCTTGTATATAGTGATATGGAGCATGCTGGTATAACCTGGGTACCTTCTGTATATAATTATATATGTACAGCTGGTATAAGTTATACATCTTCTTGTATATAGTGATATGGAGCATGCTGGTATAAGCTGGGTATCTTCTGTATATAATTATATATGTACAGCTGGTATAAGTTATACATCTTCTTGTATATAACGATATGGAGCATGCTGGTATAACCTGGGCATCTTCTGTATATAATTATATATGTACAGCTGGTATAAGTTATACATCTTCTTGTATATAGTGATATGGAGCATGCTTGTATAACCTGGGCATCTTCTGTATATAATTATACATGTACAGTGGCATAAGTTATACATCTTCTTGTATATAGTGATATGGAGCATGCTGGTATAACCTGGGTATCTTCTGTAAATAATTATATATGTACAGCTGGTATAAGTTATACATCTTCCTGTATATAGTGATATGGCGCATGCTGGTATAACCTGGGTATCTTCTGTATATAATTATATATGTACAGCTGGTATAAGTTATACATCTTCTTATATATAGTGATATGGACCATGCTGGTATAACCTGGGTATCTTCTGTATATAATTATATATGTACAGCTAGTATAATTTATACATCTTCTTGTATATAGTGATATGAAGCATGCTGGTATAACCTGGGTATCTTCTGTATATAATTATATATGTATAGCTGGTATAAGTTATACATCTTCTTGTATATAGTGATATGGAGCATGCTGATATAACCTGGGTATCTTCTGTATATAATTATATATGTACAGCTAGTATAAGTTATACATCTTCTTCTATATAGTGATATGGAGCATTCTGGTATAACCTGGGTATCTTCTGTATATAATTATATATGTACAGCTGGTATAAGTTATATATCTTCTTGTATACAGTGATATGGAGCATGCTGGTATAACCTGGGCATCTTCTTTATATAATAATATATGTACAGCTGGTATAACCTGGGTATCTTCTGTATATAATTATATATGTACAGCTGGTATAAGTTATACATCTTCTTGTATATAACGATATGGAGCATGCTGGTATAACCTGGGTATCTTCTGTATATAATTATATATGTACAGCTGGTATAATTTATACATCTTCTTGTATATAGTGATATGGAGCATGCTGGTATAACCTGGGTATCTTCTGTATATAATTATATATATGACTAGCTGGTATAAGTTATACATCTTCTTGTATTTAGTGATATGGAGCATGCTGGTATAAGCTGGGTATCTTCTGTATATAATTATATATGTACAGCTGGTATAAGTTATACATTTTCTTGTATATAGTGATATGGAGCATGCTGGTATAACCTGGGTATCTTCTGTATATAATTATATATGTACAGCTGGTATATGTTATATATCTTCTTGTATATAGTAATATGGAGCATGCTGGTATAACCTGGGTATCTTCTGTATCTAATTATATATGTACAGCTGGTATAAGTTATATATTTTGTATATAGTGATATGGAGCATGCTGGTATAACCTGGGTATCTTCTGTATATAATTATATATGTACAGCTGGTATAAGTTATACATCTTCTTGTATATAGTGATATAGAGCATGCTGGTATAACCTGGGTATCTTCTGTATATAATTATATATATACAGCTGGTATAAGTTATACATCTTCTTGTATATAGTAATATGGAGCATGCTGGTATAACCTGGGTATCTTCTGTATATAATTATAGATGTACAGCTGGTATAAGTTATACATCTTCTTGTATATAGTGATATGGAGCATGCTGGTATAACCTGGGTATCTTCTGTATATAATAATATATGTACAGCTGGTAAAAGTTATATATCTTCTTGTATATAGTGATATGGAGCATGCTGGTATAACCTGGGCATCTTCTGTATATAATTATATATGTACAGTGGTATAAGTTATACATCTTCTTGTATACAGTGATATGGAGTATGCTGGTATAACCTGGGTATCTTCTGTATATAAATATATATGTACAGCTGGTATAAGTTATACATCTTCCTGTATATAGTGATATGGAGCATGCTGGTATAACCTGGATATGTTCTGTATATAATAATATATGTACAGCTGGTATAAGTTATACATCTTCTTGTATATAGTTGTAAAGGATCTGCCAGGCACAACTTCTGTGTATACGCCCATAGGTAATCAGTCTGCACCTGAGTCTATGTCTCTGAGACTGACTCCAGCTTCCACCACTCAGGATGGCAGGCTTAGGAGCGGGAGAGCCTATCGCAGCCTGGCCAGTCGGAGCTAGCTCCCGCCCTCTGTCTATTTATACCTGCATTTCCTGTTCCTCCTTTGCTTGTGATTCTTCTCGTGTGGTTTCCTGGCCCAGCTACAGCTTCTGACTATTTGACCTTGCTCCATACTGACCCTGGCTTACTGACTACTCTCCTGCTCTGCGTTTGGTACCTCGTTCACTCCTGGTTTGACTCGGCTCGTTCACCACTCTTGTTGCTCACGGTGTTGCCGTGGGCAACTGACCAATTTCCCTTAGCTTTGTGTACCCTTGTCTGTTTGTCTCGTGCACTTACTGAGCGTAGGGACCGCCGCCCAGTTGTACCCCGTCGCCTAGGGCGGGTCATTGCAAGTAGGCAGGGACAGAGTGGCGGGTAGATTAGGGCTCACTTGTAGGTTTCCCTACCCCCATCATTACATAATCACAAGCCAAATACCTAGTCTACCCTGGTCCCTGACACTACTATGGACCCCCTTGAGACCCTGGCCCAGCAAATGCAGGGTCTCTCCCTGCAGGTCCAGGCCCTGGCTCAGAGGGTCAACCAGCCTGACGCTACCATGGTAGTGCCCCTCACCTCACCTCTTGAACCCCACCTCAAGTTGCCTGACCGGTGCTCAGGGGACTGGAGGACTTTTCTCTCCTTTCGGGAGAGTTGTAGGCTCTACTTCCGCTTAAAGCCTCACTCCTCTAGTTCGGAGAGCCAGCGGGTGGGTATAATTATGTCCCGGCTCCAGGAAGGGCCCCAAGAGTGGGCCTTCTCCTTGGCTCCTGACGCCCCTGAACTTTCCTCCGTTGATCGTTTCTTTTCTGCTCTCTGACTCATTTATGACGAGACCGACAGTACTGACTTTGCCGAGAGTCAGCTGGTGACCTTACGTCAGGGTAAGAGACCTGTTGAGGAGTATTGTGCTGACTTTAGGAAGTGGTGCGTAGCTTCCCGGTGGAATGACCCTGCCTTAAGGTGCCAGTTTAGGTTGGGTCTGTCGAACGCCCTGAAAGACCTGCTAGTTAGCTATCCCTCTTCTGACTCCCTTGACCAGGTTATGGCTTTAGCGGTACGACTTGACCGACGTCTCAAGGAACGACAACTTGAACGTTTTTGTGTTTTCCCCTCTGACTCCCCCATGATGCCTCCCGAGGTCCCGTTGCTTCGCTCTTCCACGGAAGACTCGGCGGTTCCTATGCAACTCGGGGCCTCCGTGTCCACCCGACAACGTAGAGAGTTCCGCAGGAAGAATGGTCTCTGCTTCTATTGTGGGGATGACAAGCATCAAGTGAACACCTGTCCTAGGTGCAAGAATAAGCAGCCGGAAAACTTCCGCGCCTAAGTGATCATCGGGGAGGTCACGTGGGCGCACAGGTATTTCCCGTAAATATGAAACGTAATAAAATCTTGCTTCCCTTTCAGGTCTCTTTTGGTGGTAGGTCTGCTACCGGCAGTGCCTTCGTGGATTCAGGGTCTTCTGCTAATATCATGTCTGTGGAATTTGCTATGTCTCTAGCTATGCCTTTGATTGATTTGCCTAAACCTGTCCCGGTAGTGGGTATCAACTCCACTCCTCTTGCTAATGGTTATTTTACACAGCATACCCCTGTTTTTGAACTCCTTGTTGGCTCCATGCATTTGGAGCAGTGCTCTGTACTGTTGATGAAGGGATTATCGTCCGATTTAGTTTTAGGCCTTCCCTGGTTGCAGTTGCATAATCCCACGTTTGACTGGAATACTGGGGAGCTTACCAAATGGGGTAATGAATGCTTGACGTCATGTTTTTCTGTTAATTATATTTCTCCCCCTGAGGAGGTGAACACGCTACCTGAGATTGTTCAGGACTTCGCTGATGTTTTCTCTAAGGAGGCCTCCGAAGTGTTACCTCCTCATAGAGAATACGATTGCGCTATCGAATTGGTACCAGGAGCTAAGCTCCCTAAGGGTAGGATATTTAATCTTTCTTGTCCCGAACGTGAAGCCATGAGAGAGTATATCCAGGAATGCCTGGCCAAGGGTTACATTCGCCCCTCTACTTCTCTGGTAGGTGCTGGCTTCTTCTTCGTAGGGAAGAAGGGTGGTGGTCTTAGGCCATGCATTGACTACCGTAACTTGAATAAGGTCACTGTAAGGAACCAGTATCCCCTTCCTTTGATTCCTGATCTCTTTAATCAGGTTCAGGGAGCCCAATGGTTCTCTAAGTTTGATCTACGGGGGGCGTATAACCTTATCAGCATCAAAGAGGGGGATGAGTGGAAGACTGCGTTTAACACGCCCGAAGGTCATTTCGAATACCTCGTCATGCCCTTTGGGTTGTGTAATGCTCCTGCGGTCTTCCAGAATTTCATAAATGAGATTTTAAGAGATTACCTGGGGGTATTTCTTGTAGTGTAGCTTGATGACATACTGGTGTTTTCCAAGGACTTGTCCTCCCACATTGAGCATGTCAGGAAGGTGCTCCAGGTCCTTCGGGAAAACAAACTGTTTGCGAAAACCGAAAAATGTGTGTTTGGGGTACAGGAGATACCATTTTTGGGTCAAATCCTCACTCCTCATGAATTCCGCATGGACCCCGCCAAGGTCCAGGCTGTGGCAGAATGGGTCCAACCTGCCTCCCTGAAGGCGTTACAGTGTTTCTTGGGGTTCGCTAATTATTACAGGAGATTTATTGCTAACTTCTCGGTCATCGCTAAGCCTCTTACGGACCTCACTCGCAAAGGTGCTGATCTCCTCCACTGGCCTCCTGAGGCTGTCCAGGCTTTTGAGGTCCTTAAGAAGTGCTTTATCTCGGCCCCGGTGCTGGTTCAGCCCAACCAAATGGAGCCATTTATCGTGGAAGTTGACGCATCCGAGGTGGGAGTGGGGGCTGTCTTGTCCCAGGGTACCAGGTCCCTCACCCATCTCCGTCCCTGTGCCTACTTCTCCAGGAAGTTTTCGCCCACTGAGAGTAACTATGATATTGGCAACCGCGAACTCTTAGCCATTAAATGGGCATTTGAAGAGTGGCGCCACTTCCTGGAGGGGGCTAGGCACCAGGTAACGGTCCTTACCGACCACAAGAATCTGGTTTTCCTAGAATCTGCCCGGAGGCTAAACCCGAGACAAGCTCGATGGGCGCTATTTTTTACCAGATTCAACTTTTTGGTTACCTATAGGGCTGGGTCTAAAAATATTAAGGCCGATGCACTGTCGCGTAGCTTCATGGCCAGCCCTCCTTCGGAGGAAGATCCTGCTTGTATTTTGCCTCCAGGTATAATCATTTCTTCTATTGATTCTGATTTAGTCTCTGAAATTGCGGCTGGTTCAGCTCCCGGGAACCTTCAGGGGGAACCTTCAAGGTTCAGCTCCCGGGAACCTTCCTGAGGACAAGCTATTTGTTCCCCTGCAATTCCGGCTAAGGGTACTTAGGGAAAATCATGACTCCGCACTATCTGGTCATCCAGGCGTCCTTGGTACCAAACACCTCATTGCCAGAAACTATTGGTGGCCTGGGTTGCCTAAAGACGTTAAGGCCTACGTCGCCGCTTGTGAGGTTTGTGCTAGGTCCAAGACTCCCAGGTCCCGACCAGCGGGCTTACTACGTTCTTTGCCCATTCCCCAGAGACCTTGGACCCATGTCTCCATGGATTTTATCACCGATTTGCCTCAATCTCAAGGCAAGTCGGTGGTGTGGGTTGTAGTAGACAGCTTCAGTAAAATGTGCCACTTTGTGCCCCTCAAGAAACTACCCAATGCCAAGGCGTTAGCCACCTAGTTTGTCAAACACATCCTGCGTCTCCATGGGGTCCCTGTCAATATTGTTTCGGACAGAGGGGTACAATTTGTTTCATTGTTTTGGAGAGCCTTCTGTAAAAAGTTGGAGATTGATCGGTCCTTCTCCTCTGCCTTCCATCCTGAAACTAATGGCCAAACTGAGAGGACTAATCAATCTCTAGAACAATATTTAAAGGTGTTTTATCTCTGACTGTCAATATGATTGGGTCTCATTCATTCCCCTCGCCGAATTTTCCCTTATCCGGGTCAGTAACTCGTCAGGGGTCTCCACCTTTTTCTGTAATTTTGGGTTTAATCCACGGTTCTCCTCCGTTTCACCTGGTAGTTCCAACAATCCCGAGGTAGAGGTCGTTCATCGGGAACTGTGCACAGTCTGGGCCCAGGTTCAGAAGAACCTAGAGGCGTCCCAGAGCGTACAAAAAACTCAGGCTGATAGAAGACGTTCTGCTAACCCCTTGTTTATGGTCGGGTATCTGGTGTGGTTATCGTCTAGGAACTTGCGCCTTAAGGTCCCGTCCAAGAAGTTTGCTCCCCGGTTTATTGGGCCGTATAAGGTCATTGAAGTCCTCAATCCTGTCTCCTTCCGACTGGAGTTGCCCCCATCTTTTCGAATACACGACGTGTTTCATGCCTCCCTCCTTAAACGCTGCTCCTCGTCCTTGGCTCCCTCGAGGAAACCTCCTGTTCCCGTTCTCACCCCTGAGGGGGTGGAATTCGAGGTGGCCAAGATTGTGGACAGCAAGATGGTCCAAGGCTCCCTCCAGTACCTGGTCCATTGGAGAGGATACGGGCCTGAGGAGAGGACTTGGGTACCCGCCCGGTATGTTCACGCTGGGGTATTGGTCAGGAATTTCCACCTTCGTTTCCCCAATAAACCAGGTCCACCTAGAAAGGGTCCGGTGGCCCCTCATAAAAGGGGGGTACTGTAAAGGATCTGCCAGGCACAACTTCTGTGTATACGCCCATAGGTAATCAGTCTGCACCTGAGTCTATGTCTCTGAGACTGACTCCATCTTCCACCACTCAGGATGGCAGGCTTAGGGAGAGCCTATCGCAGCCTGGCCAGACGGAGCTAGCTCCCGCCCTCTGTCTATTTATACCTGCCTTTCCTGTTCCTCCTTTGCTTGTGATTCTTCTTGTGTGGTTTCCTGGCCCAGCTACAGCTTCTAACTATTTGGTCCTGCTCCATACTGACCCTGGCTTACTGACTACTCTCCTGCTCTGCGTTTGGTACCTCGTTCACTCCTGGTTTGACTCGGCTCGTTCACCACTCTTGTTGCTCACGGTGTTGCCGTGGGCAACTGCCCCATTTCCCTTGGCTTTGTGTACCCTTGTCTGTTTGTCTCGTGCACTTACTGAGCGTAGGGACCGCCGCCCAGTTGTACCCCGTCGCCTAGGGCGGGTCGTTGCAAGTAGGCAGGGACAGAGTGGCGGGTAGATTAGGGCTCACTTGTCCGTTTCCCTACCCCCATCATTACAATAGTGATATGGAGCATGCTGGTATAACCTGGGTATCTCCTGTATATAATTATATATGTACAGCTGGTATAAGTTATACATCTTCTTGTATATAGTGATATAGAGCATGCTGGTATAACCTGGGTATCTCCTGTATATAATTACATATGTGCAGCTGGTATAAGTTATACATCTTCTTGTATATAGTGATATGGAGCATGCTGGTATAACCTCGGCATCTTCTGTATATAATTATATATGTACAGCTGGTATAAGTTATACATCTTCTTGTATATAGTAATATGGAGCATGCTGGTATAACCTGGGCCTCTTCTGTATATAATTATATATGTACAGCTGGTATAAGTTATACATCTTCTTGTATATAGTGATACGGAGCATGTTGGTATAACCTGGGTATCTCCTGTATAGAATTATGTATGTACAGCTGGTATAAGTTATATATCTTCTTGTATATAGTGATATGGAGCATGCTGGTATAACCTGGGCATCTTCTGTGTATAATTATATATGTACAGCTGGTATATGTTATACATCTTCTTGTATATAGTGATATGGAGCATGCTGGTATAACCTGGGTATCTTCTGTATCTAATTATATATGTACAGCTGGTATAAGTTACACATCTTCTTGCATATAGTGATATGGAGCATGCTGGTATAACTTGGGTATCTTCTGTATATAGTTATATATATGTACAACTGGTATAAGTTATATATCTTCTTGTATATAGTGATATGGAGCATGCTGGTATAACCTGGTTATCTCCTGTATATAATTATATATATGTGCAGCTGGTATAAGTTATACATCTTCTTGTATACAGGGATATGGAGCATGCTGGTATAACCTGGGTATCTCCTGTATATAATTACATATGTGCAGCTGGTATAAGTTATACATCTTCCTGTATATAGTGATATGGAGCATGCTGGTATAACCTGGGTATCTTATGTATATAATTATATATGTACAGCTGGTATAAGTTATACATCTTCTTGTATATAGTGATATGGAGCGTGCTGGTATAACCTGGGTATCTTATGTATATAATTATATATGTACAGCTGGTATAAGTATGGGCATGACCACACATGGCGGAATTCCTCCGCAACTGTCCGCATCAATGCCGCACCTAATCCGGGTTGCGGATTACGGCTGCGGATCTGCACAAAATGTGCAGAAAATTGATGCGGACTGGCCGCTGCGGACTGCAGGAAAAGTGCTTCCCTTCTCCCTATCAGTGCAGGATAGAGAGAAGGGACAGCACTTTCCCTAGTGAAAGTAAAAGAAATTCATACTTACCGCCCGTTGTCTTGATGACGCGTCCCTCCTTCGGCATCCAGCCCGACCTCCCTGGATGACGCGCCAGTCCATGTGACCGCTGCAGCCTGTGCTTGGCCTGTGATTGGCTGCAGCCGTCACTTCCACTGAAACGTCATCCTGGGAGGCCGGACTGGAGACAGAAACAGGGAGTTCTCGGTAAGTATGAACTTATATGTTTTTTTACAGATACATGTATATTGAGATCGATAGTCACTGTCCCGGGTGCAGAAACAGTTACTGCCGATCGCTTAACTCTTTCAGCACCCTGGACAGTGACTATTTACAGACGTCTCCTAGCAACGCTCCCGTCATTACGGGAGCCCCATTGACTTCCTCAGTCTGGCTGTAGACCTAGAAATACATAGGTCCAGCCAGAATGAAGAAATGTCATGTTAAAAAACCAATACGCTCCGCACCACACATAACATGTGCATGACAGCTGCGGACTTCATTGCGGAACTTAGAATCTCCATTGAAGTCAATGGAGAAATTCCGCCATGAGTCCGCAACCAGTCCGCCACTGCTCCGCAACAGACAGAGCATGCTGCGGACACCACATTCCGCTCCGCAGCCTATGCTCCGCAGCGGAATTGTACGCATCGTGTAAACGAACACTGCGAAATTAAAGTGAAAGTCAATGGAGAAACGGCTCCGCTGCGGATTAACGCTGCGGAGTGTCCGCAGCGGAATTTAAGTGAAAATCCGCCATGTGTGAACCCGCCCTTATACATCTTCTTGTATATAGTGATATGGAGCATGCTGGTATAACCTGGGTATCTCCTGTATATAATTATACATGTACAGCTGGTATAAGTTATACATCTTCTTGTATATAGTGATATGGAGCATGCTGGTATAACCTGGGTATCTTCTGTATATAATTATATATGTACAGCTGGTATAAGTTATACATCTTCTTGTATATAGTGATATGGAGCATGCTGGTATAATCTGGGCATCTTCTGTATATAATTATATATGTACAGCTGGTATAAGTTATACATCTTCTTGTGTATATAGTGATATGGAGCATGCTGGTATAACCTGGGTATCTTCTGTATATAATTATATATGTACAGCTGGTATAAGTTATACATCTTCTTGTGTATATAGTGATATGGAGCATGCTGTTATTACCTGGGTATCTTCTGTATATAATTATATATGTACAGCTGGTATAAGTTATACATCTTCTTGTATATAGTGATATGGAGCATGCTGGTATAACCTGGGTATCTTCTGTATATAATTATATATGTACAGCTGGTATAAGTTATATATCTTCTTGTATATAGTGATATGGAGCGTGCTGGTATAACCTAGGTATCTTCTGTATATAATTATATATGTACAGCTGGTATAAGTTATACATCTCGACTACCCTATTGGTTCCGTAAAAATGACGGAACGCTTGCACGGATACCATTGGGACCGGATCCGTCACCTTTGAAATCAATGGTGATGGAAACGGAGCACTATGGTTTCCGTTTGTGTCGGTCAGGGATCTATTCTGACGGAAACCTCAGAAGGAACGTCAGAACGGGACCCTGACGCAGATGTGAACGACGCCTTAGTTATATATTAATCTCGTGTTTGTTGTCCTAATCTTAGTAAATATTTGTGTTATCATCATGACCTGAACAATATGTGTTCTTGATATAATTGTAACCGTTGGTTTGTTATACTGCTGATGTTTCAATACTATTAATAAACAACGAATAATTGGACACTTTACTGCAGGACTACAAGGTCACCTGTTGTAGACAGCGCATGTCATGAACATCTATTGACTATCAACATTGACAATTGACCCTTTATTTCTTTGATTCAGTCATTGTCCTGGTCGTTTCTTTCCTCCATTCTTGACCATTTCTTTCTTTGAGTTGACCTTTATTTCTATACAATCAAATTGGCCATGGTGCAAATTTTGGTGTTAAACATATTTGTTATCCGCACTTACTTTGATTGATTTATCACCTTCTTTCTGAAAAGGCACTGTTTTTACTGGTTTCCTAGGACATCTATTTAGAAACTTCCTTCGTCCGTGTTTTGTAGAACAAATTGAGCATGTCCTGACAAATTCCTACGTAACAATTTAGACCTATCTCTAGAATAGAAGTCCACTGACCCACGCCCTGTAAGCCAAGAAGATAATGACTATAATACTGCCCCCTATATACAAGAATATAACTACTATAATACTGCTCATATATACAAGAATATAACTACTATAATACTGCTCCTATATACAAAAATATAACTACTATAATAATGCTCCTATATACAAGAATATAACTACTATAATACTGCCTCCTATATACAAGAATATAACTATTATAATACTGCTCCTATATACAAAAATATAACTACTATAATACTGCTCCTATATACAAGAATATAACTAGTATAATACTGCCCCTATATACAAGAATTTAACTACTATAATACTGCCTCCTATATACAAGAAAATAACTACTATAATACTGCCCCTATGTACAAGAATATAACTACTATAATACTGCCCCCTATATACAAGAATACAACTACTATAATACTGCCCCCTATATACAAGAATATAACTACTATAATACTGCCCCTATATACAAGAATATAACTACTATAATACTGCTCCTATATACAAGAATATTACTACTATAATACTACCCCTATATACAAGAATATAACTACTATAATACTGCTCCTATATACAAGAATATAATTACTATAATACTGCTCCCTATATATAAGAATATAACTACTATAATACTGCTGCTATATACATGAATATAACTAATATAATACTGACCCTATATACAAGAATATAACTACTATAATACTGGCCCCTATATACAAGAATATAACTACTATACTGCTCCCTATATACAAGAATATAACTACTATAATACTGCTCCCTATATACAAGAATATAACTACTATAATAGTGCTGCTATATACATAAATATAACTAATATGATACTGCCCCTAGATACAAGAATACAACTACTATACTACTGACCCCTATATACAAGAATATAACTACTATAGTACTGCCCCTATATACAAGAATATAACTACTATAATACTGCCTCCTATGTACAAGAATATAACTACTATAATATTGCTCCCTATATACAAGAATATAACTACTATAATACTGCCCCCTATACACAAGAATATAACTACTATAATACTGCTCCCTATATACAAGAATATAACTACTATAATACTGCTCCTATATACAAGAATATAACTACTATAATACTGCTCCCTATATACAAGAATATAACTACTATAATACTGCCCCTTATATACAAGAATATAAGTACTATAATACTGCCCCTATATACAAGAATATAACTACTATAATACCGCCCCTATGTACAAGAATATAAGTACTATAATACTGCTCCCTACATACAAGAATATAACTTCTATAATACTGCCCCCAATGTACAAGAATATAACTACTATAATACTTCTCCTATGTACAAGAATATAATTACTATAATACTGCCCCTACATACAAGATTATAACTACTATAATACTGCTCCTATATACAAGAATATAACTACTATAATACTGCCCCTATATACAAGAATGTAACTAATGTAATACTGCCCCTATATACAAGAATATAACTACTATAATACTGCCCCCTATAAACAAGAAAATAACTACTATAATACTGCTCCCTATATACAAGAATATAACTACTATAATACTTCTCCTATGTACAAGAATATAATTACTATAATACTGCCCCTATATACAAGAATATAACTACTATAATACTGCCCCTATATACAAGAATATAACTACTGTAATACTGCACCCTATATACAAGAATATAACTACTATAATACTGCTCCCTATATACAAGAATATAACTACTATAATACTCCCCCTATATACAAGAATATAACTACTATAATACTGCTCCTATATACAAGAATATAACTACTATAATACTGCCCCTATATACAAGAATATAACTACTATAATACTGCCCCCTATATACAAGAATATAACTACTATAATACTGCCCCCTATATACAGGAATATAACTACTATAATACTGCTCCTATATACAAGAATATAACTACTATAACACTGCTCCTATATACAAGAATATATCTACTATAATACTGCTCCTATATACAAGAATATAACTACTATAATACTGCCCCCAATGTACAAGAATATAACTACTATAATACTTCTCCTATGTACAAGAATATAATTACTATAATACTGCCCCTACATACAAGAATATAACTACTATAATACTGCCTCCTATATACAAGAATATAACTATTATAATACTGCCCCTATGTACAAGAATACAACTACTATAATACTGTCCCCTATATACAAGAATATAACTACAATAATACTGCCCACTATATACAAGAATATAACTACTATAATACTGCTCCTATATACAAGAATATAACTACTATAATACTGCCCCTATATACAAGAATATAACTAATGTAATACTGCCCCTATATACAAGAATATAACTACTATAATACTGCCCCCTATAAACAAGAAAATAACTACTATAATACTGCTCCCTATATACAAGAATATAACTACTATAATACTGCTCCTATATACAAGAATATAACTACTATTAGGGTATGTTCACACGTAGTCAACAAAAACGTCTGAAAATCCAGAGCTGTTTTCAAGGGAAAACAGACCCTGCTTTTCAGACGTTTTTTGACCAACTCGCATTTTTCGCGGCGTTTTCACGCCGTTTTCGCGGCGTTTTTTACGTCCGTTTTTGGAGCTGTTTTCATTGGAGTCTATGAGAAAACAGCTCCAAAAACGTCCAAAGAAGTGTCCTGCACTTCTTTTGACGAGGCTGTATTTTTATGCGTCGACGACGACGCGTAAATAACAGGTCGTCTGCACAGTACGTCGGCAAACCCATTCAAATGAATGGGCAGATGTTTGCCGACGTATTTGAGACGTATTTCCAGACGTAAAACGAGGCAAAATACGCCTCGTATACGTCTGAAATTTGGCCGTGTGAACATACCCTAAGGGTATGTTCACACGGCCAAATTTCAGACGTATACGAGGCGTATTATGCCTCGTTTTACGTCTGAAAATATGGCTACAATACGTCGGCAAACATCTGCCCATTCATTTGAATGGGTTTGCCGACGTACTGTGCAGACGACCTGTTATTTACGCGTCGTCGTTTGACAGCTGTCAAACGACGACTCGTAAAAATACAGCCTCGTCAAAAGAAGTGCAGGACACTTCTTTCAGACGTTTTTGGAGCTGTTTTCTCATAGACTCCAATGAAAACAGCTCCAAAAACGAGTTGGTAAAAAAATGAGTTGGTAAAAATGCGAGTTGGTAAAAAACGTCTGAAAAGCAGGGTCTGTTTTCCCTTGAAAACAGCTCTGGATTTTCAGACGTTTTGGTTGACTACGTGTGAACATACCCTAAGGGTATGTTCACACGTAGTCAACCAAAACGTCTGAAAATCCAGAGCTGTTTTCAAGGGAAAACAGACCCTGCTTTTCAGACGTTTTTTACCATCTCGCATTTTTACCAACTCATTTTTTTACCAACTCGTTTTTGGAGCTGTTTTCATTGGAGTCTATGAGAAAACAGCTCCAAAAACGTCTGAAAGAAGTGTCCTGCACTTCTTTTGACGAGGCTGTATTTTTACGAGTCGTCGTTTGACAGCTGTCAAACGACGACGCGTAAATAACAGGTCGTCTGCACAGTACGTCGGCAAACCCATTCAAATGAATGGGCAGATGTTTGCCGACGTATTGTAGCCATATTTTCAGACGTAAAACGAGGCATAATACGCCTCGTATACGTCTGAAATTTGGCCGTGTGAACATACCCTAAGGGTATGTTCACACGTAGTCAACCAAAACGTCTGAAAATCCAGAGCTGTTTTCAAGGGAAAACAGACCCTGCTTTTCAGACGTTTTTTACCAACTCGCATTTTTACCAACTCATTTTTTTACCAACTCGTTTTTGGAGCTGTTTTCATTGGAGTCTATGAGAAAACAGCTCCAAAAACGTCTGAAAGAAGTGTCCTGCACTTCTTTTGACGAGGCTGTATTTTTACGAGTCGTCGTTTGACAGCTGTCAAACGACGACGCGTAAATAACAGGTCGTCTGCACAGTACGTCGGCAAACCCATTCAAATGAATGGGCAGATGTTTGCCGACGTATTGTAGCCCTATTTTCAGACGTAAAACGAGGCATAATACGCCTCGTATACGTCTGAAATTTGGCCGTGTGAACATACCCTAAGGGTATGTTCACACGGCGGGGGTCCGTAACGGCTGAAATTACGGGAATGTTTCAGCCTGAAAACATCCCCGTAATTTCAGCCGTACCGCCATGTGCAGGCGCTTGAACGCTGCGTCAATTACGGCCGTAATTAGCGCTGCTATTCATTGGAGTCAATGAATAGCGGCTCCAATTACGGCCAAAGAAGTGACAGGTCACTTCTTTGACGCGGGCGTCTATTTACGCGCCGTCATTTGACAGCGGCGCGTAAATATACGCCTCGTGTGAACAGACAAACGTCTGCCCATTGCTTTCAATGGGCAGATGTTTGTCAGCGCTATTGAGGCGCTATTTTCGGGCGTAATTCGGGGCAAAAACGCCTGATTTACGTCCGTAAATAGGCCGTGTGAACATACCCTAATACTGCCCCCAATGTACAAGAATATAACTACTATAATACTTCTCCTATGTACAAGAATATAATTACTATAATACTGCCCCTACATACAAGAATATAACTACTATAATACTGCTCCTATATACAAGAATATAACTACTATAATACTGCCCCTATATACAAGAATATAACTACTTTCCTGATCGTCCTAAGGCAGCACACTTAAGGGTTAAGATACTTCTTATGACTGGATAGAAGAGACATATTACTCAGCAGTAATCATTTAAATAATTAGGAGGTCCCAGGTAACCTTAAATAGAGCCCAAATCCCTTCAGAACGCATATTTTTTACAATGCCGATAATCCTTTGACTAATCACTGGGCACAGTAATGTAAGAGGACCACAAGACCTTCAGCAGAGGACCACAGGACCTTCGGCAGAGGACCACAGGACCTTCGGCAGAGGACCACAGGACCTTCGGCAGAGGACCACAGGACCTTCGGCAGAGGACCACAGGACCTTTGGCAGAGGACCACAGGATATTTGACAGGGAACCACAGGACCAGTGTGGGATTTAACTGATAAGTATGGACTGTTGTGTAATTTTAGAACATCTGCTACTGTGCACACTCAGCAGATAAAAAGCCGCTTCTAGTGCGCTATTTCTTACTAGCGGCCGAGTACGTTAGTTGAAATCACTCTGCTGCCTGTTTACATCTTCTGACGTCTCAAATTGAAGAATTTCTGCACAATGTACATGAGGCAGATTTATAGCTTTTTCAATTACTTTCTACTGTGTTTTATTTATCAGGATCTGGCCCTTTAAAACCTTTTATTTCAATGTTTTTTTCTCATAGAACACTATTGATTTCTCTGCAATATGTACAGTATCTTCTGCTGGATTGTGTTACTTTATAATACTTGGTGGATTTAATTACCTTCCGACCGTTCTTTAGGAGGAAATTATAGCAAGTTAATACCAGTCTTCTATGATGTCACCTCTACTGTACAATATATATAGCACAGATGTAGCAGAGCTGGTCCTAGATTCGCTGAAGTTGTGGGGGTTGCCTGATGGAAGACGACTGCTGCACTTCCACCGCTTTAGGTAGAAGTGCGGCAGAGCATGACCTACCTTTGTGATCCTCCTGCCACTTAGGATTAGGGTATCTGCACACGGCCTATTTTCTGGCGTAATGGAGGCGTTTTATGCCTCGAATTACGCCTGAAAAGATGGCTCCAATACGTCGGCAAAGATCTGCCCATTGCTTGCAATGGGTCCTACGATGTTCTGTGCAGACGAGCTGTCATTTTACGCGTCGCTGTCAAAATACGGCGCGTAAAATGACAGCTCGTCAAAAGAAGTGCAGGACACTTCTTGGGACGTTTTTGGAGCCGTTTTCTCATAGACTCATAGATTCCCTTGAAAACAGCTCCGTATTTTCAGACGTATTTTGTTAATTGTGAACACACCCTTAGAGGGCAGTCTGATGGGGAAATGTCTTGACCTAATATCCAATCCAGCTGGTTGTCGAGGAAGAGTGACTGGTGTAAGTGCATTCTGTGTACAGCGCTGCAGAATATGTTGGTGCTTTGAAATAATGTATAATCAAAAAAGAGTAAAGATAATAAAGTGGATTAAGCGACGGAAAAACACAAATGACACCATATGATACAATAAGTTGTGCCAAATGAAAACCTCAGCTCTGCTGCATTAGAGTCTACAGTACATTATCATATGGGCTCACACACTGTACCTGTGATTCATACAGAGGCAATGTAGGCTGAATAAGGAGCCATGCACCTGGGGAGAATATATTGCTACCCGGAGGCAACATATAGAGGCGTACGGAGGGGCTACGTCTTCACAATATGGACCCATAGGGAATAGCTGAGCTGATGTACGAGCTCCGTGCGTAGGACTTTGTCATGTGCATGAGGTCTAGGTATTCTTGTGCGGGACTTTCCCAGGGATGACCGGTGCCAGGACGGTCTACACTTCTCATTTCTTAGGAAAGAAACTTCTTTAACTGCAGATTTTGGGCAGGATGGGCCACAGATGTGATGTTCTTCTTGGCTCCGGGGTCGCCCCCCGCTGAGTAATGGAGTTTGTATGAGCTTCCAAGGGGAGCTGAGGAAAGAAGGGGAAATACTCCGAGCACATTTCTCCTGTTCAAAGAAAAATTCAGCCAGCAGTTCTCCTGACACCCTGATGGAGGATTATTACCACTATGCCAAACATAAAATGTACAGTCACTTTTCTCGTACTGTATCATGAGATATAGCCTATTATACTCCAGAGCTGCATTCACATTTCTGCAGGCTTCACATCTGAATTTACATTTCTGTAGGCTTAAGAGCTGAAATCTCCCTGCTTTTGAAGTGTCTGCATAAAGTTTGTTCTGGGGATTTAAATTCTGGGAAGTGTTGTCTTAATTTCAGGCACTGTGAAGTTATCTAATATGGGAGAAACAAACTGCTGACTCAACAAGCTGCAGAATAGTGAGTGCAGCTCCAGAGTATAATACAGGATGTAACTCAGAGTCAGTACAAGATAAGTAATGCAATGTATGTACACAGTGACTCCACCAGCAGAATAGCGAGTGCAGCTCTGGAGTATAATACAGGATGTAACTCAGGATCAGTACAGGATAAGTAATGTAATGTATGTACACAGTGACTCCACCAGCAGAATAGTGAGTGCAGCTCTGGAGTATAATACAGGATGTAACTCAGAGTCAGTACAAGATAAGTAATGTATGTACACAGTGACTCCACCAGCAGAATAGTGAGTGCAGCTCTGGAGTATAATACAGGATGTAACTCAGGATCAGTACAGGATAAGTAATGTAATGTATGTACACAGTGACTTCACCAGCTGAATAGCGAGTGCAGCTCTGGAGTATAATACAGGATGTAACTCAGGATCAGTACAGGATAAGTAATGTAATGTATGTACACAGTGATTCCACCAGCAAAATAGTGAGTGCAGCTCTGGAGTATAATACAGGATGTAACTCAGGATCAGTACAGGATAAGTAATGTAATGTATGTACACAGTGACTCCACCAGCAGAATAGTGAGTACAGCTCTGGAGTATAATACAAGATGCAACTCAGGATCATTACAGGATAAGTAATGTAATGTATGTACAGTGACACCACCAGCAGAATAGTGAGTGCAGCTCTGGAGTATAATACAGAATGTAACTCAGGATCAGTACAGGATAAGTAATGTAATGTATGTACACAGTGACTCCACCAGCAGAATAGTGAGTGCAGCTCTGGAGTATAATACAGGATGTAACTCAGGATCAGTACAGGATAAGTAATGTAATGTATGTACACAGTGACTCCACCAGTAGAATAGTGAGTGCAGCTCTGGAGTATAATACAGAATGTAACTCAGGATCAGTACAGGATAAGTAATGTAATGTATGTACACAGTGACTCCACCAGCAGAATAGTGAGTGCAGCTCTGGAGTATAATACAGGATATAATTCAGGATCAGTACAGGATAAGTAATGTAATGTATGTACATAATAACTCCACCAGCAGAATCCTATCTATCTATCTATCTATCTATCTATCTATCTATTTATCTATCTTTCATTTCAAAGAATAGGCAGCACTCCACGTCTTGGTATAAAAAAAAAAGTGAAAAAGCTTTTATTGACCCATATGGCAAAGTGCAACGTTTCAGTCCCAATCCGGATCTTTCTCAAGCAGTTCCAACAATGTGTAACATGAGGTTTAAATAGGGTGTTCCATAAGATGACATAATTACATTCGTTAAGTGAATAACATCATGAATAGACATTAATATAAAATATAAGAGACATGTAGCAAACATCTCTACGGTGGAAAAAAAGTGGCAAGTGCATGGTGACAAACATTTAAGAACTAGTGCATACGCTGACCCGTCAATTCAATGTCCCATCTTTAATTGATGAATCAAATTTTATGCGAACATATGATGTCATTTCTATTCTAATTAATGACTCACTATCTGAAGATCCATGACAGTCATAGTTCCTATGTCTCGATGCCGAATCTCGGCGTCCGTCTATTCCTACTGCACATGTTCAACCCCTGTGCTGTAATCCGAGGATGAGGGCAAATATGCCCTTCACTCCATGAGCGAGAATACCGTATATTCAGTAAATGCCTTATAATAACATAACGGAGATGTTTGAGGGATAAAAATAGGGGAAGTGTTACAAAAAGTTCGCTCACCACATGTCCACTGCGTTTCCATTGCGTTTGAATGATGCAAGTTGGTATAAATAAATCCAAGTACTGCAGGTGCTCGTAGATATTCCCAAACTGGTCCTGTGTCGACAGCGGGTAATCAAGGCAATAGTGGTGTATAGTGTAGGTATATCCAGCTCTCAAAATAAAAGTTATAATGTTTATTAGGTCGTATTTAAAACAAGGAGGTTTAAACAAAAAAATCCCGGGACCACGCTTACGCGTTTCAGACCAGTGGGGTCCTTAATCATAGCTATGATTAACGGCCCCAGTGGTCTGAAACGCGTAAGCGTGGTCCCGGGATTTTTTGTTTTAACCTCCTTGTTTTAAATGTGACCTAATAAACATTATAACTTTTATTTTGAGTGCTGGATATACCTTCACTATACACCACTATATGTTTGAGGGATACCTACTCGTATCTGTTTTCTATTTATTTAAATATAGAGGTGTAGCTTCCAAGTCGTTCTAAGCGGAGTCGGCTGGTCTCTTGTACAAGAGTTCCTAGCCTCCTCAACCGCAACCCGTGCGTCCACAGGAAGAAGACATAACGGGAGTTCACATCTGGGTGCCGGCTATTTCGCCGCGTTCCCACAAATCCAGGCATCGCCCTCTTATCTACAAGTAGTACTTTTAATTTTTAACTTCTCCAAGAAATGAAAAAAAGCCATAATACATAATAACACAGTATAAATGATGGTTCAAGATTATCCACAGGGAGAATTACTGGATCAATGTGTATTGAAAATGGGGCCACAATTCCGGCATATGAGTAAAACATCTATTTCTGAGACAGTTGAGCTATGGTGTGTCTGGGATTGAGTATGGCAAATATTCGATCCTCACATCAATCATCTATAGAAAAAAACGGGAGAAGAAAAGAGAGTGTCGGTGGATCACATAATAAAAGACTAAAAGTCAAGATCGAATCTATATTTCTCCTTTAAGGAGTCCACATTATTAACCCCCTATACAGAGAAAGTCATGGAACCGGGTCCACCAGTTAACCGGAGGGCAAGTCGATCCACTCAAGTCACGCTACCCTGTATATAGTCAATATTTAAAGGGAATGTGACACTAGAAAAAAATGTTGTTTTTTTTTAGTTAAACAGTTAGTGTATGGGTGATTAAACATTGTTCTAATTTTTTCACGAGTCAGGAAATATTATAAATTAGATTCTAATTTATAACATTTCCCTGTGCTGGTCACTAGATGGAGCAATTCCCAAAATGGCAGCATTGCATGTGGTAAAGCAACCACATTGCTTTATACTGCAAAATTTGAGAAAACTCACTCGCTCTAGTGAGCTCTCAGAATCCCCCCCTCCTTTATCCTGGCTAGTGCCGGGAGAAACGAGGGGATTGAACGGTCAAACCTCCTACACTGTGTGTCGCCATTTTTTGAGCTAACACACAGTGTTAGCTCCCACGCCGTTCCCACACAGACGGCGTACAGCATAGTGGATGGAACGGGCCCCGTTCGCATTCACTTTGGGACTGGAGCTGCCGTATTCCATGTCTGTATGTGTCGTTAATCGACACATACAGAAATGGAAACAAAAATGGCAGCCCCCATAGGGAAGAAAAAGTTCAAAAATAAAAAAAAGTAAAACACAAACACACAAATAAATATAAAAGTTTTTAATAAAACACTAAAATCAAACTGATGTAAAAAAAAATTTTTTCGTGACACTGTTCCTTTAAAGGGAACCTGTCACCAGCATTTTAGCTATAAAGCCAGCAATACCTGGTGAAAGTGGGTGAAAAATCATTGTCATCTAAGCTATAAATATGTTCTAAGTAAGCTCTGTACCTTTAGTATTCCGTTTTTCAGCGGTCACACACCGTATGCAAATGAGCAGAAAAGAGTCAAATCTTCATCTGAAAAGAGTCAGATTTTCATTCACCCAGCGTCTCAAAGTGGACTCCACCTCCTTCTTTTTGATTGACAGCTCCTTAGCCAGTCAGGGCCGGACAGGTGGCAACGGTGGGCGGGGTTAAGAAGCTGCATCCCAGAGGGAAAAATAATTACCATAAAAGGCGGGAAGAGTTTAAACGACGATATTTACAGACAGAAGAGGGCTTCAGGAAAGAAGAGAACAGGAACGCACTCTGGACAGCTGCGGCCATTGAGGGGTCAGGCGAGTTTAACAGGTAAGATGTTGATGACAGGATCCCTTTAAGCCATGGGGTCTCAGAGTATTTAATCGAAAGATCCACTCGAGTTCTTTCTTTTTAAGTGAACGTGCCCTATCCCCCCCTCGTCTTAGTGTACGGTGGGTTTATGTGTTGGTAAGTGATGGTGCTGGCTCTCCATACAGATGGCGGTCCGGACACTACAGCCCCAATGGAGGAATCTGTCATAATTGCCTTATTATCTGTCCCTCACTCTGCGGGCTGACGAGTGCGGGGAATGGCGTGGCCGGTGTTAATGTCCGCGCCGGGTTTAAAATTCTCTCATGTATCACTGTCTGCTAATCCCAGTAAAAGCTGCGTGTGACCCTCCACACCCTGAAATACTCGCCCCGTCCTGAAGCTAAAGAGCTGCTCAATCATAGAACAATTCTCAGCGTCTCGGATCTTTTACAGGTCTCTGACGTGTATCTAATCTGAGGAGTCACCGGCTGTGTATTATATAAACACTTCAAGGACCTTCATAAAATAAAATGTTGGAGTCATGTGTTATACTGTCTGCTGTATCTAATCCTATCATCTGTGATACTGTCTGCTGTATCTAATCCTATCATGTGTGATACTGTCTGCTGAGCTGTGTATCTAATCCTATCCTGTGTGATACTGTCTGCTGAGCTGTGTATCTAATCCTATCATGTGTGATACTGTCTGCTGAGCTCTGTATCTAATCCTATCATGTGTTATACTGTCTGCTGTATCTAATCCTATCATGTGTTATACTGTCTGCTGTATCTAATCCTATCATGTGTTATACTGTCTGCTGTATCTAATCCTATCATGTGTTATACTGTCTGCTGTATCTAATCCTATCATGTGTGATACTGTCTGCTGAGCTCTGTATCTAATCCTATCATGTGTGATACCGTCTGCTGAGCTGTGTATCTAATCCTATCATGTGTGATACTGTCTGCTGAGCTCTGTATCTAATCCTATCATGTGTTATACTGTCTGCTGAACCGTGTATCTAATCCTATCCTGTGTGATACTGTCTGCTGTATCTAATCCTATCCTGTGTGATACTGTCTGCTGTATCTAATCCTATCCTGTGTGATACTGTCTGCTGAGCTTTGTATCTAATCCTATCATGTGTGATACTGTCTGCTGAGCTACTGTATCTAATTATATCATGTGGGATACTGTCTACTGAACTGTGTATCTAATCCTATCCTGTGTGATACTGTCTGCTGTATCTAATCCTATCATGTGTGATGCTGTCTGCTGAACCGTGTATCTAATCCTATCCTGTGTGATACTGTCTGCTGAGCTGTGTATCTAATCCTATCATGTGTGATACTGTATGCTGAGCCACTGTATGTAATCCTATCCTGTGTGATACTGTCTGCTGAGCTGTGTATCTAATCCTATCATGTGTGATACTGTCTACTGAACTGTGTATCTAATCCTATCCTGTGTGATACTGTCTGCTGAGCCGTGTATCTAATCCTATCATGTGTGATACTGTCTGCTGAGCTGTGTATCTAATCCTATCATGTGTGATACTGTCTGCTGAGCTGTGTATCTAATCCTATCATGTGTGATACTGTCTGCTGAGCCACTGTATGTAATCCTATCATGTGTGATACTGTATGCTGAGCCACTGTATCTAATCCTATCATGTGGGATACTGTCTGCTGAGCCACTGTATCTAATCCTATCCTGTGTGATACTCTCTGCTGAGCTGTGTATCTAATCCTATCATGTGTGATACTGTCTGCTGAGCTGTGTATCTAATCCTATCCTGTGTGATACTGTCTGCTGAGCTGTGTATCTAATCCTATCCTGTGTGATACTATCTGCTGAGCAGTGTATCTAATCCTATCATGTGTGATACTATCTGCTGAGCTGTGTATCTAATCCTATCATGTGTGATACTGTCTGCTGAGCTGTGTATCTAATCCTATCCTGTGTGATACTGTCTGCTGAGCTGTGTATCTAATCCTATCATGTGTGATACTGTCTGCTGAGCGGTGTATCTAATCATATCCTGTGTGATACTGTCTGCTGAGCCACTGTATCTAATCCTATCATGTGTGATACTGTCTGCTGAGCTGTGTATCTAATCCTATCCTGTGTGATACTATCTGCTGAGCTGTGTATCTAATCCTATCATGTGTGATACTGTCTGCTGAGCTGTGTATCTGATCCTATCATGTGTGATACTGTCTGCTGAGCTGTGTATCTAATCCTATCATGTGTGATACTGTCTGCTGAGCCACTGTATCTAATCCTATCATGTGTGATACTGTCTGCTGAGCTGTGTATCTAATCCTATCATGTGTGATACTGTCTGCTGAGCTGTGTATCTAAGCCTATCATGTGTGATACTGTGTGCTGAGCTGTGTATCTAATCCTATCATGTGTGATACTGTCTGCTGAGCTGTGTATCTAATCCTATCATGTGTGATACTATGTAAGCGAAACCATTGTTGATAATAGTATATACTGTATAAAACTACATTAACCCCTTCTCCCGTTCCCAAACAATTTCTTCCCTTTGTTAACCCTTTGTGACGCCGCTCTGTGTGATATCATCCGGATCATGAGATGATGTAGGAAATTTATTGGCTTCTACTGTTACCGTCCATTGATCCTCTGATCCGTCCCGTCCCGTCCCCCGGGTATCACCAGCCGCAGGGATGAAGCCATTTGTTCCTTTATTTGTGATTATTAGGAATTTATCTTCTGTTGTAAACCTAATGAACGAGAAAAAACTTCTCCACTGACCGTCCCCTATTATATATCACCGGGGGGCATCAATCTCACAGGGAAATCCCACAGGGGCCTGACTTGTATATTTTTAGTCGTATTGATTAAATGTGTAATGTAGAGAAACTTGTTCACCAAAGTAAAAGACCTAACGATCCGGAGATGTAACCAAGACGGTCCTGAGCCTGGCATAAGATCTGGTGTGTCAGAAAAGGCAGAGATGAGTTTGTCACAGGTAGAAAAATGTTGGCCTTTTTGGAGAATAAGGCTGGATTCACACGAGGTAATTACGTCCGTAATTGACAGACGTATTTCGGCTGCAAGTCCCGGACCGAACACAGTGCAGGGAGCCGGGCTCCTAGCATCATAGTTATGTACGACGCTAGGAGTCCCTGCCTCTCCGTGGAACTACTGTCCCGTACTGAAAACATGATTACAGTCCGGGACAGTTGTCCCGCAGCGAGACTGGGACACCTAGCGTCGTACATAACTATGATGCTAGGAGCCCGGCTCCCTGAACTGTGTTCGGTCCGGGACTTGCGGCCGAAATACGTCCGTCAATTACGGACGTAATGACCTCGTGTGAATCCAGCCTAAAGTTGCCCATACACTATAATCAGTGGCTTACCTCCAGTGGAAACTAAGGATCGGGCATGTAAAAATGTGCATTCCTTTAAAGGGAATGTATCAGACAATAACAAATTGTTTAAGTCAGTTTTTTATTACAAATTTTTCTTTTTTTTGCTGGTGCTTAACTGTATTTATTTTTTATTTGACAATCCACATAAAAAATTCTTGCAATACTGCACTTCTTATACTGGCCACTAGAGGAGTCACAATAGGCTGTCACTTTCTGTTTTCTGCAGCTCATTTGTCAGCTTTGCTGTGTAGACTGGGACAGAATAATTATAGGGTGGGTGAGTTAATGGCAGCTTTATTGCACAGCTGGAGTCCTAGATAAGGCAGGATAGTAACACTATACACAAATACGTTTTTGCATGCAGCTCCGCTCCCGCTCCCTGGTCTCCGGGGGAGGGATTGTATTCATCACATTCTGGACACTGCAATTATTTATAACATTTCTCCGTCCATTGACTCCCATTCATTGCAGCTGCCATAAAGCACACACACCCTGCTGCTCTCTCTATACAGACAATACAGGAAGGATGTGTCTCCAATATGTCCCCTCAAAAATAACAAAAAAATAGCGACATTTAAAAAAAAAAAAAAGAACAAACACATTATTTCTCTTCTACAGATTAAAATCGAATAAATGAGACTAAAATTACAATTCCCAATCACACAAGATATTTCCTACTAAAAGCTAAACCTACTTTTTTTTCCACCGGTCTCGGTGGTAAGAGCTCTGCTGCTTGTCTACTTTCAGGCCATTTGCCTTGTCAGACGGTGAAGACTTAATAACCGTTATTTTTCTTTATAAAGCGCCAATATACCGCCGGCATTGTGCAGCCATCAGTCACTCCATTGCTGGGTCACGTAAATTAGCGTATACGGACGCCATTAGTGGGAGTCTCCGCCATTCTATGTTTGCTTTGCCAATTATGGACTCGTTACCTGAAACGACGGCGAGGAAGAGAATCCATAAATGTCATTAAATAATGAAGAATAAACCCGAAAATGCAAAAGGGGGTCATGAAATCTCTCATTTAGTTGGATGCGTAATTATTGTGTAGTATTTTTTAGAGTTACCGTTCATTTCAATGGCAACGGACCAAACGCGTGTGACCTCCTCCAAACTGTGAGCAAGACCCCGAATTCTCAATGTTCCTCCAGATCAGTAAAGCAAAAATGTATCTACAAAGTGACTTAACAGTCCCTATAGTGGAGTTTTCCTTTAAATCACGTTAACCTTTGCCTCGTTTGGCTTTACATTTCTCCGCCTTTGAAGTCTATGACCGATACAGACATGACCTTGTCCCATCATTCGCACATGAAGCCTCGATAAACATCTTCTGGATACTTTGTGACACTTTCATGTTGTTCCCGCTACACAATATGATCAAAACGCAGCAGTTTAATCCCCGCACAAGTGTTTCCTCGCACCTCCGGGGACCACAAAAGATCAAAGGGGCCTCATATCCTAGAGCATGAGGGGCCAGTAAACGCTCAGACATTGTGTTTTCTCAACTCGCCCATCACAAAGGGATGAAAAGCTGCTGTGATGACAACGTAACCTCCAGAGCTGAGATCTTTCAAGCCCTGCTGCTCATTACACAACTGTTTGTACAACCTGTCAGGGTGAGGAGGGAAGCTGTCAGGGTCGGCTCTCCATCGGCCTTCATTGAGAACCCTCATGACATTCAATCATCATCTTTAAATGCCCTGAATTTTTAATGTAGGAATAGCATTCTCCCTTAAAGTGGTTGTGCTATCAATATAAATGGCAATATATAAACTCAATATACATTTTAGAGTAACTTTGTAAAGTATTTTTATGAAACAAATAAAATGTTTCCCCACAAAAATATGGCAATTATCTTCTTGTAATAGCGCTCCCTGGTGTTCAAATGTATAGGTCTCTGCACGTCATTCTCGTAAAGCTCTGTTAGACCTGCAGCTTCTGCTCTTATTAGTGAAACAGAGAGAAAGAAAGTCCAGCATGGGCAGTAAGAAGTATACAGACTGCAAGCAGTGAGGAAAAAAGCCATTAGATAAGCACTTCACTGCTTGTGCTGAACCATAGTCCTTATCTCTGTCCCTGATAAGGAGGAGAGCAGCACGGACTGGTGAGGAGGTTATCTAATGGCTTACTGCTTGTGCGGTACCATAGTCCTTATCTCTGTCCCTGATAAGGAGGAGAGCAGCACGGACTGGTGAGGAGGTTTTCTAATGGCTTACTGCTTGTGCTGAACCATAGTCCTTATCTCTGTCCCTGATAAGGAGGAGTGCAGCACGAACTGGTGAGGAGGTTATCTAATGGCTTTAACCGTTACTTCTTGAAGTCTGTGTACTCTGAGACGTAGACGTAAGGAATATGTCTAGCCTTAAAGAAATGCCTGTTTCTTTAACTGTATTGTGCTGTGCATGCACTTCTGACATTCTCTAGAATGACGTGCAGAGACCTATACATTTGAACACCAGGGGGCGCTATTACAAGCAGATAGTTACCATGTTTCCGCGAGGAAACATTTTTTTTTTTTAATAACAATACTTTACAAAGTTACTCTAAAATATATATTGAGTTTATATATTGGCGTTTCTATTGATGGCACAACCTCTCCACTTTGGACAATCCATTTTTGTTAGAAGGGTCCTTTGACGATGAGCTTATCAGCTGTAAACTAGGGGTAAAATGGTAGCTAGTGTTTAATTACTCTGTAGCACCACCACAGGATAAATAAAGCATTATACCATTCAAATCAAAATCAATGGATTGTGTAATATATGGACGTGACAGGTCCTGGAGAGCAAGAGATGCTGCTGACAGTTCTGAACATAATACTAAGACAAACTTGTTTCGGTTTTTTTTCTTTAAAAAAAGCAAAACCCTTTAATAATCAGTAATCTCACTAGAGTTCAGACATATTCTTAGGAATGCATTACCAGGAAATACAGAATTTTTTTTTTTTGTAGCGAACCATTAAACACATACAGAGATTTTAAGCAATGCTTTATTAAGAAATATATGCAAATAGCGCTCCTGTAAAAGGGAGAAACCTACCGCTGAAAGGTCATTTACAATGTTAAAGATATGAGTCAATGCATTGGTTGTCACAGCAAGCAGAAACTCGCTGTGAAAGAATACTGCTCTCCAAAAGATGACATGCCAAAACTTAGATGTTCCACATGGAGTTTATTTTTCCTTCCTGGCTCCTTGTGTGGTGTTGTGCAAAATACTTGTCAACTCTCATGTGTGATGTAGTAAAGAGGAGCGGACCACTCTCCTGTGTGGTGTAGTATAGAGGATCTGTCAGCTCTCCTGTGTGGTGTAGTATAGAGGATCTGTCAGCTCTCCTGTGTGGTATAGTATAGAGGATCTGTCAGCTCTCCTGTGTGGTGTAGTATAGAGGATCTGTCAGCTCTCCTGTGTGGTGTAGTATAGAGGATCTGTCAGCTCTGTGGTGTGGTGTAGTATAGAGGATCTGTCAGCTCTCCTGTGTGGTGTAGTATAGAGGAGCTGTCAGCTCTCCTGTGTGGTGTAGTATAGAGTACCTGTCAGTTCTCATGTGTGGTGTAGTATAGAGGAGCTGTCAGCTCTCCTGTGTGGTGTAGTATAGAGGAGCTGTCAGCTCTCCTGTGTGGTGAATTATAGAGGATCTGTCAGCTCTCGTGTGTGGTGTAGTATAGAGGATCTGTCAGCTCTCCTGTGTGGTGTGGTATAGAGGATCTGTCAGCTCTTCTGTGTGGTGTAGTATAGAAGAGCTGTCAGCTCTCCTATGTGGTGTAGTAAAGAGGATCTGTCAGTTAACCTGTTTGGTGTAGTATAGAGGAGCTGTCAGTTCTATGTGGTGTAGTATAGAGGAGCTGTCCGCTCTCCTGTGTGGTGTAGTTTAGAGGAGCTGTCAGTTCTCCTATGTGGTGTAGTATAGAGGATCTATCAGCTCTCTTGTGTGGTGTAGTATAGAGGATCTGTCAGCTCTCCTGTGTGGTGTAGTATATAGGATCTGTCAGCTCTCCTGTGTAGTATAGAGGATCTGTCAGCTCTCCTGTGTGGTGTAGTATAGAGGATCTGTCAGCTCTCCGGTGTGGTGTAGTATAGAGTATCTGTCAGCACTCTTGTGTGGTGTAGTATAGAGGATCTTTCAGCTTTCCTGTGTGGTGTAGTATAGAAGAGCTGTCAGCTCTCCTGTGTGGTGTAGTATAGAGGATCTGTCAGCTCTCCTGTGTAGTTTAGTATAGAGGATCTGTCAGCTCTCCTGTGTGGTGTAGTATAGAGGATCTGTCAGCTCTGCTGTGTGGTGTAGTATAGAGGATCTGTCAGCTCTCTTGTGTGGTGTAGTATAGAGGAGCTGTCAGCTCTCCTGTGTGGTGTAGTATAGAGGATCTGTCAGTTCTCCAGTGTGGTGTAGTATAGATGAGCTGTCAGTTCTATGTTGTGTAGTATAGAGGAGCTGTCAGCTCTCCTTTGTGGTGTAGTATAGAGGAGCTGTCAGTTCTCCTATGTGGTGTAGTATAGAGGATCTATCAGCTCTGCTGTGTGGTGTAGTATAGAGGATCTGTCAGCTCTCTAGTGTGGTGTAGTATAGAGGATCTCTCAGCTCTTCAGTGTAGTGTAGTGTAAAGGATCTGTCAGCTCTCCTGTGTGGTGTAGTGTAGAGGATCTGTCCGCTATCCTGTGTGGTGTGGTGTAGTATAGAGGATCTGTCAGGTCTCCTGTGTGGTGTAGTATAGAGGACCTGTCAGCTCCTCTGTGGTGTAGTATAGAAGATCTGTCAGCTCTCCTGAGTGGTGTAGTATAGAGGAGATGTCAACTCTCCTGTTTGGTGTAGTACAGAGGATCTGTCAGCTCTCCTGTGTGGTGTAGTATAGAGGATCTGTCAGCTCTCCAGTGTGGTGTAGTATAGAGGATCTGTCAGCTCTCCTGTGTAGTGTAATATAGAGGATCTGTCAGCTCTCCTGTGTGGTGTAGTATAGAGGAGCTGTCAGTTCTCCTGTGTGGAGTAGTACAGAGGGTCTGTCAGCTCTCCTGTGTGGTGTAGTATAGAGGGTCTGTCAGCTCTCCTTTATGATGTAGTATAGAGGATCTGTCCGCTATCCTGTGTGGTGTAGTATAGAGGTGCTGCAAGTTCTCCTGTGTGGTGTAGTATAGAGGAGATGTCGGCTCTCCTGTGTGGTGAGGTATAGAGGATCCATCAGTTCTCCTGTGTGGTGTAGTATAGAAAATCTGTCAGTTCTCCTATGTGCTGTCATATAGAGGAGCTCTCAGCTCTCTTGTGTGGTGTAGTATAGATGAGCTTTGACCTCTCCTGTCTGGTGTAGTATAGAGGATCCGTCAGCCCTCCTGTGGGGTGTAGTATAGAGGAGCGGTCAGCTCTCCTGTGTGGTGCAGTATAGAGGATCTTTAAGCTCTCCTGTGTAGTGTAGTAAGGAGATGTCGGCTCTCCTGTGTGGTGAAGTATAGAGGAGCTGTCAGCTCTCCTATGTGGTGTAGTATAGAGGATCTGTCAGCTCTTCTGTGTGGTGTAGTATAGATGATCTGTCAGTTCTCCTATGTGGTGTCATATAGAGGAGCTCTCAGCTCTCCTGTGTGGTGTAGTATAGAGGAGCTTTCAGCTCTCCTGTGTAGTGTAGTGTAGTGTAGTGTAGTATAAATTAGTGGTCAGCTCTCCTGTGTGGTGTTGTATAGAGGAGCTGTCAGCTCTCCTGTGTGGAGTAGTATAGAGGAGCTGTCAGTTCTCCTGTGTGGTGTAGTCTAGAGGAGCTGTCAGTTCTCCTGTGTGGTGTAGTATAGAGGAGCTGTCAGCTCTCCTGTGTGGTGTAGTATAGAGGAGCTGTCAGCCCTCCTGTGTGGTGTAGTATAGAGGACATGTCAGCTCTCCTGTGTGGTGTAGTATAAATGATCTGTCAGCTCTCCTGTGTGGTGTAATATAGAGTATCTGTCAGTTCTCATGTGGGTTGTAGTATAGAGTATCTGCCAGCTCTCCTGTGTGGTGTAGTATAGAGGAGCTGTCAGCTTTCCTGTGTGGTGTAGTATAGATGATCTGTCAGCTCTCCTGTGTGCTGTATAATAGAGGAGATGTCAGCCCTCCTGTGTGGTGTAGTATAGAGGATCTATCAGCTCTCCTGCGTGGTGTAGTATAGAGGATCTGTCAGTTCTCCTGTGTGGTGTAGTATAGACGAGCTGTCAGTTGTATGTTGTGTAGTACAGAGGAGCTGTCAGCTCTCCTTTGTGGTGTAGTATAGAGGAGCTGTCAGTTCTCCTATGTGGTGTAGTATAGAGGATCTGTCAGCTCTGCTGTGTGGTGTAGTATAGAGGATCTGTCAGCTCTCTGGTGTGGTGTAGTGTAGTGCAAAGGATCTGTCAGCTCTCCTGTGTGGTGTAGTGTAGAGGATCTGTCCGCTATCCTGTGTGGTGTAGTATAGAGGATCTGTCAGCTCGTCTATGTGGTGTAGTATAGAGGATCTGTCAGCTCTTCTGTGTAGTTTAGTATAGAGGATCTGTCAGTTCTCCTTTGTGGTGTAGTATAGTTGAGCTGTCAGTTCTCCTGTGTGGTGTAGTATAGAGGATCTGTCAGCTCTCCGTTGTGGTATAGTATAGAGGATCGGTCAGTTCTCCTGTGTGGTGTAGTATAGAGGAGCTGTCAGCTCTCCTGTGTGTTGTAGTACAGAGGATCTGTCAGGTCTCCTGTGTGGTGTAGTGTAGAGGATCTGTCAGCTCTCCTGTGTGGTGTAGTACAGAGGGTCTGTAAGCTCTCCTGTGTGGTTTAGTATAGAGGATCTGTCAGCTCTCGTGTGGTGTAGTATAGAGGATTTGTCAGTTCTCCTTTGTGGTGTAGTATAGAGGAGCTGTTAGCTCTCCTGTGTTGTGTAGTATAGAGGAGCTTTCAGCTCTCCTGTGTGGTGTAGTACAGAGGATCTCACAGTTTTCCTTTGTGGTGTAGTATAGAGGAGCTGTCAGTTCTCCTGTGTGGAGTAGTACAGAGGGTCTGTCAGCTCTCCTGTGTGGTGTAGTATAGAGGGTCTGTCAGCTCTCCTGTATGATGTAGTATAGAGGATCTGTCCGCTATCCTGTGTGGTGTAGTATAGAGGATCTGTCAGCTCTCCTGAGTGGTGCAGTATAGAGGAGGTGTCAACTCTCCTGTGTGATGTAGTATAGAGGATTTGTCAACTCTTCTGTGTGGTGTAGTATAGAGGATCTGTCAGTTCTCCTATGTTGTGTAGTATAAGGGAGCTCTCAGCTCTCCTGTGTAGTTTAGTATAGAGGATCCGTCAGCCCTCCTGTGGGCTGTAGTATAGAGGAGCGGTCAGCTCTCCTGTGTGGTGTAGTATAGAGGATCTGTCAGCTCTCCTGTGTAGTTTAGTATAGAGGATCTGTCATCTCTTCTGTGGTGTAGTATAAAGGATCTGTCAGCTCTCCTGTGTGGTGTAGTATAGCGGAGCTCTTAGCTCTCCTGTGTGGTGTAGTATAGAGGAGCTGTCAGCTCTCCTGTGTGTTGTAGTACAGAGGATCTGTCAGGTCTCCTGTGTGGTGTAGTGTAGAGGATCTGTCAGCTCTCCTGAGTGGTGTAGTATAGAGGAGATGTCAGCTCTCCTGTATGGTGTAGTATAGAGGATTTGTCAACTCTTCTGTGTGGTGTAGTATAGAGGATCTGTCAGTTCTCCTATGTGGTGTCGTAAAGGGGAGCTCTCAGCTCTCCTGTGTAGTGTAGCATAGAGGATCCGTCAGCCCTCCTGTTGGGTGTAGTATAGAGGAGCGGTCAGCTCTCCTGTGTGGTGTAGTATAGAGGATCTGTCAGCTCTCCTGTGTGGTGTAGTACAGAGGGTCTGTAATCTCTCCTGTGTGGTTTAGTGTAGGGGATCTGTCAGCTCGCCTGTGTGGTGTAGTATATTGGATTTGTCAGTTCTCCTTTGTGGTGTACTATAGAGGATCTGTTAGCTCTCCTGTGTTGTGTAGTATAGAGGAGCTCTCAGCTCTCCTGTGTGGTGTAGTATAGAGGATCTGTCAGCTCTCCTGTTGGGTGTAGCACAGAGGATCTAACAGTTTTTCTTTGTGGTGTAGTATAGAGGAGCTGTCAGTTCTCCTGTGTGGAGTAGTATAGAGGGTCTGTCAGCTCTCCTGTATGATATAGTATAGAGGATCTGTCCGCTATCCTGTGTAGTATAGAGGATCTGTCAGCTCTCCTGTGTAGTGTAGTATAGAGGAGCTGTTAGCTCTCCTGTATGGTGTGGTGTTGTATAGAGGAGCTGTCAGCTCTCTTGTGTGGTGTAGTATAGAGGATCTGTCAGTTCTCCTTTGTGGTGTAGTATAGAAGAGCTGTCAGCTAACCTGTGTGGTGTAGTATAGAGGATCTGTCAGCTCTCCTGTGTGGTGTAGTATAAAGGATCTGTCAGCTCTCCTGTGTGGTGTAGTATAGAGGAGCTGTCAGCTCTCCTGTGTGGTGTAGTATAGAGGATCTGTCAGTTCTCCTGTGTGGTGTAGTATAGAGGACATGTCAGCTCTCCTGTGTGGTGTAGTATAAATGATCTGTCAGCTCTCCTGTGTGGTGTAATATAGAGTATCTGTCAGTTCTCATGTGGGTTGTAGTATAGAGTATCTGTCAGCTCTCCTGTGTGGTGTAGTATAGAGGAGCTGTCAGCTTTCCTGTGTGGTGTAGTATAGATGATCTGTCAGCTCTCCTGTGTGCTGTATAATAGAGGAGATGTCAGCCCTCCTGTGTGGTGTAGTATAGAGGATCTATCAGCTCTCCTGCGTGGTGTAGTATAGAGGATCTGTCAGTTCTCCTGTGTGGTGTAGTATAGACGAGCTGTCAGTTGTATGTTGTGTAGTACAGAGGAGCTGTCAGCTCTCCTTTGTGGTGTAGTATAGAGGAGCTGTCAGTTCTCCTATGTGGTGCAGTATAGAGGATCTGTCAGCTCTGCTGTGTGGTGTAGTATAGAGGATCTGTCAGCTCTCTGGTGTGGTGTAGTGTAGTGCAAAGGATCTGTCAGCTCTCCTGTGTGGTGTAGTGTAGAGGATCTGTCCGCTATCCTGTGTGGTGTAGTATAGAGGATCTGTCAGCTCGTCTATGTGGTGTAGTATAGAGGATCTGTCAGCTCTTCTGTGTAGTTTAGTATAGAGGATCTGTCAGTTCTCCTTTGTGGTGTAGTATAGTTGAGCTGTCAGTTCTCCTGTGTGGTGTAGTATAGAGGATCTGTCAGCTCTCCGTTGTGGTATAGTATAGAGGATCGGTCAGTTCTCCTGTGTGGTGTAGTATAGAGGAGCTGTCAGCTCTCCTGTGTGTTGTAGTACAGAGGATCTGTCAGGTCTCCTGTGTGGTGTAGTGTAGAGGATCTGTCAGCTCTCCTGTGTGGTGTAGTACAGAGGGTCTGTAAGCTCTCCTGTGTGGTTTAGTATAGAGGATCTGTCAGCTCTCGTGTGGTGTAGTATAGAGGATTTGTCAGTTCTCCTTTGTGGTGTAGTATAGAGGAGCTGTTAGCTCTCCTGTGTTGTGTAGTATAGAGGAGCTTTCAGCTCTCCTGTGTGGTGTAGTACAGAGGATCTCACAGTTTTCCTTTGTGGTGTAGTATAGAGGAGCTGTCAGTTCTCCTGTGTGGAGTAGTACAGAGGGTCTGTCAGCTCTCCTGTGTGGTGTAGTATAGAGGGTCTGTCAGATCTCCTGTATGATGTAGTATAGAGGATCTGTCCGCTATCCTGTGTGGTGTAGTATAGAGGATCTGTCAGCTCTCCTGAGTGGTGCAGTATAGAGGATTTGTCAACTCTTCTGTGTGGTGTAGTATAGAGGATCTGTCAGTTCTCCTATGTTGTGTAGTATAAGGGAGCTCTCAGCTCTCCTGTGTAGTTTAGTATAGAGGATCCGTCAGCCCTCCTGTGGGCTGTAGTATAGAGGAGCGGTCAGCTCTCCTGTGTGGTGTAGTATAGAGGATCTGTCAGCTCTCCTGTGTAGTTTAGTATAGAGGATCTGTCAGCTCTTCTGTGGTGTAGTATAAAGGATCTGTCAGCTCTCCTGTGTGGTGTAGTATAGCGGAGCTCTTAGCTCTCCTGTGTGGTGTAGTATAGAGGAGCTGTCAGCTCTCCTGTGTGTTGTAGTACAGAGGATCTGTCAGGTCTCCTGTGTGGTGTAGTGTAGAGGATCTGTCAGCTCTCCTGAGTGGTGTAGTATAGAGGAGATGTCAGCTCTCCTGTATGGTGTAGTATAGAGGATTTGTCAACTCTTCTGTGTGGTGTAGTATAGAGGATCTGTCAGTTCTCCTATGTGGTGTCGTAAAGGGGAGCTCTCAGCTCTCCTGTGTAGTGTAGCATAGAGGATCCGTCAGCCCTCCTGTTGGGTGTAGTATAGAGGAGCGGTCAGCTCTCCTGTGTGGTGTAGTATAGAGGAGCTGTTAGCTCTCCTGTATGGTGTGGTGTTGTATAGAGGAGCTGTCAGTTCTTTGTGGTGTAGTATAGAAGAGCTGTCAGCTAACCTGTGTGGTGTAGTATAGAGGATCTGTCAGCTCTCCTGTGTGGTGTAGTATAGAGAAGCTGTTAGCTCTCCTGTGTGGTGTGGCATAGAGGAGCTGTCAGCTCTCCTGTGTGGTGTAGTATAGAGGAGCTGTCAGCTCTCCTGTGTGGTGTAGAATAGAGGATCTGTCAGCTCTCCGGTGTGGTATAGAGGATCTGTCAGCTCTCCTGTGTGGTGTAGTATAGAGGAGCTGTCAGCTCTCCTGTGTGGTGTAGAATAGAGGATATGTCAGCTCTCCTGTGTGGTGTATTATAGAGTAGCTGTCAGTTCTCCTGTGTGGTGTAGTATAGAGGATCTGTCAGCTCTCCTGTGTGGTGTAGTATAGAAGAGCTGTCAGCTCTCCCGTGTGGTGTAGTATAGAGGAGCTGTCAGCTCTCCTGTGTGGTGTAGTATAGAGGAGCTGTCAGCTCTCCTGTGTGGTGTAGTATAGAGGAGCTGTCAGTTCTCCTTTGTGGTGTAGTATAGAGGATCTGTAAGTTCTCCTGTGTGGTGTATAGAGGATCTGTCAGCTCTCCTGTGTGGTGTAGTATAGAGGATCTGTCAGCTCTCCTGTGTGGTGTAGTATAGAGGATCTGTCAGCTCTCCTGTGTGGTGTAGTATAGAGGATCTGTCAGCTCTCCTGTGTGGTGTGGTACTGAGGATCTGTCAGCTCTCCTGTGTGGTGTAGTATAGAGAATCTGTCAGCTCTCCTGTGTGGTGTAGTATAGAGGATCTGTCAGCTCTCCTGTGTGGTGTAGTATAGCGGATCTGTCAGCTCTCCTGTGTGGTGTAGTATAGAGGATCTGTCAGCTCTCCTGTGTGGTGTAGTATAGAGGATCTGTCAGCTCTCCTGTGTGGTGTGGTACTGAGGATCTGTCAGCTCTCCTGTGTGGTGTAGTATAGAGGAGCTGCTTGCTCTCTTGATACGTCTATTTTACTACATTTATATTTCGGGAACACCTTTCTTAGTTCTCTTCATTGCTGTTCTTCTGTTATTCCTCCTGGAAATGTCTGACTAAATTAACAACTGTTTGTTACTACTCCCCTTGTTGATGGGAATTGTCCTAACACACTCTGTCCAGTTAGTATCTAGACTGGGTACAAATGTAACCATCAGTCAGCCGTGAGAAGAATTGTGCTAGTCAGTCTTGTAATATAAACAAGAATGTTGCCATTCTCTAAGGCTATGTTCACACGGAGTATTTTGGGGGAGGAATATCTGCCTCAAAGTTCCAAACGGAATTTTGAGGCAGATATTCCTCCCCCAAAATACTCCGTGTGAACAGCAATTATCGCGCCGTTTTTTCGCCCGCGGCCATTGAGCGCCGCGGGCATAAAACAGCGAGATATACGCTTTCTCCTGCCTCCCATTGAAGTCAATGGGAGGTCGGAGGCGGAAGCGCCCGAAGATAGGGCATGTCGCTTCTTTTTCCCGCGAGGCAGTTTTACTGCTCGCGGGAAAAAGACGCCGACGCCTCCCATTGAAATCAATGGGAGGCGTTCTCGGGCCGTTTCTGCCGAGTTTTGCGACGCGGTTTCCGCGTCAAAAAACTCGGCAAAAGACCCCGTGTGAACATAGCCTAACAGGGAGCAGAGAGTTGGAAAAAGTTGATGAATTGAAACATAAAGTATTTTAGAAAACAAAAGGTTAGGGGATTATATTATTTCATGGGAATTTATATGAAATAATATTTGCTGATTCAGGCGTCCTGGGTATTGTTTCTATGTTTTTAGTAATTTAACTTTTAATGTGTTTTGCCCCTAAAATGCCTCAGCTAAGCAAAAAGAGGAGGATTAGGATAGATCAGACTGGGATTAAATAAGATTAGAGGGAATCCTTTAAACACAGATCAGGTGACTGGAAGAATCCCAATGGCCGAGGAGACTTTGCCAGGAAAGCTCAAAATTCTGAAGACTCGTTAGATCTTGGAAAATAGGATTAAATCCTGGAAGTCGAGGATTTCCCTCCAAATACAAAAGGACAGATGGGCTTCATTAAAGGCCAGTAAAATGTAACGTAATTAATACGTCTTCAAAGTTCCAACACGGAAAAGTTAATTAGTCAAATTTCGGACCGGACCATCAGATGTTCTGATAATTATATAAAAGGGTTGAGAATGTTTCGTATAAAAAAACTTAAAATAAAATGTTCCCTTGAAATTTTTGCTAGCACTTGTGAAATTTCAAATAACCATTATTCTGTGATAAAATTTTCGCATAACCCTTTTTAACACTATCCACAATTCCCCATAACAATAACAACCACAGTGCCCATATAACGGTGTAAGCCACAGCGCCGCTTTAACAGTGACAGTCATAGTGTGCACATAATACTGACTGCCATCGTGCCCACATAACAGTGACAGTCAGTGTCCAACAATAAAAGTTACAGCCCAAGTGCCCCCATAACAGTGACATTAATACTGTCCCCATAGTATTTACAGCCACAGTGTCAACAATAATTGTTGCAGCCACAGTAGTTCAAGAACAGTGACAGTACCAGAGCCTCCAAAACAATGACAGCCCCACCGATCCCATAAAAGTGACAGTGACAGTGCCCCATAACAGTGACAGCAAAAGTGTCCCCTTAACAGTCAAATCCACAGTGCCCCATAACAGCAACATCCAAAGTGTCCACAATAGCAGTGACAGCCACAGCACCCCCATACCAGTGAAAGTCAAACACACTATAAAAGCAGCACCCACTTTGTCCTCAATAAAAGTGACAGCCACAGCACCCTAAAATAAAAAGACAGCCCAAATGCACCGTTACAGTTATTGTGTCCCCATAGCGATGACAGCCACAGTGGAGTGCCTACAAGTGACAGCCACAATGCCTTCATCATAACAGTGACAGCCAAAGTGCTTCCATAAAATTGACAGTCACAGTATCCCCATAAAAGTGACATCTTCAGTGCTCCCATAACAGAGACACAGTTCTTACATAACTGCAAAACCCGCAGTGTCCCCAATAAAAATAACAGCAAAAGGACCCTAACATTTTAAAGTCACAGTTCCTCATAACAGTAACACTCACAGTGCCTACAGTGCTCCATAACAGTCACAGTTTTTGCAATAAAGTGACAGTCACAGAGCCCCATAACAATTACAACTACAATTTCTCATACCAAAGGTAGCTGCAAAGCCCCCTTAAAGAGGCTCTGTCACCAGATTTTGCAACCCCTATCTGCTATTGCATGTGATAGGCGCTGCAATGTAGATTACAGTAACGTTTTTATTTTTAAAAAACGAGCATTTTTGGCCAAGTTATGACCATTTTTGTATTTATGCAAATGAGGCTTGCAAAAGTCCAAGTGGGTGTGTTTAAAAGTAAAAGTACAAGTGGGCGTGTATTATGTGCGTACATCGGGGCGTTTTTACTTCTTTTACTAGCTGGGCGTTCTGAGGAGAAGTATCATCCACTTCTCTTCACAACGCCCAGCTTCTGGCAGTGCAGACACAGCCGTGTTCTCGAGAGATCACGCTGTGACGTCACTTCCTGCCCCAGGTCCTGCATCGTGTCGGCCACATCGGCACCAGAGGCTACAGTTGATTCTGCAGCAGCATCAGCGTTTGCAGGTAAGTAGCTACATCGACTTACCTGCAAACGCCGATGCTGCTGCAGAATCATCTGTAGCCTCTGGTGTCGATGTGTCCTCGCTCGTCTGACACGATGCAGGACCTGTGAGTGACGTCACAGCGTGATCTCTCGAGAACACGGCTGTGTGTCTGCACTGTCAGAGGCTGGGCGTTCTGAAGAGAAGTGGATGATGCTTCTCGTCAGAACGCACAGCTAGTAAAAGAAGTACAAACGCCTAGTACTTTTACTTTAAACACGCCCCGATGTGTACACACAATACACGCCCCGATGTACGCACATAATACACGCCCAGTTGTACTTTTACTTTTCAACACGCCCAGTTGTACTTTTGCAAGCCTCATTTGCATAAATACAAAAATGGTCATAACTTGGCCAAAAATGCTCGTTTTTTAAAAATAAAAACGTTCCTGTAATCTACATTGCAGCGCCGATCTGCTGCAATCGCAGATAGGGGCTGCAAAATCTGGTGACAGAGCCTCTTTAAGAGTGGCCTATAATAGCCATGATTTCCACAATAACAACAGCCACAGTGCCCCCATAACATTTGGCCAGTACAGACAATACCATATCCCCTGTGAGCAGCACATGTGCGGTGTAGATGCTTAATATTATTATTATTACTACTATTATTATTATTATTATTATTATTATTATTATTACTATTACTATTATTACTATTATCATCATTATTATTATTATTATTATTATTATTATTATTATTATTATTATTATTATTACTATTACTATTATCATCATTATTATTATTATTATTATTATTATGATACTTATTATTTATGTTTATATTTAACCCTTTAGTGTTGTTCACCCGCATTCAGCATATGTGAAGCTTTCCTTTATGTTCTCCCGTCTGGTCTCCCTCTCGTCCCCCAGCACATTGCACAATAGATGAAGTCACGCCGTTCAGGAAGAAAAACATTAGTAATTCTATGTCACTGCCGATGAGTCAGGAGAAATCTCAGACATGTTCAGACAGAACTCCTTACTCCAAGGCCGAGCTCTGGTCTACTCTACCGGAAGGTTCATTACTAGTCCTATAATATTAGTAATGGCTGCAATTATAGATGGGAACGTACTGGATAAATTGTAACTCCGCATCCTGTGTGTGGCTTCTGTGTTCATTTCAAATCATTGCATTAATAGATCTGGCATGGAATTGAAAGAGTTAATGGTGACATCATGGCTTCATGACTAGAAAGTAAATTCTCAATAATGCTGGGTAATTACTTGTGAATGGGAAAGTCTGGAATTCCTGTCACGGTAATCAAAGAACGAGTGTCATAAGTGTCACTCCACCCAAAGTACTGTAAGGCAAAGACCACCTCTATGAGAAGACCATCACTATGAGAAGAGCACCACTTTGAGAAGACCACCTCCATGACAAGACCACCACTATGAGAAGACCACCACTAGGAGAAGATCAATTATATGAGAAGACCACCTCTATGAGAAGACCATCACTATGAGAAGACCACCTCTATGAAAAGACCACCACAATGAGAAGACCACCACTTTGAGACTGCCACCTCAATGAGAAGACCACCACTAGGAGAAGATCATCTCTATGAGAAGACCATCACCATGAGAAGACCATCTCTATGAGAGGACCACCATTATGAGAAGACCAACACTAGTAGAAGATCAATTATATAAGAAGATCACCTCTATAAGAAGACAAGCACTATGAGAACACCACCACAATGAGAAGACCACCTCCTTAGAAAACCACCTATATGAGAAGACCACAACTATGAGAAGGCCACCTCTTTGAGAAGACAACCACTAGGAGAAGATCAATTATATGAGAAGACCACCTCTATAAGAAGACCATCACTATGAGAAGACCAACTCTATGAAAAGACCACCACAATGTGAAGACCACCACTTTGAGACTGCCACCTCAATGAGAAGACCACCACTATTAGAAGACCATCTTTATGAGAAGACCACCATTATGAGAAGACCACCACTAAGAGAAGATCACTTATATAAGATCACCTCTATAAGAAGACAAGCACTATGAGAAGACCACCACAATGAGAAGACCACCACAATGAGAAGACCACTTCTTTAGAAAACCACCTATATGAGAAGACCACAACGATGAGAAGCCCACCTCTTTGAGAAGACCACCACTATGAGAAGACCAGACCACCTCTATAAGAAGACCAACACTATGAGAAGACCACCACTAGGAGAAGATCAATTATATGAGATCACCTTTATGAGAAGACCATCACTATAAAAAGATCATCTCTATGAGAAAACTACCACTATGAGAAGACCACCACTAGGACAAGATCAATTATATGAGACCACCTCTATAAGAAGATAACCACTATGAGAAGACCACTTCTTTGAGAAGACCACCACTATGAGAAGATCACCTCTGTAAGCAGACCATGACTATAAGAAGACCACCATTATGAGGGCACCACCACTATTAGTACAACACAACTATGAGAAGACCACCACTATGAGAAGAGCCCCTCTATGCGAAGACTACCTCTATGAGTAGACCACCACAATGAGAAGATCACCTCTTGAGAAGACCACCTCTCTGAGAAGATCACAACTATGAGAAGATCAGGTCTTTGAAAAGACCACCACTATGAGAAGACCACCTCTTTGAGAAGACCACCACTATGAGAAAGGTACCTCTATGAGAAGACTACTTCTATGAGAAGACCCCCATAATGAGAGTACCACCTATATGAGAAGACCACCACTATGAGACTACTACCTCTATGAGAAGACCACCTATATGAGAACACCACCACTATGAGACTACTACCTCTATGAGAAGACCACCTATATGAGAACACCACCACTATGAGACTACTACCTCTATGAGAAGAGCACCTATATGAGATGACCATCACTATGAGACTACTACCTCTATGAGATCACCACCACAATGAGAACACCACTGCTAATGTAGACCACTTTTTCTGTGATGGATTTTCAATTCTTTTATATCAGGGGTGCATAACCTTTTCTGTTCTGAGGGCCCGACAGGTTGTACTACTCCCAAGGGTCAACATAAAACGTAAGGGGTTTTCCCACCTGAGACATCTATGGCACATCTTGCTTCCCTGTTTGGCGCTTCAAAGATTAGGAGACAATGTGAATTAACAGGCGTGCGGCTATATTGCGTTTTATGGGTGTTACGAAGCAGCTGAGCATTTCACAATGCCCATAAACTAGCATTGAGAGGGTTGCACGCAGGTGAAGCCACCTCCGTCTCTGGCTATGCCATACATGCCTGAGATGGAAACACCCCTTTTGATATCTATGGGTGCAGCTGCCTTTTGACTGCCGTGTCTTACTAAATCCATCAGGGTTTCATCATCACGTGTATGGTTCACATCTAATAATTTTGGACCAAAAAAGTTGCCACTTTAACAAACCTTCCAATATTTGCATCCCTAAGAGTGGTGATGGGCAAGATAAAACATGAACCTGCAAAGAGGGCATTTTGCCTGTTCTACGGTGAAGAGCACAGAGATGAGCCTGGTGGTCTAATATCAAAATGTTAAGTATACCGATCCACTATTGAACCACCAGTGCTCTATAGAAATAACTATTCGCTAATTAAAGGGGGAAGGGATTAGACTGAGAACGACAATCCTTGTCAATCATTGTTCTATATCGTAAATCACTGGCCTCAGTGGTGATGTGATGTTCTTGCTAGCATCATGACTGAGGCCAGTGATTGACTGCAGAGGTCACGTGCAAGAACGGGGCACCATTGCTGAAGGTAAGTCAACAGAGACCGGTCAGGACCACCAGAGCGATGGTGCTGGAGCTGCGGGGGGGGAAGGGGGATAAAGAGGTGAGTATAGGTTATATATTTTAATTATACACATCCTGCTATTTGCAAATTTTTTTTTTTTTTGGGAGTTTCGAAATCCCTTTAACTCTAATCAGATAGACACAGAAGTAGTAGACCATTTATGCCTAGATAACAAGAAAGGATGCCGCAATCAATACATTCAAAGTATACTGGGAATTGGAATGAAAAAGGAGATGTAGATAAGGTTTTGGGATTGTCCATGGTTTTTCTAGACATGAAATCCAGACAATTAAAGTGGCACAGGAAAAGTATTAGCACTCTTGCACTTTGGACTACCAAGAATACCTAGGACAACAAGGAATACAAACACACAGATCTTGACTGAATCAAGGAAAACCTCCAACCTGAAGACCAAATGACCAGACTAAAGCTTCATCGTATCCTAAACATATTAGGAGAAGTATCTGGGTGTACTTGTAGATCATAAGCCATATAACAGCACAATGTCAATCAGCTGCATATCAAGCCAGCAGAATATTGTTGGGTATTAAAAGAGGTATGGACTTGCAGGACAGGGATATAATATCACCACTAAAAAGCATTAGTGCAGCCTCATATGAAATATGCAGTTCAGTTCTGGGCACCAGTTCATAGAAAAGGTAAAAAAAAAAAAGCGACTAATGAGGGACATAAAAGATCATATTTATGACGAACAATTCAAAGAATTTAATTTATTTTGTTTTGAGAAGAGACGTCTAAGGGGGCATGATAAATCTAAGTTTTGGCACATACCAAATATAAAGTGAGTAGCTGTTCCATGTAAAAACCCCTCAAAAGACAAGGGGACACTCCTTCCGTCTAGAGAAAAAAAGGTCCAATCTCCAGAGGCGACCAGATAAAGATGTGGACTAGTCACCTTGGGAGCTGGCCACATAATAGATGGCTTCAAGAATAGATGAGAGGCTTTCAAAAAAATGTATAGAGTTCTTGTTTGAGTGTTGATCCAATCCGATCACCACTTGGGATCAGGAAGGAAATGTTTGACCTTTTCGGGCAGATTGGCTCATGCCTCATGTCTTGTTTATTTTGCCTTCTACTGGATCAATAGGCGTAAACAAAGATCGAAAATGTACCCATATCCCTTCCCTAAATCCACATCTTCTCTATTTCCCAGGTTGAACACATGGACATAGGTCGTTTTTACTATGTAACTATGAGAAGACCCAGCTAAGAAGAAACGACTATTATGCTACGAAAAGTAAAAAAATAAAATAAAAACAAGAAGATAATCTTCTAAAATCTTGTCAATTGAGCAAAGAGAAGTCTGAAGACCCAAACAGAAGACAGGACATTCGAGAGGAACACTGCTCACGTGGTCAGGTCACAATGTTTCAAAACCAACTTGATGGGCACAACGACCCCATAGCTTGTCATAGGTGTACAATACAATTCAAGATTCAGAATTTTTCAATAGAACTTCTGAAGAAAGTGACATTGCATGATGGCTCTTGGTGGATAGTCATTGTCAAGATCTCCTCTAAGACAATTATATCGTGTAAGGAGTGGAGTTTATTTAAAGAAAAAGTTACATTATGCAAAAACTTCAGGTAATTTCCTCCAACTGCTTTGAATGTTCTTGTTTCCCATTATAGTGTACGCCTTGTTGTCTTTCTTGCTTCCACAGTTGGATATCTGGTAACATCTCAGTTGTCTCATGAAACATCCCGGGTGATTACATTCTTTTCAACTTCCTTCTCTACTTGGTTCTTTACCACGGATAAATTATAACATTTTTGGTTGCAAATCCCCAACAGTATCACCATGGGTATTGTAATGCAGGAGTTTTCGCACCTTGGGATATCCCATAAATGTCTGATAAATACAGGTTTTACCTTTTGGACTCCCACCTATCAGGAGAACAGTGATCCCTTAACTCCCATTCCACGAGGAGGCTGAATAGAGAAGTAAAACTAGAGCTCCGACCGAAATCAGCACCAAATTTTGGTACTGAAGACAACATATCAAATTGTCTGATTTAGAAAACCCATTTCCAGAAGTTCTGAGTAAATAGAGGGGGGTCCTCGAGCATCTCTCACTCTGGAGGACCTGTCTTGTCCTGCATTACACAGACAAACTCATTGATTTTAATAGGCACTGTGTAATGATTCATTTCCCCTGTGGTGGCGCTGCAGGGAAATGAAACACTTTTCTGCCAGGTTCCCCACAGATCACATCTCATCACTGGGGCTCCGAGCAGGGGGACACTTTGTGATTAGTTTTTTGTCAAGGGAGCCTTTTAACAAGTAGGGGTTATCTAAAGAGATGCGCCTTGCGCCACCATGGGTTTTCGTGGTCATTGCACCGGTATCTTTCACAAAGAAGTCCAGCCACATACAGGTGTGAGCATGCAGCGTACACGTCACACAACACAGAATAACAAGAGTGCGATATAGTACGGTCCCAGATCACAAGGTGGTCAACACAGTCCCAGACAAAGTCCTAGTTAGAAAGGGGTAACGTCTCTTTAAGGCCGGGTTTACAAGTAGCGTAAATACTGCAGAATTTCTGCAACGGATTTAGTTTTTGGAGAATTCGCAGCATAATCCAGGAGCAGCAGAGTGGATGAGATTTGAACAAACAGTAAATGATAAGCGGAAAAAAAGCTCAGAAATTGACCTGCGGTGCAGCTTTTCGATCCGCAGCATGTCAAGTGTTTTTGCGTAATCGGTGATTTTTTTTGTTGCGGGTTTTCCACATTGGGAGAGGTAAAACCCACAACAAATAGCAGATGTTGCGATTTTTGCGGTGGAAGAGCTGCGATTCCGCCGTAAAAATCCCAACTAAAAAAATATTTTTTTACCCAGAATTCTGTGCTTCTTTGTCCAGCAGTCACATGGGATGAAACGTCATCCCAGGGCTGCAGAACGTCAGGATGTCAGGATGTTGGAGGGAAGCGTCGCCATGGTAAGTTCAGCCGTTTTTGTTTGTTTTTCTCATTGCAGAATTTGGTGCGTTTTTTTTGGCCGGAACTCCCTACGGGCATCAGGGTGGATACGCTGTGTGCTTTTACCTTTAGGATTGCTAATTTTTATTTGCAACGGTAGTCAAACAAGAATTATTATGGTAACAATAACAATAACTAGAATACAGTGTAACGCTTGAATTACTCACTACCACTTGTCTCTACTTCTCAAGAACTCTTGTGACTTGACTCACCAGTCCTCAGGACAGCCATTCCCCAGTAAGGCTGGTTCACACAGTGCTTCAAGTTCACGTTTAATGTATATGCCAGGACAGCTCCTGGCGTATATAATAAATGTATTAATAGACCCCCATTTCCCGATAGAGGCCAAAAGAGTTTCCATTCCTTTTGTTTTTGCTGAACAGAATAGTGTAGTCAGCTGTTCTATTCTATCCAGAGGCATCCAGTAAAAAAATGTATACGATGTGGTTTACTGTTTTTTAACATCGAAACCTATGGGGGACTTGGAGTACCTCTGTCGACATCTCTGAACCACTTTGCATGTATCCCGCCGCTACACTTTACATCCCGCCATCAGTCTCATGGTGGCAAAATTCAGGGCCTAACTGCATACGCAGCAGGTACAGGCTCCCACAGCACCTCACGCGGCCCAGCCACATTCTCCCTCTTTAGGCGCTAAACTCCCCCTTATCGCTACTCTCAGCCACTGGCCCCTCTTGACTAGCGTTCTGGCGTAAAGCACAGACAGGGCTCACCCCTATGTTAGCGTCGGGCTCTGGGTGTCCTATACTGACGCCCGGCACCTCCACCTGCTGTGATGGCAGGATCTGGCGGCACAGCCGCATACAACAGCCTACCAGTCCTCCAACAACAATGGCCAACAATGTGCACAGTGAACATGTCATTACATACAGGGCACAGTATAAGACATTGCAACACAAAAATAACACACAATTAAAGGTATAAACAATTATACGTAAGGGGAGAAAACATACGATTTACCCCCTTTATATGCCGATATTGTTGGGCCGGGCTGACTTTTCTCTCTTGTGTCAATTTTACTTTGGTCCTGGTTCTGCTGCCTGAGGACCGTTCCTATTCAACTGCCAACCAATCACAGGGTTGGGACCTTGAGATATTTTTGGCCCAAACTCCAAACCTCCGTGTCAGGGTTAGGGGTCATATCCCAGGAATTCATTAGGTTCTGTTTCTCATTTTCACCTGAATTAAAGGGGTTGTCACATAAAGATAACCCTTTATAAAAAAAAGAAAAAAAAAGGACAATGATGCGATTAGTTGATCGCCATGGGTGTGGCATCTTTACCTCCTTCAGGCGATCAGCTGCTACCACCGGGGGAAGCCGCGGCCAGCCCCACATTGTAGCGTTACATGCTGGATATTCAAATAAATGGCTGTCCATTAGATTATATTAGAATTTAGATTCTGAGCCCTGGTGGTGCCTTTAGACCGGGTTCACAGGTAGAGTAAATACTGCGGATTTTCCGCAACAGATTTCATTGCGGAAAATCCACAGCATAATACAGTAGCATCAGAGTAGATGAGATTTGAACAAATCTCATCTACCCGCTGCGTAAATGATAAGCGGAAAAACCTCTCAGAAATTCACCTGCGGTACGTTTTTTTAATCCGCAGCATGTCACTTGTATTTGCATAATCGCTGCTTTTTTTTGCGGGTTTTCCCCATTGAGTTAAAAATAAAATTGCAACTCAGAAAAAAAAAAAAACTTATACTTACCCAGAATTCTATGCTTCTTCTGTGCAATCACAGGCTGCAGCGGTCACATGGTATGAAACGTCATCCCAGGGCTGCAGAACGTCAGGACCAGGGCCGGCTTTAGGTTGGATGGCGCCCTGTGCAGGACTCTATTGCTGCCCTCCACAAACCAAAAATTTACCACATATATAGACACGCACATACTGGAACATATATACTGTACATACATAGAGGCAGATATTTAGACAAACAGGCAAATATATATACACACATTCTGGAATATATACATACATAAAGGTAAATATTTAGACATACAAACACCTATATACACACACACACACACAGGCACATAAATACACCGACAGGAACATATACAAATACATAAAGGCACATATATACAAGCACAAAGACACATTCACATACTTACCCACACAGGCACATACATACACACTGCAGAAAAGGTAATAGACATTACCTGCAGTCCTATGTAATAACACAGATAACACAGTGATAATTCTCTGAGTACAGATCATGTAGTAGTGTTACCTGCAGTCCTATGTAACACCACAGATAACACAGTGATAACACTCTGAGTACAGATAATGTAGTAGCGTTACCTGCAGTCCTATGTAACACCGCAGATAACACACAGCATACCTCCCAACTTTTGAATTCGGAAAAGAGGGTCATTTTAAGCCACGCCCCTAACCGCGCCAAATATCCCGCATAAACACATCAAATCACGGCCAGATCCTTCTGCAAATAACGCGCGCGCATTCTCACTGCGGATCTCTAGACTGTCTGGATATCACAGATATTATGGATCCGGTTATGTCGCCTTTATGTTACTTTTCCTATCTTGGGTATAACATTTTCTCATCACGGCGGCGGCAGCTGCAGGACAAACCAAAAGGCTGAGAACAATGAAAGTCAAGAGGGAGACCCTGTGGTGGATGACTTTTCAATTCACAGGTAGCAGAGTTACATGATGGGGATTTTTTTTTTCCAGTTCTGTAACTCTGCTACCGGTCAATGGACAAATCATCCACCAGAGCCCCCTTGTAGATCGCTCCGCACACAGACCCCTGTACATAGCGTCAGACACAGCCCCCCTGTAGATAGCTCCACATACAGCCCCCCTGTACATAGCTCCACACACAGCCCCCTTGTAGATAGCTCCACACATAGCCACCCTGTAGATACCTCTACACACAGCCCCCCTGTATGTAGCGTCAGATACAGCCCCGTGTACATAGCTCCACACACAGCCGCCCTGTAGATAGCTCCACACACAGCCCCCCTGTACATAGCGCCAGATACAGCCCCTGTAGATAGCTCCACACACAGCCACCCTGTAGATAGCTCCACACACAGCCCCCCCATAGATAGCTCCACACACAGCCCCCCTGCAGACAGCGCCAGACACAGCCACCTGTACTTAGCGCCACACACAGCCCCCCTGTACATAGCTCCACACACAGCCCCCAAGTAGATAGTGCCAGACACAGCCCTCCTGTAGATAGCTCCACACACAGCCCCCAAGTAGATAGCTCCACACAAAGCCCCCCTGTAGATAGCTCCACACACAGCCCCCCAGTAGATAGCTCCACACACAGTCCCCCTGTAGATAGCTCCACACACAGCCCCCCTGTAGATAGCTCCACACACAGCCCCCATGTAGATAGCTCCACACACAGCCCCCCATGTAGATAGCGCCAGACACAGCCCCCCTGTACATAGCGCCACACACAGCCCCCCTGTACATAGTGCCACACACAGCCCCCCTGTAGGTAGCTCCACACACAGCCCCCCAGTAGATAGCACCACACACAGCCCCCCAGTAGATAGCGCCACACACAGCCCCCCTGTACATAGCGCTACACACAGCCCCCCTGTAGGTAGCCCCAGACACTGCTCCCCTGTAGGTAGCCATAGACACAGCCCCCTGTAGATAGCTCCAGACACAGCCCCCTGTAGATAGCTCCACACACAGTCCCCCTGTACATAGCGCCACACACAGCCCCCCTGTAGGTATCCCCAGACACAGCCCCCCTGTAGATAGCTCCACACACAGCCCCCCAGTAGATAGCTCCAGACACAGCCCCCCTGTAGATAGCTCCACACACAGCCCCCCTGTACATAGCTCTAGACACAGCCCCTGTAGATAGCTCCACACAGAGTCCCCCTGTAGATAGATCCAGACACAGCCCCCCTGTAGATAGCTCCACACACAGCCCCCATGTCGATAGCTCCACACACAGCCCCCCATGTAGATAGCGCCAGACACAGCCCCCCTGTACATAGCGCCACACACAGCCCCCCTGTACATAGTGCCACACACAGCCCCCCTGTAGGTAGCTCCACACAAAGCCCCCCAGTAGATAGCACCACACACAGCCCCCCAGTAGATAGCGCCACACACAGTCCCCCTGTACATAGCGCCACACACAGCCCCCCTGTACATAGCGCTACACACAGCCCCCCTGTAGGTAGCCCCAGACACTGCTCCCCTGTAGGTAGCCATAGACACAGCCCCCTGTAGATAGCTCCAGACACAGCCCCCTGTAGATAGCTCCACACACAGTCCCCCTGTACATAGCGCCACACACAGCCCCCCTGTAGGTAGCCCCAGACACAGCCCCCCTGTAGATAGCTCCACACACAGCCCCCCAGTAGATAGCTCCAGACACAGCCCCCCTGTAGATAGCTCCACACACAGTTGGGAGGTATGCACACAGTGATAACTCTCTGAGTACAGATAATGTAGTAGATGTTACCTACAGTCCTATGTAACACCACAGTTAACACACTCTGATAACTATACCCACACAAGCATATATAAACACACATAGAGGCATATATATACAGTATTTATGTATGTGTGCATATATATATATATATATATATATATATATATAGTGGCGTAATTACCACTTTAGCAGCCATGGTGGCTGCTACGAGGCCCGCGTCATGAGGGGTATCTCCCTGCTTTGCCATTTAATAGGCTACAGGCCTATCAGGCGCAGGGACAGGATCTCTGCGCAGGCTGGTGTGCTGACGTCACTGGAACACGCCGGCCTACGCTAAGATCCTGTCGACGTTGATGCTTTGGAGCAGCTCTGTTTGTCGTGGGAACGGTGCCTGTCGTGGGTATACATTTTTTTTGTTTTATTTGTTTGGAGGCACTATCCACGGGGGGGGGGGCTGTATGGCATTACCTACAGTGGGGCTGTATGGCACTATCTACAAGGGGGATATGGGGGGCACTATCTACAGCAGGGACTGTGTGGCACTATCTACAGTGTGCTGTATGGCACTACCTACAAGGGCGAGGGGGCACTATCTACAGGGGGCTGTGTGGCACTATACAGGGGGAGAGCTGTGTGGCACTATCTACAGAGGGGCTGTATGCCACTATATAGGGAGGGCTGTATGGTACAATCTACAGAGGGGCACTATCTACAGGGGGGCACTATCTACAAGGGGGGCTGTGTGTGGCAACCAGGGAAGGGGGGACCCAGTCAAAAGTTTGCTACGAGGCGTAGTATTTCCTTATTACACCCCTGTATGTATATATAGATATATATATATATATATGTATATGTATATATATATATATATATATATACACACACGCAGAAACATATACACACTGAGGGTATGTTCACACGCAGTGTTTTCAGACGTAATTCGGGCGTTTTACGCCTCGAATTACACCTGAAAAAATGCCCCTAATACACCTACAAACATCTGCCCATTGCCTGCAATGGGTTTTACGGTGTTCTGTTCCCCCGAGGTGTAATTTTACGCGTCGCTGTCAAAATACGGCGCGTAAAAAGCCGCCCGCGAAAAAGAAGTGCATGTCACTTCTTGGGACATTTTTGGAGGCGTTTTTCATTGACTCCATTGAAAAACAGCTCCAAAAACGGCCGTAAAATACGCCGCGAAAAACGCGAGTTGTTAAAAAAACGTCTGAAAATCAGCAGCTGTTTTCAGACTTTTTTCTCACTGCGTGTGAACATACCCTAATACAGAGACATATACACATGCAGACACATATATAGACACACAGGCACATATAAACACACATACTGGAACATATACACACATACAAACACAGAAACATATACATAGACACAGGAAAAAGCAAAGTATAGGAGCTGCACCGTAGCATGCAGTGAGGGTGCTATCCTCAGGGGAGACTTGACATGAAACCCCAAATACGCACAATCGCAATCCAGAGAAAAAGAGGCAGCACTCCAATATTATAAAGATCCAACATTTTTATTCACCCAACATAGAGGCAACGTTTCACCTTCCCATTGAAGGCATTTTCAAGCTAGATTTTTCTCTGGATTGCGATTATACATAGACACATATACACACACATAGGCAATTACCCTCCTTGCTGACAGGCTCACAGGTTTCCTGCATGGTTGGGCTAAGGACAGAGCTTCCCCCTCTTAGGACAGAGCAGAGGCAGAGCCTAGTGGTGCCATAGCCATGCTGGGAGGGTGCAGCTCCCTGTGCACTCGCACAGGTCGCACACTCCTAAGGCCGGCTGTGGCCAGGACATCAGAGGGACGCGTCGCCTTTGTGAGTATAGGCAGTTTTTTTTTTTCATTACAGGCTTTCCGCAGTGGACAATTTGGTGCGGTTTTTCTGCCGGAATTTTTTGCGAGTAGCAGGGCGGATACGCTGTGTGACTTTACGCAGCGTATCGGCCCTGTGTGAACTTGTCCTTAGGGGTAAGACATAAACGCCTAACAGGCTTAAAAATGTAAACAGGCTTGAAGCTTACATAAGCAGTGACAGTGCACAGGTCGGACAACATTTCTGAGGGTAAACTTGTCAAATTATCAGCAGACCATGACACTTATATAGACAACTTACAGCATATAGTCACCTGCTCTAGAATGAATTCCAAATAATTAGACCTACTCACCCAGGGCCTCACCCTTACCCTGCAATCTTCTGATGTCAACGTGTTGTATTATGTGATGTTGTGTTGTGTTATTTTGTCATGTTGTGTTGTAAAGTATTATCACATGTTGTGCTGTATTCTGTTGTCATGTTGAGTTGTATTATGTCATGCTGTATTGTATAATGTCATGTTGGGCTATATCCTTTTGTCATGTTTTGTTGTACTATAGCATGTTGTGTTGTGTTATAGCATGTTGGGTTGTATTATGTCATGTTGTGTTGTATACCTATGTTATGTTGTGTTGTATTATGTCACGTTGTGCTGTATTATGTCATATTATGTTGTATTATGCAAAGTGTATTATTATGTCATGTTGTTCATATTATGTCATGTTGTGCTGTATTATGTCATGTTGTGCTGTATTATCTACAGGGGGGCTGTATGGCGTTATCTACAGGGGGGACTGTATGGCGTTATCTACAGGGGGACTGTATGGCGTTATCTACAGAGGGGCTGTATGGTGTTATCTACAGGGGGACTGTATGGCGTTATCTACAGGGGGACTGTATGGCGTTATCTACAGGGGGACTGTATGGCGTTATCTACAGGGGGACTGTATGGCGTTATCTACAGGGGGACTGTATGGCGTTATCTACAGGGGGCTGTATGGCGTTATCTACAGGGGGACTGAATGGCATTATCTACAGGGGGACTGTATGGCGTTATCTACAGGGGGGCTGTATGGTGTTATCTACAGGGGGACTCTGTATGGCGTTATCTACAGGGGGGACTGTATGGCGCTATCTACACGGGGTGTCTGTATGGCGTTATCTACAGGGGGACTGTATGGCGTTATCTACAGGGGGGCTGTATGGCGTTATCTACAGGGGGGTCTGTATGCCGTTATCTACAGGGGGGCTGTATGGCGTTATCTACAGGGGGGCTGTATGGCGTTATCTACAGGGGGACTGTATGGCGTTATCTACAGGGGGGCTGTATGCCGTTGTATTATTATGTCATCTTGTGTTGTTATGTGTACTCCTGTGTTGTATTATGTCATGCTGCCCTGTATTATGTCAAGTTGTGTTGTATTATATCATGCGGTTCTGTTTTGTCATGTCGTATTGTATTATGTCATGTTGTGCTATATTATGTCATATTATGTTGTATTATGCAAAGTGTTGTATTATTATGTCATGTTGTGTTGTTATGTGTAATGCTGTGTTGTATTATGTCATGCTGCCCTGTATTATGTCATGTTGCGTTGTATTATGTCATGCTGTGCCGTTTTATGTCAAGTTGTGCTCTATTATGTCATGTTGTGTTGTATTCTGTAATGTTTGTATTATATCATGTTGTGTTGTATTGTATCATGTGCTGCATTATCTTGTGTTGTGCTGTATTATGTAATTTGGTTCTGTATTATGTTAGGTTTTTCGTATTATGTCATCTTTTGTTGTATTATGTCATGTTGTGCTGTACAGTATTGTCATGTTGCACTGTATTATGTCATGTTTGTATTATGTCATGTTGTGCTTTATTATCTCATGTTGTGCTGTATTATGTCATGTTGTGTTGTATTGTATCGTGCTGTATTATGTCAGGTTGTTCTTATTATGTCGTGTTGTGTTGTATTATGTAATTGTGTGCTGTATTATGTCAGGTTGTTCGTATTGTCATGTTATGCTGTATTATGACGTGCTGTATTATGTCATGTTGTGTTGTATTCTAACATGTGCTATATTATGTCGTGTTGTGCTGTATTATGTAATTGTGTGCAGTATTATGTCAGGTTGTTCGTATTATGTCAGGCTGTGCTGTATTATGTTGTGTTGTTCGTATTATGTCATGTTGTGCTGTATTATGACGTGCTATATTATGTCATGTTGTGTTGTATTATGTCATGTTGTGCTTTATTATGACGTGCTGTATTATGTCATGTTATGTTATATTGTATCATGTGCTGTATTATGTCGTGTTGTGCTGTATTATGTCAGGTTGTTCGTATTATGTCGTGTTGTGCTGTATTATGTCAGGTTGTTCGTATTATGTCATGTTGTGTTGTATTATGTCATGTTGTGTTGTATTATGTCATGTTGTGCTGTATTATGACGTGCTGTATTATGTCATGTTATGTTATATTGTATCATGTGCTGTATTATGTCGTGTTGTGCAGTATTATGTCAGGTTGTTCGTATTATGTCATGTTGTGTTGTATTATGTCATGTTGTATTGTATTATGTCATGTTGTGTTGTATTATGTCATGTTGTGCTGTATTATGACGTGCTGTATTATGTCATGTTGTGTTGTATTGTATCATGTGCTGTATTATGTCGTGTTGTGCTGTATTATGTAATTGTGTGCAGTATTATGTCATGTTGTTCGTATCATGTCATGTTGTGTTGTATTATGTCATGTTGTGCTGTATTATGTCATGTTGTTCATATTATGTCATGTTGTGCTGTATTATGTCATGTTGTGCTGTATTATCTACAGGGGGGCTGTATGGCGTTATCTACAGGGGGGACTGTATGGCGTTATCTACAGGGGGCTGTATATGGTGCTATCTATAGGGGGGGCTGTATGGCGTTATCTACAGGGGGGGCTGTATGGTGTTATCTACAGGGGGACTCTGTATGGCGTTATCTACAGGGGGGACTGTATGGCGCTATCTACAGGGGGTGTCTGTATGGTGTTATCTACAGGGGGACTGTATGGCGTTATCTACAGGGGGGCTGTATGGCGTTATCTACAGGGGGGCTGTATGGCGTTATCTACAGGGGGGCTGTATGGCGTTATCTACAGGGGGACTGTATGGCGTTATCTACAGGGGGACTGTATGGCGTTATCTACAGGGGGGCTGTATGGCGTTATCTACAAGAGGGATGTATGGCGTTATCTACAGGGGGGCTGTATGGCGCTATCTACAGGGGGGCTGTATGCCGTTATCTACAGGGGGCTGTATGGCGTTATCTACAAGAGGGATGTATGGCGTTATCTACAGGGGGCCTGTATGGCGTTATCTACAGGGGGGACTGTATGGCCTTATCTACAGGGGGGCTGTATGGCGTTATCTACAGGGGGACTGTATGACGTTATCTACAGGGGGTCTGTATGGCGTTCCCTACAGGGGGTCTGTAGGGAACGCCATACAGCCCCCGCTGTAGGGAACGCCGTAGAGCCCTCCCCTGTAGGGAACGCCGTACAGCCCCCCTGTAGGGAATGCCGTACAGCCCCCCCTGTAGGGAACGCCATACAGCCCCCCCAGTAGGGAACGCCATACAGTCCCCCTGTAGATAACGCCATACAGTCCCCCTGTAGATAACGCCATACAGTCCCCCTGTAGGGAACGCCATACAGCCCCCCTGTAGGGAACGCCATACAGCCCCCCCTGTAGGGAACGCCATACAGCCCCCCCTGTAGGGAACGCCATACAGCCCCCCCTGTAGGGAACGCCATACAGCCCCCCCTGTAGGGAACGCCTTACAGCCCCCCCCTGTAGGGAACGCCTTACAGTCCCCCCTGTAGGGAACGCCTTACAGCCCCCCCTGTAGGGAACGCCATACAGCCCCCCCTGTAGGGAACGCCTTACAGCCCCCCCTGTAGGGAACGCCTTACAGCCCCCCTGTAGGGAACGCCTTACAGCCCCCCCTGTAGGGAACGCCTTACAGCCCCCCCCTGTAGGGAACGCCATACAGCCCCCCCTGTAGGGAACGCCTTACAGCCCCCCCTGTAGGGAACGCCATAGAGCCCCAACCCCCCAAAAAAATGCAACCTACAGTGTGAAAAGACAAAAGACATGTATCCCCTATCCACAGGATAGGGGATACATGTGTGATCGCTGGCAGCGATAGGGAGAACGGGGGACCGAAAGTCCCCCCAAGTTCTCCATGACTAACCTCTGACTTCCGGCGTCTGCGCAGCTCAATAAAAATGAAAGGAGCGCTGGTCACGCATGCGCACAAGCGCTACCGGCGCCCCATTCATTTCTACGGAGCTGCCGACACAGACCCGGAAGTCCGAGGTTTGTGATGGAGAACATTGGGGGACTTTCAGTCCCCCGTTCTCCCTATCAATGCCAGCGATCACACATGTATCCCCTATCCTGTGGATAGGGGATACATGTCTTTTGTTTAATGGCAGAGCGAGGAGATACCTCCCTGCTCTGCCGTAGTGTTAAGAGGTGTCACGCTGTAGCAGCCAAAGCGGCTGCTAGCGGAGCCTCCAGCCATGGTGGGGGCCCGTGCCGGCGGGCGACACGGGCCACCTTATGCCGCGGGCCCCGTAGCAGCCGCTACTGCTGCTACGGCGGTAGTTACGCCACTGATAACCACCCAAAGTGCAGTCAAAAATGGTTTTCTAGAGGGGTGGTCCTCTCATAGAAGAGGCCAATATACATATGATATAAGAGGATTGAAAGGATTTAAGTTGTATTGTTCAAGCACGGGGGAAAGTGTTGCCTTCTAGCACTGGAGTCCTCAACTTGATTACAACTTGGGGCAACATCCCCTTGATTCTTGTATACTCTCCCTATACTTGTGTGGGTTTCCACCCACACTCAAAAAACTACAGTGAAACCTCTCAAAAAGACCCCCTCTTTGTGAAGACCACCACCTTTTAGACTACATTATCAGTTCCCTTATATCCTAGGTATATTGGCCTCTACTTTGAGAGTATAGACCAATTTTCGCTGCAATTTTGGTTTCTCGACTCAAAAAGGTTTTCCTGCTATAGCTTCTTATGAATTTGGCCACAGTATGTGTGACATAAGGGCAGGGCTGTTTCAAGCTTTTCTGCTGCCTGAGGTGAAAATTTAAATGGCGCCCCCCAGATTTGAATTAACACCTCCTTGGCTGTTTTACATCACAACCAGCCTCCTCCAACTCTTGCAGATGCGCCGTTGCCTTGTACTCTCCTGGCATGCGCGGTGCAGCGATTAAGCTGGGCAGAGTACACCTCGCTGCACGGTGCGTGCCCAAGGAGTGCCAGGCAATGGTGCATCCGAGAAAGTTGGAGGAGGCTGCTAGTGATGTATAACAGCCAGGGGGTGCCAATCATACATGGAAAGGTGGGTTGGGAGGTAGAAATGTTTGAAAATATTGTCAGGTCATGTATTACCGCATGGTGGTGGTTCAAGGGGTTAAAACTACCTGACGGGTTCCCATTAAAAATACAATGAATTGCAACAATTCCATCTGCCCTGCAATTTTGTTATTATAAATATATCCTATATAATTACAGCTCCAGAACCAAGCTCTGACATATATACAGTACCAGAACCAAGCTCAATACATAAATACAGTACTAGAACCAAACTCAATACATATATAAAGTACCAGAACCAAGCTCAATACATATATACAGCACCAGAACAAAGATCATACATATGTACAGTACCAGAACCAAGCTCAGTACATATATACAGCACCACAACTTAGCTCAGTACATAAATATAACACTAGAACCAAGCTCAATACATATATACAGTACCAAAACCAAGCTCAATTCATATATACAGCACCAGAACAAAGCTCAATACATATATACAGTACCAGAACAACCTCAATACATATATACAGCACCAGAACAAAGATCATACATATCTACAGCACCACAACCAAGCTCAGTACATGAATACAACACTAGAACCAAGCTCCGTACATAAATACAGCACTAGAACCAAGCTCAATACATATATACAGTACCAGAACCAAGCTCAGTACATACATACGGTACCAGAACCAAGCTCAGTACATATATAGAACCAAGCTCAGTAAATATATACAGCATCAGAACCAAGCTCAGGACATAAATATAGCACAATAACCAAGCTTAATACATATATACAGCAACAAAACAAAGATCAGTACAAATAAACAGTACCAGACCCAAGCTCAGTACATATATACAGTACCAGAACAAAGCTCAATACATATACACAGCACCAGAACCAAGATCATACATATGTGCAGTACTAGAACCAAGCTCAGTACATATATACAGTACCAGACCCAAGCTCAATACATATATACAGCACCAGAACCAAGATCATACATATGTACAATACTAGAACCAAGCTCAGTACTTATATACAGCACCAGAAACAAGCAAAGTACATATATACAGCAACAGAATTAAGCTCAGTACATAAATACAACACCAGAATCAAGATGAGTACATAAATACAGTACCAGAACAAAGCTCAGTACATAAATACAGCACCAGAACAAAGCTCAGTACATAAATACAGTACCAGAATAAAGCCCAGTACATATATACAGCACTAGCTCAAATACATACCAGGAGGTGTAGTTGGAGGATCTGTACTGCCAGGAGGTGTAATAGGAGGAACGGCAGCTTGCACATACAGCAGATGGTCCTGGAGAACGGAGGTCTAGCATATCTACCCGCATCTCTTGTGACATCATCATGGTCTTGGATTGACCATCAGGGTCCATGGCCTGAGCTTACTGTCACGTTGTGTATGTGGACCCACTGGACCGTACGGCCTTAACTGTATGGCAGCAGGACACAGGTCAAAGTCTATAGTTCATATAGGTGTACCTGAGGTAGCTTCGGACAGTAGCAAGGCAGGCTCTGAAGGGACTTTGGCAGCAGGCGGACACCAGGCGTGGTGTAACAGGACAGGCATGGTACAAGGCACAGCACGACTCCATCTCGATATGGCAATTGACCAGCATAGCACAGGATACAGGTAGCAGGAATGGGAAACACTGGGAACTGGAAGACACTGGGAGACCATTTGCAGAGACAAACTAAGGAAACAACAACAAAGCTCAGGCAAGGCAGGAAGGGGCTGGGCCCTTCTTATAGTCCAGGGTGCTCTGGGAGCAATCAGCTCAATCTCACACCTGTGTGCGCTCTGGCACCTTAAGGCTGGACTGAGCTCACGAGCGCACCCTGGTGGTCACTGTGAAACAGGAGTGCCGCATGTGCAGACATCTCTGGAGAGAAGGGCGTTGACCGGATGGAAGGAGTTTGTGGTCAGCGACCACGGACGTTACACTCATACATAAATACAGTTACATAGTTAGTACGGCTGAAAAAAGACACATGTCCATCAAGTTCAACCAAGGGAAGGGAAAAGGGAAGGAAAAATTTCTACACATAGGAGCTAATATTTTTTTTTTTTGTTCTAGGAAATTATCTAACCCTTTTTTAAAGCCATCTACTGTCCCTGCTGTGACCAGCTCCTGTGGTAGGCTATTCCATAGATTCACAGTTCTCACAGTAAAGAAGCCTTGTCGCCTCTGCAGCTTGAACCTTTTTTTCTCCAGACGGAGGGAGTGCCCCCTTGTTTTTTGAGGGGGTTTTACAAGGAACAGGATTTCACCATATTTTTTGTATGTGCCATTAATATATTTATATAAGTTACTCATGTCCCCCCTTAGTCGTCTTTTCTCAAGGCTAAATAGGTTTAATTCTTTCAATCTTTCCTCATAACTTAAATTCTCCAAGCCCCTAATTAGTTTCGTTGCTCTTCTTTGTATTTTTTCCAACTCCAGGGCATCCTTTCTATGAACTGGAGCCCAGAACTGAACTGCATATTCTAGATGAGGCCTCACTAATGCTTTGTAAAGTGGTAATATTACATCCCTGTCCCGCGAGTCCATGCCTCTTTTAATACACGACAATATCCTGCTGGCCTTTGAAGCAGCTGATTGACACTGCATGCTGTTATTGAGTTTATGATTTACAAGAACACCCAGATCCTTCTCAACAAGTGAATCCGCCAGTGTAGCTCCCCCTAGGACATATGATGCATGCAGGTTGTTGGTACCCAGATGCATAACTTTACATTTATCTACATTAAACTTCATCTGCCAAGTGGACGCCCAAACACTTAGTTTGTTTAAATCTGCCTGCAATTCATGAACATCTTCCATAGACTGAACTATATTACATAGCTTGGTGTCATCTGCAAAAATAGAAATAGTGCTATTAATCCCATCTTCTATATCATTAATAAATAAGTTGAATAATAGTGGTCCCAGCACTGAACCCTGGGGTACACCACTTATAACCGGTGACCATTCAGAGTAGGAATCATTGACCACAACTCTCTGGATACGGTCCTTGAGCAAATTCTCAATCCAATTACAAACTATATTTTCTAAACCTATAGTCCTTAATTTACCCATTAGACGTCTATGGGTCTATGCCTTTGTAAAGTCCAAAAACACTAAATCCACAGCGGCCCCTCTGTCTAGACTTCTGCTCACCTCTTCATAAAAACAGATTAGGTTAGTTTGACAACTTCTGTCCTTAGTAAAACCGTGCTGGCTGTCACTTATAATACTATTTATTGTCACATAATCCTGTATATAGTCCCTCAATAGCCCCTCAAACATTTTCCCCACGATGGATGTTAAGCTTACTGGTCTATAATTACCCGGGGAAGACCTAGAGCCCTTTTTGAAAATAGGCACCACATTTGCCCTGCGCCAGTCCCTTGGCACTATACCAGTCACTAGAGATTCTCTGAATATTATGAAAAGGGGGACAGAAATAACTGAACTAAGCTCTTTAAGAACTCTAGGGTGTAACCCATCTGGTCCCGGGGCCTTGTGTAAATTTATTTTATTTAATTTAGCTTGGACCATATCTACATTCATCCAATTCAGTATATCAACTGATATATTAACAGCACTGGCACCGGCTACATCAGCTGCTCTTTCTTCTGTTGTATATACAGAGCTAAAGAACCCATTTAGTAACTCTGCCTTCTCTTGATCCCCTGTGGTCAACTCCCCATTACCATTATCTAGGGGTCCTACATGTTCAGACCTTGCCTTTTTAGGATTTATATACTTGAAGAATTTTTTGGGATTTGTTTTACTATCCTTGGCCACCTGCCTTTCATTTTGTATTTTTGCTAATTTTATTACATTTTTACAGATTTTATTAAGCTCTTAATATTTTACAAAGGCTGCAGCTGTACCCTCAGATTTGTATTTTTTAAATGCCGTTTTTTTGTCGTGTATTGCCCCTTTCACAGAAGGTGTAAGCCATGTGTGGTTTAATTTTAGTCGTTTATACTTGTTACCTATAGGAATAAATTTTGCACTATAATAACTCAAAGTAGATTTGAGAATCTCCCATTTATCATTTGTTTCATTATTTGACATTAGTTCCTCCCAGTCCATATCCTGAATTGCAGCCCTCATCCTGGGGAAATTGGCTTTCTTAAAATTAAATGTTTTTGCCCTCCCAGCCTGCGTTTGTTTTTTACAGTATAGGTAAAATGTAACTATATTGTGATCACTGTTACCGAGGTTTTCACGAACATTAACATTCCCAACAAGATCTGCATTATTAGAAATGACCAGATCCAACAGAGCTTCACCTCTAGTCGGGTCTTGCACAAACTGGCCCATAAAATTTTCCTGCAACAGGTTGAGGAAATGTCTCCCCTTTGCAGTTGAAGCTGAACCATGACACCAATTAATATCCCGGAAATTAAAATCTCCCATTATCACTACAGTACCCGCCTGTGCAGCCCGCTCCATCTGTTTATATAGCTGAACTTCCATCTCCTCAGTTATATTGGGGGGTCTATAGATTACACCAAAAGTAATTTTTTCAGTGTTTACCTCCCTTTCTAGTTCCACCCACAAGGTTTCAACCTCCTCACAGTCTTCACCCACTATTGTCTCTTTCACACTCGCCTTCATATCACTTCTCACATACAGACATACACCACCACCTTTCCTATTTGTCCTGTCTTTCCGAAAAAGTGTAAAACCCTGTAGATTTACAGCCCAGTCATGTGAAGAGTCCAGCCATGTTTCAGCAACACCAACTATATCTATAGTTTCTTCCACTATCAAGGCCTCCAGCTCCCCCATTTTGCTTGCTAGACTTCTGGCATTTGTGAACATACACTTTAACTTGCCTGTCAGTTTTTCACTTTTATTATCAGAAATGTGATTTGACATTAATTGGGCCTTTTTATTTACACTGATGTTTTGTAACGAAAGGATCTCCTTATCTTGTTGTCTAGTCCTCTCCCCACATTCTGTTTCTCCCCCCACCAATATAGTCTGACCCCTCTCTAACCTGGCTACCCCTTTTTTTTCTACATTGACCTCCCTCCTCAGCCCTAGTTTACATACTCCGCCACCCCAGCTACAATTCTCTCCCCCAGCACAGCGGACCCCCTTCCATTTAGGTGCAAATCATCTGCAGAATACAGTTTGTACCCCAATGAAAAGTCAGCCCAGTGCTCTAGGAACCCAAATCCTTCTCCTCTACACCAAGACTTCAGCCATGCATTTAACTCCCTGAGCTCCCGCTGTCTTTCCTGTGATGCGCATGGCACAGGCAGTATTCCTGAGAATACTACTTTGGAGGTCCTTCCCCTCAGCTTGTAGCCTAGTTCTTTAAAATTATTCTTAAGGCTCCTCCACCTACCATTTATTCTGTCGTTGGTACCGACATGGACCACGACAGCTGGATCATCACCAGCCCCTCCCAGCAATTTGTCCACCCGTTCCACCACATGCCGAACCCTGGCACCAGGGAGACAGCAAACCATTCGGTTGAGGTGGTCTTGGCGACAAATTATTCTATCCGTCTTCCTGATTATAGAATCCCCTACGACTATCAATTGTCTTGGCTTACCTGCATTACCATCCCGCCGACTACTAGCTGGGCTGTTCTCCCGGCTGTTAGGGAGATCAGTATCCACTAGGGCTGCCATTTCTGAGACTGACACCCTCGCATCATCACCCAACTTGGCAATTTTGCCTGGAATGTCAGAAACTGGACCGGCCTTCCTTTTCTTTGACCCCTTTCTACTGCCCCTAACTACATTAACCCAGCTACTTACCTGATCCTGCTCACCCATGTCTTCACCCTCCAGTTCTAACCCACTAACTGCATGCTCCGTGAGCAGCAAGCTCAGCTCAACATTGTCTATCTTCCTCAGTGTTGCATTTTGCTCCTCCAGATCTCTAATACGAGCTTCCAGGTGACCAACATGCTCACATCTGCCACAGAGATATTCACCCTGGAACTCCGGCTCCAGTCGTGCATACATATGGCATATGGCAAACTGTGCACTGAAGAAAACCTCCAATCTTGCTATCCATTATCCAAGTTACAAAAAAAAACAGCGAACAGGTGTTAATCAAAAAGAAAAAGAAGTAGAAGAGTACTTACTTGGGCTTTAACTCCTCTTTTCAACTCCGGTTTTTGGAACTCCACTTGATCTACAAACCACTTGTTGTTTCAAGCCACAGAGCAGGCTCTACAGAGTAGTGAGGCCTGATTTGTATTAGAACCAAGCTCAGTACATAAATGCAACACCAGAACCAAGCTCAGTACATATACACAGCGACAGAACAAAGCTCAGTACATATATTCAGCACCATAACCAAGCTCAACATATAAATACAACACCAGAACAAAGCTCAGCATATAAATACAGCACCAGAACAAAGCTCAGTACATAAATACAACACCAGAACAAAGCTCATTACATACATACAGCACCAGAACCAAGCTCAATACATATATACAATGCCAGGACTAAGCTCAGTACATAAATACAGCACCAGAACAACGCTCAGTACATAAATACAGCACCAGAACAAAGCTCCGTACATAAATACAGCACCATAACCAAGCTCAACATATAAATACAGCACCAGAACCAAGCTCAGCATATAAATACAGTACCAGAACAAAGATCAGTACATAAATACAACACCAGAACAAAGCTCATTACATATATACAATGCCAGAACCAAGCTCAGTACATAAATACAGCACCAAAACCACGCTCAGTACATAAATACAGCACCAGAACCTAGCGCAGTATATAAATACAGCTCCAGAACCAAGTTCAGTACATAAATAGAGCACAAGAACCAAGCTCAGTACATATATACAGCATTAGCTCAATTTAGTGCAACCCATGCCGTATAGGTTTGTACGGCGTAATACTACAGCTCCCAGCATGGCCTGAACAATGGTTAGGATATGCTGGGAGTTGCAGTTCCCCCCCCCCCCCAACTAAAATCATACCACCCATCATCTCGCTGCAGATCATATAGTGACTACAGTATTGATTAGAGGCAGAATAAACATTTACATTAAGTGACTCACAGGTGACATCTTCTCAGATTCTAGTTGTTCTTTTTTTCTTTGCCTCGCCTTCCGGTCCAGACCTCTGTGATGACTTCACCCGGCCACAGCCCATTTCTGCAATTTGCTGCTCAGATATCTTCAGCTTCTAACTTTTCAACATTTCTGCCCCAATAAACGAAGATAAAATTCCCATGGTGCCACACCACACACTATGCCCCTAAATATAATAGCGCCATACACTGCACCTCTAATTATAATAGCACTATACACTGTGTCCCTGATTATAATATCACAATACACTGTGTCCCACACACAGTGCCCCTGTAGATAGTGCCCCCTTATAGAGCCCCCTGTAGACAGTGCCCCACATAAAGCCCTCTGTAGACAGTCTAGACATATATAGTGCCCCCTAAAGATGTCTCCTGTAGATTCTGCCCATCATAGAGCCCCATGTAGATAGTGCCCCCATAGAGCCCCTGTAGATAGTGCCCCCATAGAGCCCCTATAGATAGTGGCCCCCATAGATCCCCTGCAGATAGTAGCCCCTATAGATAGTGCACCACATACAGCCCCCTGTAGGTAGTGACCCACATGTAGTCGCCCTGTAGATAGTGTCCCACATATAGCCCCCTGTAGATAGTGCCCTACATATAGCCCCCCGGTATGAAGTGCCCAACATATAGCCACCCTGTAGTTAGTGCCCTACATATAGCCCCCCTGTAGATAGCGCTCCACATATAGCCCATCCCCTGAATGATCCAGGTCCATGTCTACAGGCGATGTTATCTCTGTTTGATTTATTTACGTCCATCTCTGGCCTTCGATAAAATCTTTGGTGATGGTGATAGACGATGCGGCTTAAGAAACCACTTCCTTCTCCACTACAGTGGGCGGATAAAATGACTTATCTAGGTATAGTGATTAGCCCAGATATTTGTACTTTTATACCTGATAATGTCACTCTTTTGGTATAACGTCTTCAAATAGACTTTGAAAGATGGAGACACCTTCCCCTCACAGTTACAGGCAGAATTAATTTGTTTCAAATGAAGTCCTTACCGAGATTCTTGTACCTCTTTCATAATTCTCCAGTATGGTTACCGTTATCCCTGTCCTCTAATATTGATAAAGATCTTAGATCTTTTATTTCGGCAGGAGGTACTCCTAGAATCGCTTTGGGCACACTACAATTACCCACCGAGCAGGGTGTACTTGACCCTCCCGAATTTATACCTTTACTTCCTTGCTAGTCAACTGGTTTACGTGTGGTGGAGGTTTACTCATAGACACTTTAATCCCTGTACTGAGATGGAAGCTTCACTTCTCGGTTCCTATAAAGCCCTGGTAAACTCTGTATATACAGGCTACCCCTCCGGGACACGTACTCACAGTCCAAATAAAAACTACTCTGAAAGTCTAGCAGAGATCAATGCTCCTCTATAACTCAGACGAGATGTCTTGGTCACCTAGAAGACCATTCTGGTATAATCCGCTTCTGCCGCAGTTAAGAGGCCTCCCTAACCCTAGTGAGTGGGCAGCCCTGGGTATATTCACTTTGGAGGATGTGGTAGTAGAAGACAAAATAGCTACTTTTGTACAACTTCGGTCCAAACATCAGATCCCGACTCATCTTAGGTTCCGCTATTTCCAGCTTAGACATGCCCTCTGGTCGCAGTTTGCAGGATATAATGTCAGACTGTGTACATCCCCGGTGGAGGATTGGGTGACACAGGAGACGTTGGTTAAACTATTATCCACACGTTATCGGTAGTTGTTCTAATAAACTTGATAAAGCCTTGCATCGTTGGTCTGAAACTCTTTCCTCTGTGTCTACAGATGATCATAAGGAAATGCTATCTGCTCTAACAGGTGTCTTAATATCTACAAGGGACCAACCAAAAATTTTCCACTAAATTCCTTCAGGAATTGACAGCGTTGTTTAACCTTTTTTACTTTTGCGTTTTTTTTAAGCCGTTGAAACTAATGCAAAAGACGCAGGCAAAAAAGCACCAAACGAGCTCCACAGGTATTTTCAGCCTGCCATTAATTTCAATCAGAGCTCAGAGGTGGAAACCACTTGAAGACCATCAGCCCCCCACTAACAGTAAAATGAACATCAGCCCAGCACTCATAGTATAATGACCATCAGCCCCCCACTCACAGCAAAATGACCATCAGCCCCACACTCAAAGATTCCTCCTTGTAGGTAGTGCCACACAGCCTCATAGGTAATGCCACACAGCCCCCTTGTAGGTAGTGCCACACAGCCCTCTGTAGGTAGTGCCACACAGCCCCTTGTAGGTAGTGCCGGACAGCCCCCTTTTAGGTAGTGCCACACAGCCTCTTGTAGGTAGTTCCACACAGCACCCTGTAGGGTGTGCCACACAGCCCCTTTGTAGGTAGTGCCACACAGCCCCCTTGTAGGTAGTGCCACACAGCACCCTTTCGGTAGTGCCACACAGCCCCTTTGTAGGTAGTGCCACACAGTGCCCTTGTAGGTAGTACCACACAGCACCCTTGTAGGTAGTGACACACAGCCCCCTTGTAGGTAGTGCCAAACGGCCCCCTTGAAGGTAGTGCCACACAGCCCACAACCCCTGGTAGATAGCACCCCCTTTCCTGTAGATAGAGCCACTGTAGCTCCCTGAAAGGGACAGTGACATCAGGGGCAACTCCTGAAGCGGAAACCCCATCCACAGCGTTGCCGACACTGTGACCGGGGATTCCACTCCAGGAGAAGCCCCTGACGTCTCTGTCCATTTATGGACAGAGACATCAAGCACTCCATCCAGGAGCGGAATCCCCAGCCACACAGGGATTCCGCTCCTTCAGGGAGTTACAGTGGCGCTAGTAGATAGCAGAGCAAGAAGATACCTCCGTGCTCTGCTATTGTAACGACGGGGGTAAGGAAACAGACAAGTGAGCCCTAATCTACCCGCCACTCAGTCCCTGCCTACTTGCAACGACCCGCCCTAGGCGACGGGGTACAACTGGGCGACAGTCCCTACGCTCAATAAGTGCACGACAGACAAACAGACAAGGGTACACAGAAGCAAGGGGCAGTTGCCCACGGAAACACAGAGAGCAACAAGAGTGATGAACGAGCCGAGTCAAACCAGGAGTGTACGAGGTACCAAACGCAGAGCAGGAGAGTAGTGAACAAGCCGAGTCAAACCAGGAGTGTACGAGGTACCAAACGCAGAGCAGGAGAGTAGTCAGTAAGTCAGGGTCAATATGAAGCAGGGTCAAATAGATCAAGAAGCTGCAGCAGGGCCAGGAAACCAAACGAGAAGAATCACAAGCAAGGAGGAACAGGAAAGGCAGGTATAAATAGACAGAGGGCGGGAGCTAGCTCCGTCTGGCCAGGCTATGATAGGTTCTCCCACTCCTAAGCCTGCCATCCTGAGTGGTGGAAGATGGAGTCAGTCTCCCAGACATAAAAGCAGGTGCAGACTGATTACCTATGGGCGTAGATACAGAAGCTGTGCCTGGCAGATCCTTAACAGCTATAGTAACATTGCTACTGCTGTAGCAGCCACAGCAGCTGCTAGCGTTGCCGCCGGCCATGGGCGGCCCGGCATAGACACCCTCATGCCCAGTGTCGTCACTAGCAGCTGCAGCTTCTGAAACAAGCAGGGGAAGGGAGCCAGCGCAGCGCTCTCTTCCACCTGCTGGAGTGATGCGCCCTGTGCAATGGCACAGATTGCACACCCCTTAGGCCGGCCCTGCATCTAATAAGGAAAGGCTGTTTTTTCAGGTTTTTGTTTTTCTTACTGTATATATATATGTATATATATATATATATATATATATATATATATATATATATATATATATATATATATATATATATATATATACACCTATTGATGTACAGTATGAAGAAATATATCCGTATGTTCTTGTTAATAATTCACCTTGTACGTTTGGTACTGCTATATTGTTTGCTGTTTGCAACATCATTTTGTACCTTTACATTTTGTACCGCTGTTTGATATGAGGTCTTAATAGAATTACCTTTAAAAAATATATATACAGCCCCCCTGTAGATAGTGCCCCACATATAGCCCAACACATAGATTGTGCCCCACATATAGCACCCCCTGTATATAGTGCCCCTCTGTAGATAATGCCGCTCACCCTTATGAGAAAAATAACCTTTCATACTCACTCGATCCCGTTCCCGCGCCGTCCTCTTGCAATGCAGACCTGCTCTCTTGCTCTCTTCTTAGCAGGTCTGCTGGGGCTGAACGACACAAGCGGTGTGATGACGTCATTGCACCGCTTGCGTCGTTAAAAGGCACTGATTGGCAGGGCAAGTCATTCTAGCGTCGTTGAAAGGTGCAGCTTGGCAGGGTGCCTTTCCCTGCGCCACTCAAATACGCAACGGGTGGCAGTGGCTGGTTTCAGTGGCACCGCCGCCCCCTCAGAGAGGCAGCAAGCCGCCGCCTAAGGCGAGATCTTCATCTCGCCTCATGAATGGTGCGGCCTTCGATAAGGGTATTAGGTTGTAGGCTCCTGGGGACAGGGACTGATGGGAATGATTACCTTCTGGGGCCCTAACTTGGAACTCGCATATACTATATTGGAGAGAGAAGCACACATGCATAGCCAGCTCTCGACGTCTACTGCACAACAGGAGTTTCCCAAAAGCTAAAAAATCTCCCATGACACTACTACCATACAATACAGCACTCTGTAAAGTAATTCATCCTGAGCAGACTGGTTCATAAATTAAATGAATATAATACTAGACCTGAAGTGCAGACTGACACACAGCAGAGAAGTAAGTGATATAAAGACAGGAGTGTGGCATGCATAACAATATATACCCTTTATGGTCAATGGAAAGGTGTGTAGACTTATGTTATTAGTATTACAGCCCCTTTTTTTCTATATTTATCCATATGTCGTCCTTGTTTACAGAGAAAATGTGTGATTTTGATGATTTTCTCTTCTCTCGGCGGCAGTTACCGTGCTGTTTTTTGTACCACATAGACTGGAAGCAGCGCGGCGTCATCAGACAATGTAGTTATTACTGATGCGCCACCATAAATCACTTCTCGCGTCTTTCGTTACATCCCGAAGGCCGGTCGGGACCAGATCATCAAAGACTTAACAATTTCCATTAAATGAGTGAAACAAGATAAACACGTTTTTCGTAAAATTCTCTAGGGGATCTCTAGCGCAGAACATACTTGTCCTCTCACACAGATGCCTTGAAACCCTTTGGGTAAAGTTCAGATACGTGATTAATGTGCGCCGCTCATGAAATATTCAGTCATCAGAGGACACTGGAGAAAAATGACCTTTGTAAGTATTTAATGTTCTACTCGTCACAATGATAAAATGTTTATTCAAAGCCTCTGCCCAATGTATCCGAATATTCCTGCGGTTCAAGACAAATATCATATTCTATAGCAGTTATATTCTTGTCCATTTATTAATCGCCTTCTCCTCTACTGTACTTACACAGGAAAATCCAATGTCACACGATTACGGGTGAAGTAAATTCTCCATTAAATGTCACTTGTTTAACCCAGCAAGAAGTGCAGCGGCGCCTTAAAAACACTAAAATAGATAAATCTGGATGGCATACACCCCCGAGTACTAAGGGAGTTGGGTACAGTAATAGACGGACCCTTATTTCTAGTATTACAAGGATTCTGTCATGGGTCTGTTCCACAGGGCTGGAGCATAGCAAATGTCATCCCAATATTCAAAAAAGGGGTCAAAAAGTTAGCCTGAAAGCTATAGACCTGTAAGTCTAACAGCCATTGTGGGTAACATATTTGAGGGTTTTTCTAAGAGATGTTATCCTGGAGTATCTCAATGAAAATCAACTTATAACGCAGCATCAGCGTGGGTTTATATGGGATCGGTCCTGTCAAACTGATCTGATCAGATTCTATGAGGAGGTAAGTTCTAGACTGGACCTGGGTAAGGCTGTGGAGTATTATAGTAGTTATATTCTTGTATATAGCGGGCAGTATTATAGTAGTTATATTCTTGTATATAGGGGGCAGTATTATAGTAGTTATATTCTTGTATATAGGACCAGTATTATAGTAGTTATATTCTTGTATATAGCGGCAGTATTATAGTAGTTATATTCCTGTATATAGGGGCAGTATTATAGTAGTTATATTCTTGTATATAGGGGGCAGTATTATAGTAGTTATATTCTTGTATATAGGGTCAGTATTATAGTAGTTATATTCTTGTATATAGGGGGCAGTATTATAATAGTTATATTCCTGTATATAGGGGCAGTATTATAGTAGTTATATTCTTGTATATAGGGGCAGTATTATAGTAGTTATATTATTGTATATAGGGTCAGTATTATAGTAGTTATATTCTTGTATATAGGGGGCAGTATTATAGTAGTTATATTCTTGTATATAGGGGGCAGTATTATAGTAGTTATATTCTTGTATATAGGGGGCAGTATTATAGTAGTTATATTCTTGTATATAGCGGGCAGTATTATAGTAGTTATATTCTTGTATATAGGGGGCAGTATTATAGTAGTTATATTCTTGTATATAGGACCAGTATTATAGTAGTTATATTCTTGTATATAGCGGCAGTATTATAGTAGTTATATTCCTGTATATAGGGGCAGTATTATAGTAGTTATATTCTTGTATATAGGGGGCAGTATTATAGTAGTTATATTCTTGTATATAGGGACAGTATTATAGTAGTTATATTCTTGTATATAGCGGGCAGTATTATAGTAGTTATATTCTTGTATATAGGAGCAGTATTATAGTAGTTATATTCTTGTATATAGGGGCAGTATTATAGTAGTTATATTCTTGTATATAGGAGCAGTATTATAGTAGTTATATTCTTGTACATAGGGGCAGTATTATAGTAGTTATATTCTTGTATATAGGGGCAGTATTATAGTAGTTATATTCTTGTATATAGGGGCAGTATTATAGTAGTTATATTCTTGTATATAGGAGCAGTATTATAGTAGTTATATTCTTGTATATAGGGGGCAGTATTATAGTAGATATATTCTTGTATATAGGGGACAGTAATATAGTAGTTATATTCTTGTATATAGGAGCAGTACTATAGTAGTTATATTCTTGTATATAAGGGGCAGTATTATAGTAGTTATATTCTTGTATATAGGAGCAGTATTATAGTAGTTATATTCTTGTATATAGGGGCAGTATTATAGTAGTTATATTCTTGTATATAGCGGGCAGTATTATAGTAGTTATATTCTTGTATATAGGGGGCAGTATTATAGTAGTTATATTCTTGTATATAAGGGGCAGTATTATAGTAGTTATATTCTTGTAAATAGGAGCAGTATTATAGTAGTTATATTCTTGTATATAGGGGGCAGTATTATAATTATAGTAGTTATATTCTTGTATATAAGAGCAGTATTATAGTAGTTATGTTCTTGTATATAGGGGCAGTATTATAGTAGTTATATTCTTGTATATAGGAGCAGTATTATAGTAGTTATATTCTTGTATATAGGAGCAGTATTATAGTAGTTATATTCTTGTATATAGGATGCAGTATTATAGTAGTTCTATTCTTGTATATAGGGGGCAGTATTATAGTAGTTATATTCTTGTATATAGGGGGCAGTATTATAATTATAGTAGTTATATTCTTGTATATAAGAGCAGTATTATAGTAGTTATATTCTTGTATATAGGAGCAGTATTATAGTAGTTATATTCCTGTATATAGGGGCAGTATTATAGTAGTTATATTCTTGTATATAGGGGCAGTATTATAGTAGTTATATTCTTGTATATAGGAGCAGTATTATAGTAGTTATATTCTTGTATATAGGGGCAGTATTATAGTAGTTATATTCTTGTATATAGGGGCAGTATTATAGTAGTTATATTCTTGTATATAGGGAGCAGTATTATAGTAGTTATATTCTTGTATATAGGAGCAGTATTATAGTAGTTATATTCTTGTATATAGGAGCAGTATTATAGTAGTTATATTCTTGTATATAGGATGCAGTATTATAGTAGTTCTATTCTTGTATATAGGGGGCAGTATTATAGTAGTTATATTCTTGTATATAGGGGGCAGTATTATAATTATAGTAGTTATATTCTTGTATATAAGAGCAGTATTATAGTAGTTATATTCTTGTATATAGGAGCAGTATTATAGTAGTTATATTCTTGTATATAGGGGCAGTATTATAGTAGTTATATTCTTGTATATAGGTGGCCGTATTATAGTAGTTATATTCTTGTACATAGGGGGAAGTATTATAGTAGTTATATTCTTGTATATAGGAGGCAGTATTATAGTAGTTATATTCTTGTATATAGGAGCAGTATTATAGTAGTTATATTCTTGTATATAGAGGGCAGTATTATAGTAGTTATATTCTTGTATATAGGTGGCCGTATTATAGTAGTTATATTCTTGTACATAGGGGGAAGTATTATAGTAGTTATATTCTTGTATATAGGAGGCAGTATTATAGTAGTTATATTCTTGTATATAGGAGCAGTATTATAGTAGTTATATTCTTGTATATAGAGGGCAGTATTATAGTAGTTATATTCTTGTATATAGGAGGCAGTATTAGGGGGGATTCACACGAGCGTGTATTCGGTCCGTGCGGGCTGCGTGGTTTTCACGCGGCACGCATGGACCAATACAAGTCTATGGGGCAGTACAGACAGTCCGTGCTTTTTGCGCAGCGTTTGTCTGCTGCGCAAAAAGCGCGACAGGTTCAATAACTCTGCGTATTTCGCGCATCACGCACCCATTGAAGTCAATGGGTGCGTGAAAATCACGCGCACCACACGGAAGCACTTCCGTGGGACGAGCGTGATTCGCGCAACAGCAGTGAAAAGGATGAATGAAAACAGAAAAGCACCACGTGCTTTTCTGTTTCCAAGCATCCAAACGGAGTGTCTTTGCGAGGAGCGAACCCCGACAACCGAGGCAAACTTCACCGGGTTCGGCCAAACTCGTTTTGGCCGAACCCGGCAAAAAAATTCCGGTCCGCGACGTCGGGAGAGATTCACTGTGCATGGTGCTGAAAGAGTTAAACTGTTTCAGCACCATGGACAGTGACTTGCGATCCCAAAATACATGAACCTGTAAAAAAAAACGAAGTTCTAACTTACCGATTACTCCTGTCTCCTTCCTGCAGTCCGACCTCCCGGGATGACACTTCAGTTCAAGTGACAGCTCCAGCCAATCACAGGCCAAGCACAGGCTGCAGCCAATCACAGGCTGCAGCGGTCACTTGGACTGCCGCGTCATCCAGGGAGGTGGGGCCCGATGTCAAGAGAGGCGCGTCACCAAGGACGCGTCACCAAGGACGCGTCACCAAGGCAACGGCCGGGAAGTTCTCGGTAAGTAGGAACTTTATCTTTTTTTTTTACAGGTTTTTCGCTGTTGTGTTCGGCATTCACTGTCGAGGGTGCTGAAAGATTTAGCTCTTTCAGCACCTTGGACAGTGACGGGCGTCGACAAGCCTCATCTCTATGATGCCGGCTGCGCGAAAATCACGCAGCCGCGCATCAGACACGCATGACACACGCAGCTGTCAAATGGTTTTTGCGCTCGCAAAACGCTGCGTTGTTTGCGCGCGCAAAAACGCAACGTTCGTGTGAATCTCCCCTAATAGTAGTTATATTCTTGTATATAGGAGGCAGTATTATAGTAGTTATATTCTTGTATATAGGAGCAGTATTATAGTAGTTATATTCTTGTATATAGGTGGCCGTATTATAGTAGTTATATTCTTGTACATAGGGGGAAGTATTATAGTAGTTATATTCTTGTATATAGGAGGCAGTATTATAGTAGTTATATTCTTGTATATAGGAGCAGTATTATAGTAGTTATATTCTTGTATATAGGGGCAGTATTATAGTAGTTATATTCTTGTATATAGAGGGCAGTATTATAGTAGTTATATTCTTGTATATAGGAGGCAGTATTATAGTAGTTATATTCTTGTATATAGGAGGCAGTATTATAGTAGTTATATTCTTGTATATAGGAGCAGTATTATAGTAGTTATATTCTTGTATATAGAGGCAGTATTATAGTAGTTATATTCTTGTATATAGAGGGCAGTATTATAGTAGTTATATTCTTGTACATAGGGGGCAGTATTATAGTAGTTATATTCTTGTACATTGCCACTTTGCCTTCCTGCTTTTCCAGGTAATGGGGAATAGGTTCCTTCACTACTGCTGTTATTTAATAATCACCTCTGTAAACTGACAATTTTATCTAATAATAGAGAATTCTGGGTGTAAAACAATCATTTGTCATCTGGAATGTTAGTGTTTGATGACCTGAGAGATTTACCCACCCTGCCGTACCTAAGTCATAATTCATCATCCTGCACCTCAAAGCTGCAGCACATTCCATATGACGCGGTCGTGTAACCAGTTAACTGAGGTGAAAGTTGTTTTCTTTTCTTATGGGAACTGAGAATATCGACATTGAAAACTTACTACCCCAAAAATCTCACTTGTTTTTATTTTTTCATATACACATTTTTTGTATGTGGATTTACACTTTGAGGACCCAAAGATGTTTTTACTTTTACTTTGCGTCGGCATTACAAAAGTAGTTAAAGATAACTTTTTTATTTTTACTGTAACTTAGATATATAAGGATTTGTTTTTTGAAAATAGTAACTTTTGAGGAGCCATTTTTGGGGTACATGTTATTGTTCAACTTTTATGAATTTATGGGGGAATTGCATCTACAGTAAAAATCCATTAATCCGGCATGGTCTGGAAATTAAAATAATTCAGCATGGGATAAAAATGTTACTATGCCGCAAGGGTCGTACATACCATAGAGGTAAGCCATGCCGTTTCTTTGGGGCCCATGGAAAGAGGGGGCCGTGCCCGGGTTGGGCCAACCTCTTTTCTACCGGATTCAACTGCATTGCTAGTTGGTTGTAATGAGTAGGTTTAGACATTACTGCCAAACCTTTGGCAAACAGGTGTATAATATCCAGCATATAGCCAACTCCAAAGACAAACATTTTCAGAGGAAATGGCGGAAAGAGTTTTAACAATTTTAACAGTAGGACTGTCATAAGTTGCCACCTTCAATTTATCACCATAAACTTTGTGGCCTCAACTTGTTAAAAACTCTTTCCTAAAAATTTAAGAGCTTGATTGTCCCATTTAGAACATTAGACGTGATCCCCATTCAACATCACCGTCCCTATCCCCGAAGAATTGACCCAAAATTTGGTGGAAAGTCTTCCCAAAAAAGTGTAGGCTGATATACCAAAAATGGGAAGGACCAACTTTATATTGATCACATGGTCCTGAAATGTGATGTACAATAATCCCAAATCTGTTGGAGAGTGCACTTTATTTAAGCCATGTGCTGTTTGTTGACATCATGAAAATCAATTATGGGGAAAAAAATATATAAAACTTTATTTCGGAGAACCCCATTCCTTCTTCCTGGAGCTGTCAAATCAAGAACACAACAGTAGAATAGACATATTAACAGTTTGCAAGGAACGTGATTTTTTTACACGTCAAAAAGAGCCGTCGTCAGAAGATTTATAGACCTGCAACGGTGCGAATTTACCGAGACTTCTATCACCAAGTCAGACTACAGCTGGATTAAGATGCAGAAAGTGAAAAGAAATTACATTTTTCATGGGAGGAAATGTTAAGTTTGAAATTTTTGGGAATTTAAATTTCTTTTTCAACCTTTTTGGAAGTGAGAATCGAAGCGGGTCCTAGATATTCAGATGTATGCTTGTGTCTAATTCCATGTATCATAGGACAGGTACATAGGTAGTCATTGTGGCCACCCCTTCACCCATACCACTTTTACCACTGTAGTGGAGGTGGAAGAGTAATTAAGGGTCTCAAAGACCAAAGACGAGCCCAGCTGGATGTTCACAACCCTACAATATGTCATTTTATTTCCATTTAGCCCCTAAAGTGCAGTTCACATATAGTGCCAGCCATTGTGTTACAGGGAAGCTCTCATGTATATCATAATAATTGGTTTTGGTAATTATATATAAGTCTGTAGGAGAGAAATAATTGTTTTTGTTTTTTTTTTTCAAACTTCCCTTCGTTCCTGTATGGTTTATATAGGGGCGGCCATATTGGAGACACACACTTCCTTCCTTTATTTCCTGTATAGATAGTACAGCAGGGTGTGTGTGCTTTATGGCAGCTGTAATGAATGGAAGATAGTTGACAGAGAAATGTAAGGGATCATTACAGTATTCAGGAAGTAATGGAGTACAGCGCCTCTCCCTCAAACCAAGGAGTGACAGGGGAGCTACATACAGAGCATTATCTGTGTATATAGTGTTACTATCCTGCCTTATCTAGGCCTCCAGCATATAACATGTCAATAACTCCCCCGCCCTCTAATGATAGTGAGATGACTTTGCTAATACTAACACAGTCTATACAGCAAAGCTGACAAAGCTGACAAATGAGCTGCAGAAGATAAGTGTCAGCCTATTATGACTGCTCTAGTGGCCAATGTGAGAACTGCAATATAAAAAAAATGTGGATATTCGCATACAAAATACATCACCTTGAGGAATTAATACAGAAACTACAGTATATTGGAAAATGGTATAATTTTTAATTATACAAAAAATAACAATAATTTGATAAAACTGAACAACCCCTTCAACGTTGGATAAAAAACAAAATCTGCATATACAGTTAAATTCTATTAATCTGGCATCCAGTAGTCTGGAAATCCCAATAATACAGCTTTTTACATCCATATCTAGACCCAAAAATTCAATTCACATATAATGCCAGCCATTATGCTCATTTAAAGGGAAAGTTCTATGTATATAATTTTGTTTTATTCATTAGATATCAGTCTGTACAAGAGAAATTATGTTTATGTGTGTTTTTAAATGTATTAATTTAAAAAAAAATATTATTTTTAATAACTTCGCTGGGGGCGGCCATATTGGAGACACACACTTCCTTCCTGTATTGTCTGTATAGATAGTGCAGCAGTGTGTGTGTGCTTTATGGTAGGTGAAATAAATGAAAGTTAACTGACAGAGAAATGTCATAGATTATTACAATCTCTAGGAAATGATGGAGTACAGCCCCTTCCAGCCCTCATCGTTCGTTTAATGGTGGTAAACAAAGGAGTATATCTGCCTGTGTAAAACCACCTTTACTATTCCCCCTTATCTAGACATCAAAGAAGTACAAGAGAGTTCTCATTAACTTCCTCACAGTTTTATGATAATGAGATGACTCTGCAGAACTCTCCCAGGCTATACAGAAAAGCTGACTTCTAAGCACCAGAAAACAGGAAGTGTCAGCCTATTGTGTTTGCTCTAGTGGCCAGTGTGAGAACTGTAATGTTTTTTTAAAAAAATACGTGGATAGTCAAATAAAACATAAAACAAAACCACCAAAAATGTTAAAAAAAATGTTTAAAATAAAAACCTGATTTGAAAAATATGTAATTTTCTGATAATACATTCTTTTTAAAGTCTACCTACTTTTATAGTGTTCTTTTCATGAAATCGGTAGTACGTGTGAATAAATAAAACTTTAACATAGAATAAAAACCAAAAATTACTTCTCCTTTCAACACTGAGCAGCGCATCCCGCACCACAATTTTCGTTTTTATCCTATGTTAGAGTTTATCCACAGCATGTTCCTGTTGGAGTATCTGGGTATAGCAGCCGCCTGGGACCGATTAATTAATTTTATATGTCCATACTAGTTGTGTCGGTGCTAGCACAACTCGATCAGTTGAGCACCCATGTGGTATTTATACCTGTGCCACCACTTTTAGTCCAAACGTTACTACTCTATGGCGCGCCGCTTGTTATTATGTATTTTCTATATGAAACGTTATAATAGGTCTTATTATGGGTGAGTGACATCGTTCTCACCTTCCGGCAGCCTGTGGCTACCTTTTCCTGCATTCACGTTAAGAAACCTCCTCAGTCACCAAAAAGTCCATATAGTGTAAAATATTAAATAAATTACAGGGCGGATCAGAGAGAAGAGAATGTAGCAGAAGATTCTTACAGGGGGAGATGTCTAATTGGCTCAAAGAACAAAGCACAGTGCTGACGTCACACCAGAAAGACCCCGCCCACATGGCAAGCATAGAGAGAAAACATTTTGATTTCAATAACTTGCAGAGGAAAAATTACCCAAAATCGACATGACTCTGCAGACAAAATGAAAAATGACGCTTCCAATAATCTAAATCTTTTATTAAATACACAAGGTCATAAAATCTCTAAGGAATAAGCGAAAAAGTCACAAAAACAGAGAGAAAGTTCAAAGTGGACCTGGACCAACCCATATTCTAGCACATGTTTTGCGTGTACCTCTTCCTCAGGTGGTGACCTAGTCGTCTACTGGAGGTGGGATGTGTGACTGACGGGTTCGGCAGATCTTTAGACAAAGCAGCAGTAGACATTTTGAAAATCAGAAATGATTTTTTTATGGAATTGTCTTCTAAGTAATTCCCCGTATACTGTAAGAGCAGATTCAAAGTGGAGCTACATCTTTAACTGGAGGAACAACCTCTATACCAGGGTGGTAACCTTTATGTCAGAGTGTGTCCTCCTGATACATTTTCCCGATTGCCAAGGTATTTCACGGACTACACGGCGAAAGTAAAGGCATATTTCTTATTTCTGTAAATGGGCATTTGCAGAAGTTCCAACACAATTTTAGAGCAATTTTTTTGTCTCCATGTAGAACTAAATTTTAACACAGATAACATGAAGGTCCAGCCACTGGACCCCCATAGCAATGGCAGCCACAGGACCCTCATAACTGTGACATCTACAGGACCCTCATAACAGTACAGTCACAGGACCCTCATAACAGTGCCAGTCACAGGATCCTCACAACAGTACAGCCACATGACCCTCACAACAGTACAGCCACAGGACCCTCATAACAGTACAGCCACAGGACCCTCACAACAGTACAGTCACAGGACCCTCACAACAGTACAGCCACAGGACCCTCATAACAGTACAGCCACAGGACCCTCACAACAGTACAGCCACAGGACCCTCATAACAGTACAGTCACAGGATCCTCATAACAGTACAGCCACATGACCCTCACAACAGTACAGCCACAGGACCCTCATAACAGTACAGCCACAGGACCCTCATAACAGTACAGCCACAGGACCTTCACAACAGTACAGCCACAGAATCCTCATAACAGTACAGCCACAGGACTCTCATAACAGTACAGACACAGGACCCTTACAACAGTACAGCCACAGGACCCTCACAACAGTACAGCCACAGGATCCTCATAACAGTACAGCCACAGGACCCTCACAACAGTACAGCCACAGGACCCTCATAACAGTACAGTCACAGGATCCTCATAACAGTACAGCCACATGACCCTCACAACAGTACAGCCACAGGACCCTCATAACAGTACAGCCACAGGACCCTCATAACAGTACAGCCACAGGACCTTCACAACAGTACAGCCACAGAATCCTCATAACAGTACAGCCACAGGACTCTCATAACAGTACAGACACAGGACCCTTACAACAGTACAGCCACAGGACCCTCACAACAGTACAGTCACAGGACCCTCACAACAGTACAGCCACAGGACCCTCATAACAGTACAGCCACAGGACCCTCACAACAGTACAGCCACAGGACCCTCATAACAGTACAGTCACAGGATCCTCATAACAGTACAGCCACATGACCCTCACAACAGTACAGCCACAGGACCCTCATAACAGTACAGCCACAGGACCCTCATAACAGTACAGCCACAGGACCTTCACAACAGTACAGCCACAGGACCCTCACAACAGTACAGCCACAGGATCCTCATAACAGTACAGCCACAGAATCCTCATAACAGTACAGCCACAGGACTCTCATAACAGTACAGACACAGGACCCTTACAACAGTACAGCCACAGGACCCTCACAACAGTACAGCCACAGGATCCTCATAACAGTACAGTCACAGGACCCTCATAACAGTACAGCCACAGGACCCTCATAACAGTACAGTCACAGGACCCTCATAACAGTACAGCCACAGGACCCTCATAACAGTACAGCCACAGGACCCTCACAACAGTACAGCCACAGGACCCTCATAACAGTACAGTCACAGGATCCTCATAACAGTACAGCCACATGACCCTCACAACAGTACAGCCACAGGACCCTCATAACAGTACAGCCACAGGACCCTCATAACAGTACAGCCACAGGACCTTCACAACAGTACAGCCACAGAATCCTCATAACAGTACAGCCACAGGACTCTCATAACAGTACAGACACAGGACCCTTACAACAGTACAGCCACAGGACCCTCACAACAGTACAGCCACAGGATCCTCATAACAGTACAGCCACAGGACCCTCACAACAGTACAGCCACAGGACCCTCATAACAGTACAGTCACAGGATCCTCATAACAGTACAGCCACATGACCCTCACAACAGTACAGCCACAGGACCCTCATAACAGTACAGCCACAGGACCCTCATAACAGTACAGCCACAGGACCTTCACAACAGTACAGCCACAGGACCCTCACAACAATACAGCCACAGGATCCTCATAACAGTACAGCCACAGAATCCTCATAACAGTACAGCCACAGGACTCTCATAACAGTACAGACACAGGACCCTTACAACAGTACAGCCACAGGACCCTCACAACAGTACAGCCACAGGATCCTCATAACAGTACAGTCACAGGACCCTCATAACAGTACAGCCACAGGACCCTCATAACAGTACAGTCACAGGACCCTCATAACAGTACAGCCACAGGACCCTCATAACAGTACAGCCACAGGACCCTCACAACAGTACAGCCACAGGACCCTCATAACAGTACAGTCACAGGATCCTCATAACAGTACAGCCACATGACCCTCACAACAGTACAGCCACAGGACCCTCATAACAGTACAGCCACAGGACCCTCATAACAGTACAGCCACAGGACCTTCACAACAGTACAGCCACAGAATCCTCATAACAGTACAGCCACAGGACTCTCATAACAGTACAGACACAGGACCCTTACAACAGTACAGCCACAGGACCCTCACAACAGTACAGCCACAGGATCCTCATAACAGTACAGTCACAGGACCCTCATAACAGTACAGCCACAGGACCCTCATAACAGTACAGTCACAGGACCCTCATAACAGTACAGTCACAGGATCCTCACAACAGTACAGCCACAGGACACTCATAACAGTACAGCCACAGGACCCTCATAACAGTACAGCCACAGGACCCTCATAACAGTACAGCCACAGGACCTTCACAACAGTACAGCCACAGGACCCTCACAACAGTACAGCCACAGGATCCTCATAACAGTACAGCCACAGAATCCTCATAACAGTACAGCCACAGGACTCTCATAACAGTACAGACACAGGACCCTTACAACAGTACAGCCACAGGACCCTCACAACAGTACAGCCACAGGATCCTCATAACAGTACAGTCACAGGACCCTCATAACAGTACAGCCACAGGACCCTCATAACAGTACAGTCACAGGACCCTCATAACAGTACAGCCACAGGACCCTCATAACAGTACAGCCACAGGACCCTCACAACAGTACAGCCACAGGACCCTCATAACAGTACAGTCACAGGATCCTCATAACAGTACAGCCACATGACCCTCACAACAGTACAGCCACAGGACCCTCATAACAGTACAGCCACAGGACCCTCATAACAGTACAGCCACAGGACCTTCACAACAGTACAGCCACAGAATCCTCATAACAGTACAGCCACAGGACTCTCATAACAGTACAGACACAGGACCCTTACAACAGTACAGCCACAGGACCCTCACAACAGTACAGCCACAGGATCCTCATAACAGTACAGTCACAGGACCCTCATAACAGTACAGCCACAGGACCCTCATAACAGTACAGTCACAGGACCCTCATAACAGTACAGTCACAGGATCCTCACAACAGTACAGCCACAGGACACTCATAACAGTACAGCCACAGGACCCTCACAACAGTACAGCCACAGGATCCTCATAACAGTACAGTCACAGGACCCTCATAACAGTACAGCCACAGGACCCTCATAACAGTACAGTCACAGGACCCTCATAACAGTACAGTCACAGGATCCTCACAACAGTACAGCCACAGGACACTCATAACAGTACAGTCACAGGACCCTCATAACAGTACAGCCACAGGACCCTCATAACAGTACAGCCACAGGACCCTCATAATAGTACAGCCACAGGACCCTCATAATAGTACAGCCACAGGACCCTCATAACAGTACAACTACAGGACTCTAATAACAGTGATAATAAAAAAAAAATTTTTGAGGACTGCTTGGTGGAAGATTTCAATCACTGGGACTGTGGTCTGAACAGCGGGGGGAAAAAAGGCGGTCAGTGAGGTTGTGCTCTCGATGCCACCTACAGCCTCACCCCTAAAGTCCCAGCCACCCCATTATGTGGCATGTGCCCAAAAAAATCTCACATATGCCACTACCAAAACCTATGCCATTGTTTCACCAGAACATTTTCAGTAAACAGGGCGTTGTCTTAGAAGCGATTCTTCATACAGACATTCTTAGGTGGAGCAAAAAATGCAGTGTCATCTAGGATTTTACATACTTCCAAACTTCGAAGCATAATAAAGAGGGACAACTGATGCGGTGCACGAAGCGTGTAGCAGCAATGTTTTTCCCTGTTCAGCAACACTTCTAACCCGCCCAATCCCCACCCATACACACCCAGTTCAGCCCACACAGAATCATGCTCCCATAGTGCCCCCACACAGTATTATTCCCCATAGAGCCCCCACACAGTATAATGCCCCATAGAGCCCCCACACAGTATAATGCCCCATAGAGCCACCACACAGTATTATTCCCCATAGAGCCCCCACACAGTATAATGCCCCATAGTGCCCCCACACGGTATTATGCCCCATAGTGCCCCCACACGGTATTATGCCCCATAGTGCCCCCACACAGAGTATAATGCCCAATAGTGGCCCCACACAGTATAATGCCCCCACTCAGTATAATGCCCCATAGAGCCCCCACACAGTATAATGCCCCATAGAGCCCCCACACAGTATAATGCCCCATAGTACCACCACACAGTATTATGTCCCATAGTGCCCCCACACGGTATTATGCCCCATAGTGCCTCCACACAGTTTAATGCCCCCACACAGTATAATGCCCCATAGTGCCCCCACACAGTTTAATGCCCCATAGATGCCCCCCACATAGTATTATGCCCCATAGAGCCCCCACACAGTATAATGCCCCATAGAGCCCACACAGTATAATGCCCCATAGTGCCCCCACACAGTATTATGCCCCATAGAGCCCCCACACAGTATAATGCCACATATTGCCCCACACAGTATTATGCCCCATAGAGCCCCCACATAGTATAATGCCACATAGTGCCCCACAAAGTATAATGCTCTAAAGTGTCCCCCATACTGTTTAATGTCCCATAGTGCCCCCCACACAGTATAATACCACATAGCTGCACCCACACAGTATAATGCCCCTATAGCTGCCCCCACACAGGTTAATGCCACATAACTGCCCCCACACAGTATAATGCCGATTTCTTTCCTAGGGGCAATTACGGTGTCCAAATGGGGACTGTGTTTTTGCTGGTTCTGGGCCAAATGATTAGATGGGAGGGGAGTTGCAGGACATGTAACTCTATATCTATGATCTGAAAACCATTATTTGTGGAAATCACAGACTTAGCACAAATGCAGTAAACTTTGTCACATATTTTTAGATCAAGTTGTGGTGACTGACAACAGATTGACTGGTGTGGAGGTAAAGAACAGCTCCGGACTATCATTAAATTGCCTCTCAGCAGATTTTCTGCTCTGAAGCTTCACGCAGGACTGTAATTATATAGTAAGTATAACACAGACACCCACACACCCGGCCTGCCGGGCTCCCCAGGGTGCTCTCATGTCAAGTCTCCTGTGCATAGGGAAAAGAAAAGACTAGAAGCACAGATATCATGTCATCTGTATCCGAGACCAGAGCCATGCGGAGGACGTGACCAACCTGCCAGTCTCGTGGCACCAACAGGATGAAGTGAGTTTCTCTCATAACATCTTTTTAACTACAATAAAATGTTATTTATACAGATAGACTTTATATACATATATACCCATCAGCCATAACATTACAACCACCGGCCTAATATGGTGTAGTTCCCCTCGAGCTGCCCATACAGCTGTGACCCGTCGGAGCATGGACTCCACAAGACGTCTGCGGGTTCCTGTGGTCTCTGGTACAAGACGTCTGCGGGTCCCTGTGGTCTCTGGTACAAGACGTCTGAAGGTTCCTGTGGTCTCTGGTACAAGACGTCTGCAGGTCCCTGTGGTCTCTGGTGCAAGACGTCTGCAGGTCCCTGTGGTCTCTGGTACAAGACGTCTGCAGGTCCCTGTGGTCTCTGGTGCAAGACGTCTGCAGGTCCCTGTGGTCTCTGGTGCAAGACGTCTGCAGGTCCCTGTGGTCTCCGGTACAAGACGTCTGCAGGTCCCTGTGGTCTCCGGTACAAGACGTCTGCAGGTCCCTGTGGTCTCTGGTACAAGACGTCTGAAGGTTCCTGTGGTCTCTGGTACAAGACGTCTGCAGGTCCTTGTGGTCTCTGGTACAAGACGTCTGAAGGTTCCTGTGGTCTCTGGTACAAGACGTCTGCAGGTCCTTATGGTCTCCGGTACAAGACGTCTGCAGGTCCCTGTGGTATCCGGTACAAGACGTCTGCAGGTCCCTGTGGTCTCCGGTTCAAGACGTCTGCGGGTCCCTGTGGTCTGTGGTACAAGACGTCTGAAGGTTCCTGTGGTCTCTGGTACAAGACGTCTGCAGGTCCTTGTGGTCTCTGGTACAAGACGTCTGAAGGTTCCTGTGGTCTCTGGTACAAGACGTCTGCAGGTCCTTATGGTCTCCGGTACAAGACGTCTGCAGGTCCCTGTGGTATCCGGTACAAGACGTCTGCAGGTCCCTGTGGTCTCCGGTACAAGACGTCTGCAGGTCCCTGTGGTCTCTGGTACAAGACGTCTGCAGGTCCCTGTGGTCTCTGGTACAAGACATCTGCAGGTCCCTGTGGTCTCTGGTACAAGACGTCTGCAGGTCCCTGTGGTCTCTGGTACAAGACGTCTGCAGGTCCCTGTGGTCTCTGGTACAAGACGTCTGCAGGTCCCTGTGGTCTCTGGTACAAGACGTCTGAAGGTCCCTGTGGTCTCTGGTACAAGACGTCTGAAGGTCCCTGTGGTCTCTGGTACAAGACGTCTGCAGGTCCCTGTGGTCTCTGGTACAAGACGTCTGCAGGTCCCTGTGGTCTCTGGTACAAGACGTCTGCAGGTCCCTGTGGTCTCTGGTACAAGACGTCTGAAGGTCCCTGTGGTCTCTGGTACAAGACGTCTGAAGGTCAATGTGGTCTCTGGTACAAGACGTCTGCAGGTCCCTGTGGTCTCTGGTACAAGACGTCTGCAGGTCCCTGTGGTCTCTGGTACAAGACGTCTGCAGGTCCCTGTGGTCTCCGGCACAAGACGTTGGCAGCAGGTCCTATAAGTCCTTTCAGTTCTGGGGTGCGGCCTCCAGGGATTGGACTTGTTTTTCCAGCAGATCCCACAGATGATCGATCGGATTGAGATCTGGAGAATTTGGAGACTAGTCGTCACCTTGAAGTATTTGTCGTGTTCCTCATCATTCCTGTACAATGTCTGCAGTGCGGCGGGGGCATTATCCTGCAGTGTGGCGGGGGCATTATCCTGCTGACAGGGGGCACTGCCATTAGTCAATACCGCTGCCATGACGGGGGCACTTGTCTGCACCAATGTTTAGGTCGGTGGTACGTGTCAGACCCTCACACTGCCCCCGCCGGCTTGTCTTCTTCCCATAATGCATCCTGGTGACATCTCTTCCCCAGGTAAGCGACGCACGCGCACCCCGGCCGTCCACATGATGTAAAACGGGATTCGTCAGACCCGATGCCTTCCATTGCTCCATGCTCCAGTTCTGATGATCACGTGCTCATTGCAGGCGCTTTCCGTGGGCGCTCTGACCGATCCATAGCTAAGCGCCCCATACAGGGCCGCCAGCAGGAATTTCAGGCCCCCATACAGCCAAATGGTCTGGGCCCCCCTCCTGTGTCACCGCCCATTAAGGTTACTCCGTCCAGTACCACATCACGCTCTTTGAGTGATACATAAAAAATAAAAAAAACAATGACTAATTCCACTAAACCAACTGCCTATTCAGAGAGCGACATCATAAGGGTGGGAACACACTAGGCGGACACGCTGCATAAAACGACACAGCTTATCCACCCTGGCAGCCGCAGGGAACTCCGCCAGCAAAACCGCACCAATAAGTGGTGCAGTTCTTCGGGCGCCATGTCCGCTGCGGAAATCCTGCAGAGAAAAAAAACGTTTATATTTACAACGGCCGTAGTCTAGGCGACGCGTCTCTTTCTGCTGAGCGCAGCCCGGCCTCCTGTGATGACGCTGTAGTTCACGTGACCGCTACAGCATTTGATTTGCTGCTGCAGTCACATGGGATGAAACGTCAGGACAGGAGGCCGGGCTGCGCTCAGAACAGAGAATCGCGTCGCCTGGACTGCGGCCGGGGTAAATCTAATTTTTTTTTTATTAATTTAAAATAAAAAAAATACCTTTTTTCTGATTTGATTGTGATTCAGTGGTATTTGTAAGGGAATCACAGCATATCCGCGCGCAAAAGTCACAACTAGAGATGAGCGAACCGGGACAACCGAACCCGGTTTCGGTCCGAACATCGGGAAAAGTTCGGTTCGCAGCGAATCCGAACTTCACCGGGTTCGTCCGAACCCGTTTTGACCGAACCCGGTCAAAAATATTATACAAATCGGCAGCCACTTATCTTTATCAATCACTGATAGAGAAAAGAGGCTGCTGATTAAAAATAAAATAAAAAGCATTTCATACGTACCCGGTCGTTGTCTTGGTGACGAGTCCCTCTTCTTCCTCCAGTCGGCCCTTCTTTTCTGACGCAGCAGCCTGTGATTGGCTGCAGAGGCCGCTGAAGCCTGTGATCGGCTGCAGAGGCCGCGGCAGCCTGTGATTGGCTGCAGCGGTCACATGGGCTGTAACGTCATCCAGGAATGTCGGGCCGGATGTCGAGAGGGACGCGTCACCAAGGCAACGGCCAGGAGACCGGACTGGAGGAAGCAGAAAGTTCTCGGTAAGTATGAACGTCTTTTTTTTTTACAGGTTACTCTATATTGTGATCGGTAGTCACTGTCCAGGGTGCTGAAACAGTTACTGCCGATCGCTTAACTCTTTCAGCACCCTGGACAGTGACTATTTACTGACGTCGCCTAGCAACGCTGCCGTAATGACGGGTGCACACATGTAGCCACCCGTCATTACGGGGCCTCATGCACACGACCGTAAAAACACCCGTTATTACGGGTCGTAATTACGACCCGAAATAGCGGGCCCATAGACTTCTGTTAGCCACGGGTAGGTGCCCGTGCCGTTAAAAAAGATAGAACATGTTCTATTTTTTTATTTTACGGGCCGTGCTCCTATACTTTATAATGGGAGCACGGCTCGGAAAAACGACCGGCTGCCCGTGGCCGGCCGTGCTCATCTACTGAAATACTCTGTGCTGCCTTAAACTCTGTGGACAGGTCAGGATCCTGTTTCTTTTAAATGCCGCTAGGGAACCCGCCCGATCCACTATATAAGGCTGCGCTACAGTGCAGCATTTAAAAGAAACAGGATCCTGACCTGTCCACAGAGTTTAAGGCAGTACAGAGTATTTCAGGAGATGAGCGTGCAGATTCAGTGCTGCTGTGAACTCTGCTCTTACCATTACGTAGCTCTCAGTCTGTTACCTCTCCTCCACTCCTGTCCTCAATAACACCTTCACATGATTGGCAAGTCACCACGTAATGGTAAGAGCAGAGTTCACAGCAGCACAGAGTATTTCAGGAGATAAGCGTGCGGATCTTGTGCGGGGTGGTGACTTGCCAATCATGTGAAGGTGTTATTGAGGACAGGAGTGGAGGAGAGGTAACAGACTGAGAGCTACGTAATGGTAAGAGCAGAGTTCACAGCAGCACTGAATCTGCACGCTCCTCTCCTGAAATACTCTGTACTGCTGTGAACTCTGCTCTTACCATTACGTAGCTCTCAGTCTGTTACCTCTCCTCCCCTTCCTTGTCAGGCGCCATTGTAACCAGATCATCAATGTTATTCACATCACCTGTCACTGGTTGTAATGTTACGGCTGATCGGTATATATATACAGTGAAGGAAATAAGTATTTGATCCCTTGCTGATTTTGTAAGTTTGACATGAACAGTCTAGAATTTTTAGGCTAGGTTACTTTTACCAGTGAGAGATAGATTATATAAAAAAAAAAAAAGGAAAATCACATAGTCAAAATGATATATATTTATTTGCATTGTGCACAGAGAAATAAGTATGTGACCCCCTACCAACCATTAAGAGTTCAGCCTCCTCCAGACCAGTTACACGCTCCAAATCAACTTGGTGCCTGCATTATAGACAGCTCTTACATGGTCACCTGTATAAAAGACTCCTGTCCACAGACTCAATGAATCAGTCTGACTCTAACCTCTACAACATGGGCAAGACCAAAGAGCTTTCTAAGGATGTCAGGGACAAGATCATAGACCTGCACAAGGCTGGAATGGGCTACAAAACCATAAGTAAGACGCTGGGTGAGAAGGAGACAACTGTTGGTGCAATAGTAAGAAAATGGAAGACATACAAAATGACTGTCAATCGACATCGATCTGGGGCTCCATGCAAAATCTCACCTCGTGGGGTATCCTTGATCCTGAGGAAGGTGAGAGCTCAGCCGAAAACTACACGGGGGGAACTTGTTAATGATCTCAAGGCAGCTGGGACCACAGTCACCAAGAAAACCATTGGTAACACATTACGCCGTAATGGATTAAAATCCTGCAGTGCCCGCAAGGTCCCCCTGCTCAAGAAGGCACATGTACAGGCAAGTCTGAAGTTTGCAAATGAACATCTGGATGATTCTGAGAGTGATTGGGAGAAGGTGCTGTGGTCAGATGAGACTAAAACGGAGCTCTTTGGCATTAACTCAACTCGCCGTGTTTGGAGGAAGAGAAATGCTGCCTATGACCCAAAGAACACCGTCCCCACTGTCAAGCATGGAGGTGGAAACATTATGTTTTGGGGGTGTTTCTCTGCTAAGGGCACAGGACTACTTCACCGCATCAATGGGAGAATGGATGGAGCCATGTACCGTCAAATCCTGAGTGACAACCTCCTTCCCTCCACCAGGACATTAAAAATGGCTCGTGGCTGGGTCTTCCAGCACGACAATGACCCGAAACATACAGCCAAGGCAACAAAGGAGTGGCTCAAAAAGAAGCAAATTAAGGTCATGGAGGGGCCTAGCCAGTCTCCAGACCTTAATCCCATCGAAAACTTATGGAGGGAGCTGAAGATCTGAGTTGCCAAGCAACAGCCTCGAAATCTTAATGATTTACAGATGATCTGCAAAGAGGAGGGGGCCAAAATTCCATCTAACATGTGTGCAAACCTCATCATCAACTACTAAAAACGTCGGACTGCTGTGCTTGCCAACAAGGGTTTTGCCACCAAGTATTAAGTCTTGTTTGCCAAAGGAATCAAATACTTATTTCTCTGTGCACAATGCAAATAAATATATATCATTTTGACTATGTGATTTTCTGTTTTGTTTTTTTTATATAATCTATCTCTCACTGGTAAAATTAACCTAGCCTAAAAATTCTAGACTGTTCATGTCTTTGACAGTGGGCAAACTTACAAAATCAGCAAGGGATCAAATACTTATTTCCTTCACTGTATGTATATATATATATATATATATATATATATATATATATATATATATATATATATATACACTGTGTATACATACAGACAGATAAGTAGCCACTAGGCCACCAGGGATAATATTAGTAACATACTGGGCACCAGATATGTGGTAATAAGTGCTGGGCCCTCCTTTCCTTGGATGGTGGGGTGTGATGGCATGAACCAGTACCAGCTTGGAGCTCCATTTTGCTCTTGCCTTGGGCCACCCTTGCTTTTTGTATACCCCTTGTTGGGATTGTCATACAAATACAGCAGTTGCTATAGCCACAGTAACCAGTAAAGTACATATACATATTTCTAGTCAGAGGAATATAGAGATATTGTATATGTCTGAGCTCTGAAGGCAGCCGTCATAATACTCATGAAGCCTTATTTGTTATGGAGGACGGGCCGCAACGGGAAAGACTAAAGCAAACATCCCTCTCGAATATAAATCATAACTTATGACATTCTCACGCTGGATTATTTGTAAGACAACTTGGGCGGTGTGGACTCTACATTGTGTTGTGACCAGTAACTCTGCAAGCACCATCATGGGCCTCCTGACCTTTACATGGCGAGATTTTGGGGTTCATGTATAATTAGGGTTATGTATATGACACATTTTTTTTATTTATTTTTTTTATTTTACGGGATGCGTAGGATATTTTTATAATGTCATAGAGTTGTAACTTCTTCAATGTATGCCAGTGGCTTAGTTCTAGGGGGTGCAAAGATTGACGTCAAGCGTTGACCCAAGGTCTACTATACCACATAACAGGAGAGCAATAAATGACAAGTGATATTTGGGAGGGCCTTGATTAGAGCTGGGCAATTAATCGAAAAAAAAAAACTAAAGTCAGCGCCATTAACCCCTTAAGGACGCAGCCTAGTTTTGGCCTTAAGGCTCAGAGCCCATTTTTCAAATCTGACATATTTCACTTTATGTGGTAATAACGTCGGAATGCTTAAACCTACCCAAGCGATTCAGACACTGTTTTCTCGTGAGACATTGGGCTTCATGTTCGTGGTAAAATTTGGTCGATATATTCAGTGTATATTTGTGAAAAATTGCAAAATTTAGAGAAAATTTTGAAAAAATAGCATTCTGAATTTAAATGCATCTGCTTGAAAAACAGACGGCTATACCACCCAAAATAGTTACTAGTTCACATTTACCATATGTCTACTTTAGATTGGCATCGTTTTTTGAACACTCTTTTATTTTTCTTGGACGTTACAAGGCTTAGAACATAAACAGCAATTTCTCATATTTTTAAGAAAATTTCAAAAGCCTTTTTTTTAAGGTACCTCTTGAGTTCTGAAGTGGCTTTGAGGGGCCTATGTATTAGAAACCCTGATAAAACACCCCATTTTAAAAACTAGACCCCTCAAAGTATTCAAAACAGCAGTTAGAAAGTTTTTTAACCCTTCAGGCATTTCACAGGAATTAAAGCAAAGTGGGGGTGAAATTTGCAAATTTCATTTTTCTTGCTGAATTTCAATTTTATTCATTTTTTTTCTGCAACACAGAAGGTTTTACCAGAGAAACACTACTAAATATGTATTGTCCAGATTCTGCAGTTTTTAGAAATGTCCCACATGTGTCTCTACTGCGCTCGTGGACTAAAACACAAGCCCTAGAAGCAAAGAAGCACCTAGTGCATTTTGAGTCCTCTTTTTTATTAGAATATATTTTAGGCAGCATGTCAGGTTTGAAGAGGTGTTGAGGTGCCAAAACAGTAGGAATCCCCCAAAAGTGACCCCATTTTGGAAACTACACCCCTCAAGGAATTCATTTATGGTTGTTGTTACCATTTTGACCGCACAGTTTTTTCACAGCACGTATTTGAATTGGGCTGTGAAATTTAAAAAATTAAATGTTTTCCAATAAGATGTCATTTTTGACAAAATTTCTTATTTTCACAAGAAATAAAATACCCCATTTTGTTCCCCAATTTGTCCTGAGTGCGGCAATACCTCATTTGTCATGATAAACTCCTTCTGAGCCCTCCCATGGGCCCAAACGGCAAAGTAGCGCTATGTGTTTGTTGGAGTCCAGATTTTGCTGGTTTGGTTTTCGGTGCCATGTCGCATTTGTAGAGCCCCAGAGGTATCAAAGCAATGGAAACCCACCAAAAGTGACCCCATTTTGGAAACTACACCCCTCAAGGAATTAATTCATGGTTGTGGTTACCATTTTGACCGCACAGTTTTTTCACAGCACGTATTTGGATTGGGCTGTGAAATTTAAAAAAAAATATTTTTTCCAATAACATGTCATTTTTGATCAAAATCTCTTATTTTCACAGGGAACAAAATACCCCATTTTATTGCCCAATTTGTCCTGAGTGCAGAAAAACCCTATTTGTGGTGATAAACTGCAGTTTGGGCCCATGGGAGGGCTCAGAAGGAAAACACCACCATTTGGCCTACTGAAGCTTTTCTGGTGCTAAGTCATGTATGCAGAAGCCCCTGAGGTACCAGTAGAGTTGAAACCCCCGAGAAGTGACCCCATTTTAAAAACTACACCCCTTAAGACATTCATCTAGAGGTGTAGTGAGCATTTTGACCCCACAGGTATTGTGTAAAAGATAATGCGCAGCAGATGGTGCAGAGTGAGATTTGCAATTTTATATATGTCTATGCCATTTCAGTGTCCGATATATTGTGCCCAGCATGTGCCACCGAAGATATACACCTCATAAACTGTAATGTGGGCTCTCCCGGGTACGGCAATACCCTACATGTGGCTGTTATTAGCTGCCTGGGCATACAGCAGGGCTCAGAAGGGAAAGATGAGGAGGGGTAAGCTGTGCGGAGTGCATCAGGGTAGATGAAAAATCTAAGGGATTTATGATAAATTTTAAAACACTCTTTCATACAGAGCTCTGGTTATTCGGGACACGTGTCACATTGATATATTGTGTCCTCCCTTATCCCCCTCTTATAGCAGACTCTGCACCTCTTTTGCCTTTTTCCCTTCTTGCCAGTTTGGGGAACTTCTTCTGGAAAGTGTTGCCCTGGTACGATGCGTGTGGCCTCGCTTCCAGAAGTACTGGGTGCCCCCTTCTTGGTCCCTAAAGATTAGGTTCTTGATAATTATGTGCACGGCCAGCTTCTTATACCCCACCGCATGGCGCTGTAGGGCTTCAGGACTTGATCTGACAAGTCCACCCCTCCCATGTACCTATTGTAGCCCAGGATGCAGTCTAGTTTGGGGGTCTCTGTACTGGTACCTCGTACAGGTACATGGGTACTGGTGTGGCATCTCCCTGGTCTTGTACTTGACACACAATATGTTGCTGCTGGATTGTGCCCTGCTCTCACCCCTTCTGAGCGTTTGCCCTGCAGAGTCTTAGGGAGGCCTCTCAGGTTTCTTCTAGCAGTGCCGCATGCCGCAGGACTGGAAGCGAGGCAGTTGAAGAGCGGGACGCTGGTATAAAAATTATCCAGGTAGAGGTGGTAACCCTGGTCCAGCAGTGGGTGCACCAAATCCCACACAATTTTTGCATTAACTCCCGGTAAGGGGGGTCATTCTGGGGGCTGAATACTTGTGTCCTTCCCTTCATATATCCTAAATCTGTAGGTATACCCTGATGCACTCTCGCACAGCTCATACATCTTCACGCCATACCTTGCCCTCTTACCCGGCAGGTACTGGCGGAATTGAAGCCTCCCTTTAAAATCTACCAAGGACTAATCAATAGAAATACACTTCTCAGGGGTGTATGCTTGGGAAAACCGGGCACTGAAACGGTCTAATAGGGGTCTCCGTTTATACAAACGGTCAAAACTGGGGTCATCTCGGGGTGGGCACGGCTCATTATCAGTATAATGTAAGAAGAGAAGTATTGCCTCATTTATTTATTTTTAGGTTCCAGTTCAGTTCTGAAGTTGCTTTGAGGGGCCCATATATTAGACACCCTTATCAAACACCCCATTTCAGAAACTAGACCCCTCAAAGTATTCACAACAGCATTTAGAAAGTTTATGAACCCTTTAGGTGTTTCAAAGGAATTTAGAGCAAAGTAGAGGTGAAATTGAAAATTTTATTTTTGCCAGAAAATCCTTTTTATACCATTTTTTTCTATAACACAAAAGGATTTATCAGAGAAACGCAACTCAATACTTATTGCCCAGATTCTGCAGTTTAGAGAAATATCCCACATGTGGCCCTAAGTGCGGTACTGGACTGAAGCAGCAGCCTCCGAAGCAAAGGCGCACCTAGTGGATTATGAGACCTCCTTTTTATTAGGCACCATGTCCCGTTTGAAGAGGTCTTGTGGTGCCAAAACTGTGGAAAACCCACACTATATGGTTGTGGTGTGGTGGTATTATTCAGTAACAGTATGGGGGTATTATTCAGTCACTATGTGGTTATGGTGTGGCGGTATTATTCAGTAACAGTATGGGGGTATTATTCAGTCACTATGTGGTTATGGTGTGGTGGTATTATTCAGTAACAGTATGGGGGTATTATTCAGTCACTATGTGGTTATGATGTGGGGGTATTATTCAGTCACTATGTGGTTAGGGTGTGGCGGTATTATTCAGTAACAGTATGGGGGTATTATTCAGTCACTATGTGGTTATGGTGTGGCGGTATTATTCAGTAACAGTATGGGGGTATTATTCAGTCACTATGTGGTTATGGTGTGGCAGTATTATTTAGTAACAGTATGGGAGTGTTATTCAGTAACAGTATGGGGGTATTATTCAGTAACAGTATGTGGGTATTATTCAGTAACAGTATGGAGGTATTATTCAGTCACTATGTGGTTATGGAGTGGCGGTATTATTCAGTAACAGTATGGGGGTATTATTCAGTCACTATATGGTTATGGTGTGGTGGTATTATTCAGTAACAGTATGGGGGTATTATTCAGTCACTATGTGGTTATGGTGTGGTGGTATTATTCAGTAACAGTATGGGGGTATTATTCAGTCACTATGTGGTTATGGTGTGGCAGTATTATTTAGTAACAGTATGGGAGTGTTATTCAGTAACAGTATGGGGGTATTATTCAGTAACAGTATGTGGGTATTATTCAGTCACTATGTGGTTATGGTGTGGCGGTATTATTCAGTAACAGTATGGGGGTATTATTCCGTCACTATGTGGTTATGGTGTAGAGGTATTATTCAGTAACAGTATGGGGGTATTATTCAGTCACTATGTGGTTATGGTGTGGCGGTATTATTCAGTAACAGTATGTGGGTATTATTCAGTCACTATGTGGTTATGGTGTGGCGGTATTATTCAGTAACAGTATGGGGGTATTATTCCGTCACTATGTGGTTATGGTGTAGAGGTATTATTCAGTAACAGTATGGGGGTATTATTCAGTCACTATATGGTTATGGTGTGGCAGTATTATTCAGTAACAGTATGGGGGTATTATTCAGTCACTATGTGGTTATGGTGTGGAGGTATTATTCAGTAACAGTATGGGGGTATTATTCAGTCACTATGTGGTTATGGTGTGGCGGTATTATTCAGTAACAGTATGGGGGTATTATTCAGTAACAGTATGGGGTATTATTCAGTAACAGTATGGGGTATTATTCAGTAACAGTATGGTGGTATTATTCAGTCACTATGTGGTTATGGTGTGGTGGTATTATTCAGTAACAGTATGGGGTATTATTCAGTCACTATGTGGTTATGGTGTGGAGGTATTATTCAGTAACAGTATGGGGGTATTGTTCAGTCACTATGTGGTTATGGTGTGGGGGTATTATTCAGTAACAGTATGGGGGTATTATTCAGTCACTATGTGGTTATGGTGTGGCGGTATTATTCAGTAACAGTATGGAGGTATTATTCAGTCACTATGTGGTTATGGAGTGGCGGTATTATTCAGTAACAGTATGGGGGTATTATTCAGTCACTATATGGTTATGGTGTGGTGGTATTATTCAGTAACAGTATGGGGGTATTATTCAGTCACTATGTGGTTATGGTGTGGCGGTATTATTCAGTAACAGTATGGGGGTATTATTCAGTCACTATGTGGTTATGGTGTGGCAGTATTATTTAGTAACAGTATGGGAGTGTTATTCAGTAACAGTATGGGGGTATTATTCAGTAACAGTATGTGGGTATTATTCAGTCACTATGTGGTTATGGTGTGGCGGTATTATTCAGTAACAGTATGGGGGTATTATTCCGTCACTATGTGGTTATGGTGTAGAGGTATTATTCAGTAACAGTATGGGGGTATTATTCAGTCACTATATGGTTATGGTGTGGCAGTATTATTCAGTAACAGTATGGGGGTATTATTCAGTCACTATGTGGTTATGGTGTGGAGGTATTATTCAGTAACAGTATGTGGGTATTATTCAGTCACTATGTGGTTATGGTGTGGCAGTATTATTTAGTAACAGTATGGGAGTGTTATTCAGTAACAGTATGGGGGTATTATTCAGTAACAGTATGTGGGTATTATTCAGTCACTATGTGGTTATGGTGTGGCGGTATTATTCAGTAACAGTATGGGGGTATTATTCCGTCACTATGTGGTTATGGTGTAGAGGTATTATTCAGTAACAGTATGGGGGTATTATTCAGTCACTATGTGGTTATGGTGTGGAGGTATTATTCAGTAACAGTATGTGGGTATTATTCAGTCACTATGTGGTTATGGTGTGGCGGTATTATTCAGTAACAGTATGGGGGTATTATTCCGTCACTATGTGGTTATGGTGTAGAGGTATTATTCAGTAACAGTATGGGGGTATTATTCAGTCACTATATGGTTATGGTGTGGCAGTATTATTCAGTAACAGTATGGGGGTATTATTCAGTCACTATGTGGTTATGGTGTGGAGGTATTATTCAGTAACAGTATGTGGGTATTATTCAGTCACTATGTGGTTATGGTGTGGCGGTATTATTCAGTAACAGTATGGGGGTATTATTCAGTAACAGTATGGGGTATTATTCAGTAACAGTATGGGGTATTATTCAGTAACAGTATGGTGGTATTATTCAGTCACTATGTGGTTATGGTGTGGTGGTATTATTCAGTAACAGTATGGGGTATTATTCAGTCACTATGTGGTTATGGTGTGGAGGTATTATTCAGTAACAGTATGGGGGTATTGTTCAGTCACTATGTGGTTATGGTGTGGGGGTATTATTCAGTAACAGTATGGGGGTATTATTCAGTCACTATGTGGTTATGGTGTGGTGGTATTATTCAGTAACAGTATGGGGGTATTATTCAGTCACTATGTGGTTATGGTGTAGAGGTATTATTCAGTAACAGTATGGTGATATTATTCAGTCACTATGTGGTTATGGTGTGGTGGTATTATTCAGTAACAGTACGGGGCTGTATTCAGTCACTATGTGGTTATGGTGTGGCGGTATTATTCAGTAACAGTATGGGGTATTATTCAGTCACTATGTGGTTATGGTGTGATGGTATTATTCAGTAACAGTATGGGGGTATTATTCAGTCACTGTGTGGTTATGGTGTGGAGGTATTATTCAGTGACAGTATGGGGGTATTATTCAGTCACTATGTGGTTATGGTGTGGCGGTATTATTCAGTATCAGTATGGGAGTATTATTCTGTTACTATGTGGTTATGGTGTAGTGGTATTATTCAGTAACAGTATGGTGGTATTATTCAGTCACTATGTGGCTATGGTGTGGAGGTATTATTCAGTAACAGTATGGTGGTATTATTCAGTCACTACGTGGTTATGGTGTGGTGGTATTATTCAGTAAGAGTATGGGGGTATTATTCAGTCACTATGTGGTCATGGTGTGGAGGTATTATTCAGTAACAGTATGGTGGTATTATTCAGTCACTATGTGGTTCTGGTGTGGTGGTATTATTCATTAACAGTATGGAGATATGATTCAGTCACTATGTGGTTATGGTGTGGGGGTATTGTTCAGTAACAGTATGAGGGTATTATTCAGTCACTATGTGGTTATGGTGTGGTGGTATTATTCAGTAACAGTATGGTGGTATTATTCAGTTACTATGTGGTTATGGTGTGTCGGTATTATTCAGTAACAGTATGGGGGTATTATTCAGTAACAGTATGGGGGTATTATTCAGTCACTATGTGGTTATGGTGTGGCGATGTTATTCAGTAACAGTATGGGGGTATTATTCAGTCACTGTGTGGTTATGGCATGGTGGTATTATTCAGTAACAGTATGGGGGTATTATTCAGTCACTATGTGGTTATGGTGTGGTGGTATTATTCAGTAACAGTATGGGGGTATTATTCAGTCACTGTGTGGTTATGGCATGGTGGTATTATTCAGTAACAGTATGGGGGTATTATTCAGTCACTATGTCGTTATGATGTGGCGGTATTATTTAGTAACAGTATGGGGGTATTATTCAGTCACTATGTGTTTATGGTGTGGAGGTACTATTACAGTAACAGTATGGTGATATTATTCAGTCACTATGTGGTTATAGTGTGGTGGTATTATTCAGTAACAGTATGGGGGTATTATTCAGTAACAGTATGGGGGTATTATTCAGTTACTATGTGTGTAATGACAGGGATAGGGAAACAGACAAGTGAGCCCTAATCTACCCGCCACTCAATCCCTGCCTACTTGCAACGACCCGCCCTAGGCGACGGGGTACAACTGGGCGACGGTCCCTACACTCAGTAAGTGCACGACAGACAACCAGACAAGGAAACACAGAACAAAGGGAAACGGGGCAGTTGCCCACGGCAACACCGTGAGCAACAAGAGTAGTAAACGAGCCGAGTCAAACCAGGAGAGTACGAGGTGCCAAACGCAGAGCAGGAGAGTAGTGAACAAGCCGAGTCAAACCAGGAGTGTATGAGGTACCAAACGCAGAGCAGAAGAGTAGTCAGTAAGCCAGGGTCAATACGAAGCAGGGACAAGTAGTTCAAGAAGCTGCAGCAGGGCCAGGAAACCAACAGAGAAGAATCACAAGCAAGGAGGAACAGGAAAGGCAGGTATAAATAGATAGAGGGCGGGAGCTAGCTCCGTCTGGCCAGGCTGTGATAGGCTCTCCCACTCCTAAGCCTGCCATCCTGAGTGGTGGAAGATGGAGTCAGTCTCACAAACATAGAAGCAGGTGCAGACTGATTACCTATGGGCGTGGATACAGAAGATGTGCCTGGCAGATCCTTAACAGTACCCCCCCCCCCTTTTATGAGGGGCCACCGGACCCTTTCTAGATGGACCTGGTTTATTGGGGAAACGAAGGTGGAACCTCCTGACCAATACCCAGCGTGAACATCCCGGGCGGGTACCCAAGTCCTCTCCACAGGACCGTATCCTCTCCAATGGACCAGGTACTGGAGGGAGCCTTGGACCATCTTGCTGTCCACAATCTTGGCCACCTCGAATTCTACCCCCTCAGGGGTGAGAACGGGGACAGGAGGTTTCCTCGAGGGAGCCAAGGACGGGGAGCAGCGTTTAAGGAGGGAGGCATGAAACACGTCGTGTACTCTAAAATATGGGGGCAACTCCAGTCGGAAGGAGACAGGATTGAGGACTTCAATGACCTTGTACGGCCCTATAAACCGGGGAGCAAACTTCTTGGACGGGACTTTAAGGCGCAAGTTCTTTGACGATAGCCACACCAGATCCCAGACCATAAACAAGGGGTTAGCAGAACGTCTTCTATCTGCCTGAGTTTTTTGTATGCTCTGGGACGCCTCTAGGTTCTTCTGAACCTGGGCCCAGACTGTGCACAGTTCCCGATGAACGACCTCTACCTCGGGATTGTTGGAACTACCAGGTGAAACGGAGGAGAACCGTGGATTAAACCCAAAATTACAGAAAAAGGGGGAGACCCCTGACGAGTTACTGACCCGGTTATTAAGGGAAAATTCAGCGAGGGGAATGAATGAGACCCAATCATATTGACAGTCAGAGATAAAACACCTTAAATATTGTTCTAGAGACTGATTAGTCCTCTCGGTTTGGCCATTAGTTTCAGGATGGAAGGCAGAGGAGAAGGACAGATCAATATCCAACTTTTTACAGAAGGCTCTCCAAAACAAAGAAACAAATTGTACCCCTCTGTCAGAAACAATATTGACAGGGACCCCATGGAGACGCAGGATGTGTTTGACAAACAAGGTAGCTAACGTCTTAGCATTGGGTAGTTTTTTGAGGGGCACAAAGTGGCACATCTTACTGAAGCGGTCTACTACAACCCACACCACCGACTTGCCTTGAGATGGAGGCAAATCGGTGATAAAATCCATGGAGATATGGGTCCAAGGTCTCTGGGGAATGGGCAAAGAACGTAGTAAGCCCGCTGGTCAGGACCTGGGAGTCTTGGACCTAGCACAAACCTCACAAGTGGCGACGTAGGCCTTAACGTCTTTAGGCAACCCAGGCCACCAATAGTTTCTGGCAATGAGGTGCTTGGTACCCAGGATGCCTGGATGACCAGATAGTGCGGAGTCATGATTTTCCCTAAGTACCCTTAGCCGTAATTGCAGGGGAACAAACAGCTTGTTCCCAGGAAGGTTCCCGGGAGCTGAACCTTGATCAGCAGCAATTTCAGAGACTAAATCAGAATCAATAGAGGAAATGATTATACCTGGAGGCAAAATACAAGCAGGATCTTCCTCCGAAGGAGGGCTGGCCATGAAGCTACGCGACAGTGCATCAGCCTTAATATTTTTAGACCCAGCCCTATAGGTAACCAAAAAATTTAATCTGGTAAAAAACAACGCCCATCGAGCTTGTCTCGGGTTTAGCCTCCGGGCCGATTCTAGGAAAACCAGATTATTGTGGTCGGTAAGGACCGTTACCTGGTGCCTAGCCCCCTCCAGGAAGTGGCGCCACTCTTCAAATGCCCATTAAATGGCTAAGAGTTCGCGGTTGCCAATATCATAGTTACTCTTAGTGGGCGAAAACTTCCTGGAGAAGTAGGCACAGGGACGGAGATGGGTGAGGGACCTGGTACCCTTGGACAAGACAGCCCCCACTCCCACCTCGGACGCGTCAACCTCCACGATAAATGGCTCCATTTGGTTGGGCTGAACCAACACCGGGGCCGAAATAAAGCACTTCTTAAGGGCCTCAAAAGCCTGGACAGCCTCAAGAGGCCAGTGGAGGAGATCAGCACCCTTGCGAGTGAGGTCCGTAAGAGGCTTAGCGATGACCGAGAAGTTAGCAATAAATCTCCTGTAATAATTAGCAAACCCCAAGAAGCACTGTAACGCCTTCAGGGAGGCAGGTTGGACCCATTCCGCCACAGCCTGGACCTTGGCGGGGTCCATGCGGAATTCATGAGGAGTGAGGATTTGACCCAAAAATTGTATCTTCTGCACCCCAAACACACATTTTTCGGTCTTCGCAAACAGTTTGTTTTTCCAAAGGACCTGGAGCCCCTTCCTGACATGCTCAATGTGGGAGGACCAGTCCTTGGAAAACACAAGTATGTCATCAAGGTACACTACAAGAAATACCCCAAGGTAATCTCTTAAAATCTCATTTATGAAATTCTGGAAGACCGCGGCAGCATTACACCACCCAAAGGGCATGACGAGGTATTCGAAATGACCGTTGGGCGTGTTAAACGCAGTCTTCCACTCATCCCCTTCTTTGATGCGGATAAGGTTATACGCCCCCCGTAGATCAAACTTAGAGAACCATTGGGCCCCCTGAACCTGATTAAAGAGATCAGGAATCAAAGGAAGGGGATACTGGTTCCTTACAGTGACCTTATTCAAGTTACGGTAGTCAATGCATGGCCTAAGACGACCATCCTTCTTCCCTACGAAGAAGAAGCCAGCACCTACCGGAGAAGTAGAGGGGCAAATGTAGCCCTTGGCCAGGCATTCCTGGATATACTCTCTCATGGCTTCACGTTCGGGACAAGAGAGATTAAATATCCTACCCTTAGGGAGCTTAGCTCCTGGTACCAAATCGATAGCGCAATCGTATTCTCTATGAGGAGGTAACACTTCGGAGGCCTCCTTAGAGAAAACATCAGCGAAGTCCTGAACAAACTCAGGTAGCGTGTTCACCTCCTCAGGGGGAGAAATAGAATTAACAGAAAAACATGACGTCAAGCATTCATTACCCCATTTGGTAAGATCCCCAGTATTCCAGTCAACCGTGGGATTATGCAACTGCAACCAGGGAAGGCCTAAAACCAAATCGGACGATAATCCCGTCATCAACAGTACAGAGCACTGCTCCAAATGCATGGAGCCAACAAGGAGTTCAAAAACAGGGGTATGCTGTGTAAAATCACCATTAGCAAGAGGAGTGGAGTCGATACCCACTACCGGGACAGGTTTAGGCAAATCAATCAAAGGCATAGCTAGAGACATAGCAAATTCCACAGACATGATATTAGCAGACGACCCTGAATCCACGAAGGCACTGCCGGTAGCAGACCTACCACCAAAAGAGACCTGAAAGGGAAGCAAGATTTTATTACGTTTCATATTTACGGGAAATACCTGTGCGCCCAAGTGACCTCCCCGATGATCACTTAGGCGCGGAAGTTTTCCGGCTGCTTATTCTTACGCCTAGGACAGGTGTTCACTTGATGCTTGTCATCCCCAAAATAGTAGCAGAGACCATTCTTCCTGTGGAACTCTCTACGTTGTTGGGGGGACACGGAGGCCCCGAGTTGCATGGGTACCTCCGAGTCTTCCGTGGAAGAACGAAGCAATGGAACCTCGGGAGGCATCATGGGGGAGTCAGAGGAGAAAACACATAAACGTTCACGTTGTCGTTCCCTGAGACGTCGGTCAAGTCGTACCGCTAAAGCCATAACCTGGTCTAGGGAGTCAGAAGAGGGATAGTTAACTAGCAGGTCTTTCAGGGCGTTCGACAGACCCAACCTAAACTGGCACCTTAAGGCAGGGTCATTCCACCGAAAAGCTACGCACCACTTCCTAAAGTCACAGCAATACTCCTCAACAGGTCTCTTACCCTGACGTAAAGTCACCAGCTGACTCTCGGCGAAGGCAGTCCTGTCAGTCTCGTCATAAATGAGTCCGAGAGCAGAAAAGAAAAGATCAACGGAGGAAAGTTCAGGGGCGTCAGGAGCCAAGGAGAAGGCCCATTCTTGGGGCCCTTCCTGGAGCCGGGACATAATTATACCCACCCGCTGGCTCTCAGAACCTGAGGAGTGGGGCTTTAAACGAAAATAGAGCCTACAACTCTCCCGGAAGGAGAGAAAAGTCTTCCGGTCCCCTGAGAACCGGTCAGGCAACTTGAGGTGGGGTTCAAGAGGTGAGGTGAGGGGCACTACCATGGTAGCATCAGGCTGGTTGACCCTCTGAGCCAGGGCCTGGACCTGTAGGGAGAGACCCTGCATTTGCTGAACCAGGGTCTCAAGGGGGTCCATAGTGGTGTGAGGGACCAGGGTAGAGTAGGTATATGGGCTTGTGATTATGTAATGACAGGGATAGGGAAACAGATAAGTGAGCCCTAATCTACACGCCACTCAGTCCCTGCCTACTTGCAACGACCCGCCCTAGGCGACGGGGTACAACTGGGCGACGGTCCCTACACTCAGTAAGTGCACGACAGACAACCAGACAAGGAAACACAGAACAAGGGGAAACGGGGCAGTTGCCCACGGCAACACCGTGAGCAACAAGAGAAGTAAACGAGCCGAGTCAAACCAGGAGAGTACGAGGTGCCAAACGCAGAGCAGGAGAGTAGTGAACAAGCCGAGTCAAACCAGGAGTGTACGAGGTACCAAACGCAGAGCAGGAGAGTAGTCAGTAAGCCAGGGTCATATGAAGCAGGGTCAAAAAGTACAGAAGCTGCAGCAGGGCCAGGAACCAACAGAGAAGAATCACAAGCAAGGAGGAACAGGAAAGGCAGGTATAAATAGACAGAGGGCGGGAGCTAGCTCCGTCTGGCCAGGCTGCGATAGGCTCTCCCACTCCTAAGCCTGCCATCCTGAGTGGTGGAAGATGGAGTCAGTCTCACAGACATAGAAGCAGGTGCAGACTGATTACCTATGGGCGTGGATACAGAAGCTGTGCCGGGCAGATCCTTAAGGGTATGTTCACACGAGGGCGTCCGTTACGGCTGAAATTACGGGGATGTTTCAGCCTGAAAACATCCCCGTAATTTCAGCCGTACCGGCATGTGCAGGCGCTTGAATGCCGCATAAATTACGGCCGTAATTAGCGCTGCTATTCATTGGAGTCAATGAATAACGGCTCCAATTATGGCCAAAGAAGTGACAGGTCACTTCTTCTACGCGGGCGTCTATTTACGCGCCGTCATTTGACAGCGGCGCGTAAATATACGCCTCGTGTGAACAGACAAACGTCTGCCCATTGCTTTCAATGGGCAGATGTTTGTCAGCGCTATTGAGGCGCTATTTTCAGACGTAATTCGGGGCAAAAACGCCCGAATTACGTCCGTAAATAGGCCGTGTGAACATACCCTAACAGTGTGGTTATGGTGTGTCGGTATTATTCAGTAACAGAATGGGGGTATTATTCAGTCACTATGGGTTTATGGTGTAGCGGTATTATTCAGTAACAGTATGGGGGTATTATTCAGTAACAGTATGGAGGTATTATTCAGTAACAGTATGGGCGTATTATTCAGTCACTATGGGGTTATGGTGTGTGGGTATTATTCAGTAACAGTATGGGGGTATTATTCAGTAACAGTATGCTGGTATTATTCAGTCACTATGTGGTTATAGTGTGGGGGTATTATTCAGTAACAGTATGTGGGTATTATTCAGTAACAGTATTGGGGTATTATTCAGTCACTGTGTGGTTATGGTGTGTGGGTATTATTCAGTAACAGTATGGGGGTATTATTCAGTCACTGTGTGGTTATGGTGTGTGGGTATTATTCAGTAACAGTATGGAGGTATTATTCAGTAACAGTATGGGGGTATTATTCAGTAACAGTATGGGGGTATTATTCAGTATCAGTATGGGGGTATTATTCAGTAACAGTATGGGGGTATTATTCAGTCACTATGTGGTTATGGTGTGGGGGTATTATTCAGTAACAGTATGGGGGTATTATTCAGTCACTATGTGGTTATGGTGTGGGGGTATTATTCAGTAACAGTATGTGGGTATTAGTCAGTCACTATGTGGCTATGGTGTGGAGGTATTATTCAGTAACAGTATGGGGGTATTATTCAGTCACTATGTGGTTATGGTGTGGGGGTATTATTCAGTAACAGTATGTGGGTATTATTCAGTCACTATGTGGTTATGGTGTGGTGGTATTATTCAGTAACAGTATGTGGGTATTAGTCAGTCACTATGTGGTTATGGTGTGGGGGTATTATTCAGTAACAGTATGGGGGTATTATTCAGTCACTATGTGGTTATGGTGTGGCGGTATTATTCAGTAACAGAATGGGGGTATTATTCAGTCACTATGTGGTTATGGTGTGGTGGTATTATTCAGTAACAGTATGGGGGTGTTATTCAGTCACTGTGTGGTTATGGTGTAGAGGTATTATTCAGTAACAGTATGGGGGTATTATTCAGTCACTGTGTGGTTATGATGTGGTGGTATTATTCAGTCACTATGGGGTTATAGTGTGGTGTTATGATGTGGACCTTCTATTGTGTTATTATTGGCCTTATAATAGTGAGTTGTGTTCAGTGTCAGTATGCAGGCAATATAGCACGGTGGCTCAGTGGTTAGCACTATTGGCTTGCAGTACTAGGGGCCTGGGTACAAATCAAACCAAGGTCAACATCTGCATGGAGTTATTGTTTTCTCTGGTTTCCTCCCACACCTCAAAAACATACCAATAGGGAATTTAGATTGTGAGCCCCAATGGGGACAGTAAAAGAGGACCTCTGTACAGCGCTGTATAATATGTTGGTGCTATATAAGTAACTGAAATAAATAATATAATCTGGTATAGTGATATGATTTAATAACTGTACATGTATATAGGTAATTTTTTGTGTGAGACGGGGGACATATGCTTTAGGGCTTGCGCAACACCTGTTCGTGCTAGAAATCAGCGATGTAGTTCTCCGCACATCGACTTCTGAATTGTCTGCATTATTGATATAATCACTCAGCATTTGGGGACCCACTTTTAACTTTGCCCAGGGACACACTTTGTCTAAAACCGGCCCTGATAGAAGTACAGAGATAGCAGATCTTCATTAGGCCCCCAGGCGGGGGGGGGGGGGGGGGCAATGGAATGTCAGAGGGGGCCTGTATCAGTCGCTATTGACCATGGCATCTAAGGGGTTAAACTAGCAGGATCGCACTCATTACACTGAAATGTCGGCTGTAACATACACCCGACACGCTAGTTCTCCAGAGCGGGCTAAGCCCTTGAGCCTCCTCCATACTTCCCCACATGACCTCGCAAAGATATTAAAATAGTATAGTAAAAAAGTATAGTAAAAAAAACTATATTTTAAAAAGAAAAAAAAACGCCTGTCACTTTAGGCAGACCCCCGCCGGTTAAAACTCATTATTCTACATTTGTAGGAGCAAAACAACTTTATAAATCCACTGCTCCCAGATCGCGCCTGACATTTCTGCTCTGACATTTCCGGAGCTTTTTACTAAATTGTCTCTAATTGTTAATTGCAGGAACTATTTGTTGGCTTTTTTGTGACTTTTTAAAAACATTCTGAGCAATATCGTTCTGGTTGTACAGAAGGTTCTAAGAATTCTTACAATATATTACAGGTAAGTTCAATTAAAGGCTATATACACCTGTGAAATAGTTTTTTGTTTTTTAATAAAAATGTCTATCAGTGTGTTTGGTGCAACTTTCTACCTACATTTTACTAAAAATAATTTTTACTTTTTGAGATACAGCTGCTTCATATCCTCAATACAGAACAGCTGTATCTAGCGCTGAGACCTGAATCCGTCAGGTCAGCGGGACTGAGGGGTTCAGTGTCAGCGGGTCCTGCGTGTCTCTAACAGTTCATAATTTAGATGTCATCGATTACAGGTGGACCCGCTGACACTGAACCCGTCAGTCCCGCTGAACTGACGGATTCAGTATACAAGATACAAAGCAGCTGTATCTCAAAAAGTAAAAATTATTTTTGATAAAAAGTAATTAGAAAGTTGCCCCAAACTCACTGACAGACATATTTATTAAAAAATAAATTAAAACGTTTTAATAGGTGTACATAGCCTTTAAATAAAAGGGAAAAAAATTGATGTTTTACAAACAAATGATGTCCTGGTTATTAAACTTATTATAATCTCTTATGTGATAATCAGGGCCACCATCAGGGTAGCCCCGCTGGTACTCACGTCAGGGGTCCGGCCAATAAAACTAAAAAAGGGGTCCGTCCGCACACTGGTACTGTCCACTGCTGCTTCCCATAGTTAATTAGGAGAAAGAAATGGACCCCGTTATATAACAGGGTCTGTTCCTTTCTCCAAAGTAACTAACTCTGGGGCCCTTCTTCACAAGACTGACACTGGCTAGCGACACAACGTTATGTGCGACGGCCCATACAACGTCCTGACGCTGGCCAGTGTGAGTCTTCTGAAGAAGGGCCCCACCTCCTCCGAGGAGAAGAAGTGCCCAAAGAAGAATAGGCGCCCAGTCGGAGATGGAGGCAAGATGACCCGAGAGCAGTAAGTACATATGGGTCTTAATTTTTTGGGGGGAATCTGGTCTGAGGTGAAAATTAATTTAGGGGTCTGGGTTCTGAGTTTAGGGGTCAAGTTGGATTTCTGAATTCATTTAGGGGTCTAGTCAGGAGTATGAATTAATTTCGGGGTTTGATTGGGGTGTAAATTAATTTAGGGGTCTGGTCGGAGTCTGAATTAATTTAGGGGTCTGTTTAGGAGACTAAGACGTACTGCGGCGCTGGAGGATCGTAGAGCCTGCAGGAGCCAGAAGCAGCATCCAGAACTGTTTCTTGGTGACAGATTCTGCTGTGTAAAAGCAGCAGCCTCAGTGCAATGATTTGAATTATGTTGCCCCCCCCCCCCCCCTGCACACCTGGAGTCTCCCCCTTGGCCTCCCACAAAGCACCTGCCCACCTGTCTCCCCCTGCCCCTCCACAGCCCATGTTAGGGTGTGTGTACCCCCTCGCCCAACTCCCACACCTCTTACTTTCTGCTCTCTTAAAGGACCAGTGTCACAAAAAAATTTTTTTTACATCAGTTTGATTTTTGTGTTTTATTAAAAACTTTTATATTTATTTGTGTGTTTGTGTTTTACTTTTTTTTATTTTTGAACTTTTTCTTCCCTATGGGGGCTGACATTTTTTTTTTCCATTTCTGTATGTGTCAATTAACGACACATACAGACATGGAATACGGCACATACAGTCCCATAGGGACTGCGAACGGGGCCCGTTCCATCCACTATGCTGTACGCCGTCTGTGTGGGAACGGCGCATGCGCCGCTCCCACACAGTCCAAGTTGAACTGTGCGCCGTCCGGCGCCATTTTCCTGTAGACCGGAAGTCGCGGCCGGACAGTAAGATTACTACTTCCGGTCGTGGCTTCCGGACTTGTGCACTTGGAGCAGCGGCAGCAGACGGAGCGGACGGACCGGAGGGAGCGGCGGCGACTGGAGCAGGTAAGTTATTTCTGTGTATGTTCGTGTTTTACTGTGTTTTTACTAGTGTATGTAAACCTACTACACTGTGTGTTAGCTCAAAAAATGGCGACACACAGTGTAGGAGGTTTGACCGTTCAATCCCCTCGTTTCTCCCGGCACTAGCCAGGATAAAGGAGGGGGGGATTCTGAGAGCTCACTAGAGCGAGTGAGTTTTCTCAAATTTTGCAGCATAAAGCAATGTGGTTGCTTTACCACATGCAATGCTGCAATTTTGGGAATTGCTCCATCTAGTGACCAGCACTGGGAAATATTATAAATTAGAATCTAATTTATAATATTTCCTGACTCGTGGAAAAAATTTAAAAAATTAGAACAATGTTTAATCACCTATACACTAATTGTTTAACTAAAAAAAAACAACATTTTTTTCTAGCGTCACATTCCCTTTAACCCTCTCCCCTCCCCCACAGAGCTCTGCCACCTAGTCGTTACCCCTTGGCCCCTGCCTCCTCCACAGAGCCACTGCCAGTTTGCATCACCCCAGTCCCCATCCTGCCACTTTCCGTTGCCACTCTTTAGAATGGGGGCCCCCGACCCTTTGACAGTACAGTAGCCCAGATATTTCTATTGGCTCCCTGGTTATAATGCATTACATTATATGACTAGCCACCATTTCTCCGCTTTGAATAATCCCTACTTGTTAGAAAGGTCCTGGGACAGAGCGATTGGCACAGAATGCACAGGGATGGATGATGGGTCAATTATCCAGCAAACTTTATTACATCACTTGGAAACTTCTTGGAAAGACATTGCCAAGCACCAAGTCCCAGAGACGGCTCCCCCTGTCCAATGATGGGCATTGGACAATCCCCAATCCCTATTCTCTCTTTTTGTGGTACCAGGATCTTGTCTCAGCAGCAGGTCCTGGTCCTTCCAAAGCACATCACACAACAACCACAACCCCCAATCTCCTCTGTTTTCCATTTCCAAAACTCCCTCTGGCTGATCAGCCCCTGGGCGAGTAGGATTGTGAATAATTACCAGCCCCCAACCACCCATCTGCTTATCAGTTTAGCATCTTCTGGAGGATCCAGGAGCAAAATGTGAAGACGTCCATGTAGTCCTACCCTCCTCCAGCACATTCCAAGGCATCTGTCTCCGGACAGTCTGCAGGATATTTATTTAACATAGCCCCCAGCAGGACACCACAGCTTGACAGGACCTCCCCCCCCCCCCCTGAATATGTGTAGTATAAGTGACCGGAGCAGATAGCTTGTTAGGTCCATGTAGAAAGTGCAAACAGTTAATGGTTCATGAGAATAAATTGGGTGTGATGCATTGTCACAGGCCCTTGACAATGAGCTTATCACAAAGTATCCTCTACCAGGACCCCCATTGATCAGCTGTGATCTGTAGGGAAACCTGGTAGTGTTACATTTCCCTGCAGCGCCACCACAGGGGAAATTAAGTATTACACATTGTCCATTCATATCAATGTGATGTCATACAGGACAGGTCCTCCGGAGAGAGACACTCTATGAAATCACTCTACACTCTAGGCAAGAGATGAGGATCCTGAAAAGAGGACCCCCCCCCCCTCATAATGTGAATAACATAACGTTATTTTTTACGATATGTGAAAATAGGTTTTCTAAACTGGACAACCCCTTTAAGGAGACTGAAAGCATAAAAAGACATGCCAGAATTTTTTTTTTTTAATGTAAGCCCTACCCTAACCCCGCCCTTTTTTAAACTTGGCCACACCGCCCAAATTAGTCCTAATTATAAGTTTAAGATAATTCTGTGTTCTCAAATCTAAGGATCCAAACTAGGGAACCTTATCATCTACACAGTAGTGCCCCATCATAATTATTCCCCACTGTTGTACCCATGAAGATGTGTATGGCAAATAGTAGTACCAGCAGAGTATTAACAGCAGCACAGAATTGCCCATACCAGTATGCCCACCACCTAATTATCAATAATATTATGCCAGCCACATAGCGTTACCCATAAAATAGTGTCGATGACACAACAGTGCCACACAAAAGTTAATGTCACAACTATGCCAATATGATTGTGCCAACTGATCAAAAGAATGTGCCAGCCACCATGCCCATATAATATAAAATTCTTATCTCTCCCATAGTCTTGCACTCCTCTCTACTCTATTAACAGGAACTTACTTGTAAGTAGCCAATTAGGAGCCAATTGTGTAGATGTCTGGAGAAAGTTGTCAGAACGGATAGAAGATCCATTATGGACAGTGCCAAGAATTCACGCATGTTTGCCATGGGGTGGGGGAGGCAGAGTCATACAAAATAGGCAAGCAAGCCGAATGTTGCCATCCTTGTTAATTAATTACATTATATTATTTTAGATTTTATTATGATATTTTATTTTATTACATTACATTGTATTGTAATTTTTTATATCATCCTTTCATATTTTATTACATTATATTATTTTAGATGTTATTATATTATTTTAGATTCCGTTATATATCATATTTTATCATTTAAGATTTTACTTTATTATTTTATTTTTTATTACATTTAGATTTTATTATATTGTATTACATTATTAAATTGTTTTATATTTTATGAGATATTATTTTAGATTTTAATATATTTACGTATTTTATTACATTACATTATATATTGTTATTTTATTATACTATGTTATTTTAATACATATTTTTGTATTAGTCTTGGACTGTTAGTGATATGTAGGGAACATTGTGCACTTTTTTATATGTCAATATCACTAATTAAAGGGAAGGTGTCGCAAAAAAATAGTTTTTATCTAATATTGCTTTTAGTATGATATTAAAATACATTTTATTTATTTGTGTTCTTGTGTTGTACTTTTTACTTTATTCTTACTTCTCTATGGGGGCTGCCATTTTTTTTTTTCATCTCTGTATGTGTCGATTAACGACACATACAGAGATGGAATACGGCACATACATCCCCATAGAGAATGCGAACGGGAGCCGTTCCATTCACTATAGCGTACGCCGTCTGTGTGGGAACGGCGCATGCGCCGCTCCCACACAGACCAAAAGGAAGGTCTTTGGAAGAGCGAAATACGGCGCCATTTTCATGTGGACCGGAAGCCGGGGCCGGACAGTAAGATGGCGACTTCCGGTCGCTACTTCCGACCAAATGCGAAGGCGCAAGGAATAGGAGCGGAGGCGGCAGGCAAGTTATGTTCGTGTATGTGATGTGTGTATTATGTTCGTGTATGTTCGTGTTATACTGTGTGATTACCACTGTATCTAATCCTCCTACACTGTGCATTCGCTCAGAAAATGGCGGCACACAGTGTAGGAGGTTTGATGATTCAACCCCCTCCTTCTCCTGGCACTAGCCAGAATAAGGGAGGGGGATTGTGTGAGGACACTAGAGCGAGTGTGTCTACGCCAAATTTGCAGCATAAAGCAATGAGGTTGCTTTACCACATTGCCAATGCTGCACTTTTGGGAATTGCTCCCTCTAGTGACCAGCACATGGAAATGTTATAAATTATAATCTAATTTATAATATTTCCTGACTTGTGAAAAAATTAAAAAAATTAAAACAATGTGTAATCACTTAAATACTAACTGTTTGAAGAAAAAAAAAAAACAATTTCTAGCGACACATTCCCTTTAAGTCCTGCTGCCAGGGAACAGTTCCCACAGGACCTATGAAATAATCTGCATAGAATTCCGGGATTCTGAGTCCAGATGTTCCTGGTCTTCCTTGCAGTGTTTCGTCCACATGGACTGATGAAGTGGTCACGCGTGGTCGATATTCCCATTAAAGGATCTCACAGGCTTGTAACACCAAGGTCACATTCTCCAGAGCCATCTGCATAGTGGACATGAAGACCCTACATTTATTGGCTAGAACACCGAAGGTGCACTCAACAAACCGACGGGCCCTGGTGAGCCGATAATTGAAGATGCGCCTCCTGTTGTCCAAACCTTGTCTAGGGGATGGGCGCATGATATGGGTGGAGAGTGCAAAGCCCTTTTCTGCCACTATTACAAAAGGGGCTGGTGGTCCGGAAGATCCGGGTAGTTGCCAGGTAACAGGGAGGGCAAACTGGTTGCGAAGAAGCCGCTGACCCATTCTTGGAGCATTAAAAGAGCATTTACAGTAGTGCTCACTCTATCAGGGTGAAATGGCGGCATTGGGTAAAGGGGGCATTTACGGTCGTGCTAGCTCCACCCGGCGACATGGCGGCAATGGCTAAGGGAACAATATTTGTTCTTGACTTAGGGTGATGATGAGCTGTTCTTCTGGAGAAGTGGATTAGGCTTTGTTCACATCTGCATCAGGGCATTCCGTGGTTCTGCTCCGTCAGAGGAGGAAGGGAATGCCGGAAGCAACGGTTCCGTTGCAACACGGACACCACCGAAGGATAACGGACCCCATTGACTTTAATGGATTCCGTCCAATGCTGATCTACTGTTTCTGGTAATTCCACGGGCCAATTATCGGGCAAACGAGCGTTCGTATCAACGCTCGTTCCCAATCCTTGTCCTGCGTTCATCTGCTGATTGTATCGTTTATGCAGCATGAAATATTATCGTTGTCGGCAGCGCATCTCCCAGTGCTGCCGACATGATGGACGAGTGATCATAGTAACGCGCGCTGGTCCCCGTGCATTGGTCCTTGTGAAGGCAGCAAATGAGCGCCGATCAATGAGCTGTCTGGTTGATCGGAGCTCGTTTCCACTTTCCATGTCGTCTGTGTAGGAGGACCCTAATGGAGCCTCCGACGCAGATGTGAACAGCCCCTTACAAAAACAGTGTACGGTGGTAGAGTCATCCACTGATGGAGTGAACAATGGGGAGATTGTGGAGAGATTCTACATGGGAGGAGACGGGGATCTGTCTAAACACAAAGACATCGGGACAACTTGTAATTATGCGCACACATATAGTATTTGTACCATTGCATGTCACAAAAGGGTAAGGGGACCCCCTTGTCTTCTTTCTATACACAGGAATAATTAGAACGTTTTTGACACACAATCGCTAAGTGAATTCGTTTAATCAAATCTGGTGCCCTATCAGCAAGGGCGCGGCCACATGATTGTCCCCCAACTAAGCTAAACTCAACTCTCTACCCACCAGGGTCAGTTCACAAAGAGTTGTGGTTTTTTTTTTCCGCTGATTTTGACACGGAAACTGCGTCGGAATTAGCCGCTCGCAAAAAAAAAGGCGCCGTCTCCGCCTCTGACCTCCCATTGAAATCAAGGGAGGCAGAAAAAACCTGTGGCCCTATTTTCTGAGCGTTTTTAGCAGCATTTTTTGCATTAAAAACGCGGAAAAATACATGCAGGCAGTTCAAAATCTGCCTCAAAATTCCTGAAGGAATTCTTAGGCTTTGTTCACACCCACAAGTAAAAACGGCTAAAAATTACAGAGCTGTTTTCAAGGGAAAAGAGCCTCTGATATTCAGCCATTTTTGAAGCAGAAAATGTTTTTTGAGGCTTTTTTTTATACGTTTTTTGAGCTGTTTTTTAATTGACCCTTTAAGGTCTGTTCACACGGAGTGTTTTTAGGCGTATTTCGGGGTGTAAACGCCTCGAAATACGCCTGGAAAAACGGTAGCTGAACCACTACAAACATCTGCCCATTGAAATCAATGGGAATAACGGCGTTATGTTCAGACGGGGCGTTTTTTTATGCCGCTGTTGGAAAAAACGGCACGGAAAAAAACGCCCCGTAAAAAGAAGGAACATGTCACTTCTTGAGCCGTTTTTGGAACTGTTTTTCACTGTGTCAATGGAAAAACAGCTCCAAAAACGGCTCCAGAAAATTACTCAAAAAAACGTTTTCTGCTCCAAAAACAGCTGAAAATCAGAGGCTATTTTCCCTTAAAAACAGCTCCGTCATTTTCAGACGTTTTTGATTTTGCATGTGAACATAGCCTAAGAAAAACAGCTACAAAAGCGGCTCAAAAAGTGACATGCTCCTTCTTTTTACGCACCTTTTTTTAAAATAGCGGCGTAAAAAAAAATGCCACATCTGAACTAAACACAGTTTTTCCCATTGATTTTAAAGGGAAAAGCGTTTACGCCCCGAAATACGCCTGAAAACACTCCGTGTGAACATACCCTTAGGCAGATTTTTTTCTGCCTCTAAAAAAAACAGGGTATCATTTATTTTTTTCATGAACCGAAAATTACAATCTTTTTTTTTTTCATTGCAAAATATTGAAACATTCGCCAACATGGTGCTAAGATACAATGAAAAAAATAAAACATTTTGCATATCCTCATCATGTTGAGGAGTGGAAGAGGCATGGTGAGCACTACCAGGACTTGTATTCCCACGGTCATGCCCATGTTGTTGAGAGTCACTTGGGTAATAATGTTGGTTGGGGAAGGAAGGCCCAGAGGCAGGAGGCCCATAGTATTCATGGTGGTGGAAGTAACTGGGCCTGTCCTGGGAGTACAGGGGGATGAGCGTTCATCGCCCAGTGGCCTATGATGTTAGGGCCTTGGAGAAGGAGGTGCTGGTGTTTTGAGGGCAGGATGGTAGGGGGCCCACAGATGTGGTGACGGCCTCTGTTCAGCCTCACTAATGCTCCAGTGCCCAGGAAACATTACTTCGGGTCGTTTGGAGGCATGGCGGACTCCACCATTGTCCACATGTCGGCCTGTGTACGAAGGCACAGCTTTGAAACATTGCGGAGATAGCGCGCCAAGCTCCGAAGGAAACTGTCCGCATCATCTCCCTGCCCACTCCGATTGGGGTTGTCTAGTATCCTGGTGTCTACCTGAGTCGAAGCCGCATGTGCCTCTCTTTTCCGACGTCTAGCAGTTTGACCGATGTGAACCGTCGCCATGGCCAGTCCCAGGGACTGTTGTGTCTTCAGCTGTGGGATCAGATGGAGAATGGGTTGTACAATGAGACGTCACCGGAGTTTCCTCCACCTCCTCCTCTTGTGACTCCTCAAGGTCCTCAGGCTATTTAATAAAAATAATATAAATTAGTCATGTCTATAGGGGAGGAGCTATGACAACTTTACAGTCCTGCAGCCGACAAATTATGTTCAGTGTTTGGAGGTAGTTGCCGGGATAGCCACCCTCGTAGAACAAGCAGTCATTTGAGATTAGGGTAGAGAAACCTGGTTAACCCAAGGGGCCAGCAGCAGTAGTATGCAGCAAGGGCCAGGGGATAAACTATACCGGACTGTCTCCATCCCCAAACCCTTGCTGGATGTGCCTCTCTATAGGAGAAGATGTAAATAGTTAATGTTTTTCATTCTTCATTTCCTCCGGTATTGATCCCGACATCGGGTCTTAACGTCATCCATAAAACCATATACCAAAATAAAATGGGGAGATAGGGAGGCCTTCATGCTGTCAAAAGCGGATCAGGGGCACAGTGTTGTGATGGGCGATGTTGTGAATTTTTTGGTCTATCACTAGAGGAACTTTTTGAAAACCACTACTTTGTTATCTCCTTCCAGGCCACATTTTTTTTTTTTTACGGTCATGGTATGGATCAGCACGACTATCCCAAAGTCCAGGCCTCTCCTGAACCAGCGTTATCAGGGTCTCCACATCAATTTCCCTTGGCATGGGGGTGATGGCTCCTCTGCTCTGGTTCACACTACTCATCATGCTGCTTCTCTCACAATTTTTTTTTCTGCAAAAACGGACCAGAATAGGACACGCGGTTAGTTTCACACTCTCCTTAAAAAAAAATGGATACGTGAATAGCCCCATTGGCTTGAATAGGTCAGCCTGCTCTCCGTTGTTAAAACGCACAGTGCACTGACGTGAAATATGTTTGTGTGAATAAGGCCTTAGAGATATCCGCTGTTTGCCAGGGGTCTCTGGAGCTGGAAGCGATCTTTTTTTTTTTTATCCGGATCTAAGGCGAGGTGACATATCGGAGCGCTGAAGAAGTCCTCCCTCAAGCCTGGGTATCACCAAGTCTAACTTTGAACACTTTATCATGTCCAAAATTGCTGATTAAATTGAAAATATCTTTATAGGGGTCAAAGGTCCATTTTCCCAACACAGATATTCTGTGGCTTCCCTTCACACAGTGATAGCATTAAAGGAGCACTCCTACAATTCAGAAAATGTGATTAAATTCAATTCAATTAGGAACGGAGCATCTACCGATAAAATAAAGCACCCGGTAAGCCAATACATATCCCTACATTGCATTTAATCCCATTTTCAAACGGGGGACGGAAAAAAAAATTGCAAATAGTGCTTCTTTAAATCATAAAAATTGGACTGCCTGCATTCACCACTAGGGGGAGCTTAGGAGCTGACGGCATACACATTTGCTATTAAGTTAAATGGGAGCTGTGTATATCTGTATGACCTTTACTGGTGCCTGCAGGTGACCAGAATATATTTGAAGACAGTAGCAGCAGGAGCAATTCATAGCCTCCCCCTTCTCAACACAGGCCCCTAGTCTGCCCCTATGATATGTATGCAACTGGTGAACATGTTGGTTGCCCCCCTACAACAGCTATAAGCGAGATCATACATATGCAATGGATTTTTTTTTTTTACACTAAATTCCACTCCATCTGCACTGTAACCAATCTTGATCCTGTACCCACAAATGATAGCGTCTCATATGTGGATAGAGACTTTATTTTAACCTTGGCATCCAAAGGTGAATGGATTTCTTTCATCTATTAATAAAATGATAATGTTTTATGAGAGTCGGCTCATTAAATCCACAGGAAGACACTATTTTAAGTAGATAACTGCATTAGACCCATTTACCACCATTATTTCTAATTAAAAGGGAGTTAATGGGATTTTTCAGACCGACGCTGGACCTCTTTGTCGTTCTTTAAATTAAATTTAAAGGGACAGTAAATGTAAAAAAAAAAAACCTGGAAAAAATATTAACTGGTTTTTTGGTCTGTAAGACTTTGTACAAGGTCTGGAAACAATCTAAAGGTCCTATAACACCGGGCGATAAGCGGCCGGTGCAGCGAGCGCCGATCAACGAGACATCTCTGATCGGGGCTCGTTTGCTCCCGTCACACGGAGCTATGGATTAGGACGAGCAGTCGTTACTCCCATCGCTCGTCCCCATACATTGCTATCATGTCAGCAGCGCGTCTCCCTGTTTACACACCAAGATGTGCTGCCGACAACGATAATATTTTACTTTTTAAAACGATCCGATCAGCAGATGATCGAGCGTTTGATCGTTCATCTGCTGATCGTTCCCCTATTTACACAGGGCGATTATCGGCAACGAGCGTTCTATGAATGCTCGTCTGCCCGATAGTTGTCCAGTGTAAAAACCCCTTAACGCTCTCTCTCTATCTCTACCTGATCGTCTTCCTCTTCAACTGGTGATCATATGAGGGGTGGAGCTTAGTAAAAGGGCGGGGTTTAGCTAATTTGTCTTTCAGACTTCCCGTTTTGTTGTCATTTCCATTAAATCGGATATGTGGGAATCCAAACATGTTAAAATGTGGGTGTCCTTAAAAAAGCCATGGCCATTTGTCACCAATATGGCCGTAGTGACATAACTGTCGTGCCCAATGGCTTTAGCTGTGGGTACTGGAGGTGGCGCTCCATATTGTTTACATATCGTCATGGGTTTTCAGGAGCATAGAACAGCATCAAAGAATTCAATTAAGACACAGGATCCCGTCCCTTTTTAATATATCTAGACACTATCTTTAACCCCTTAAGGACACGGACAATTTTGGCATTAAGAACAGAACTGGTTTTTTTTTGGTTTTTTTTCTCCTTTGTATCCCGGCGCTCATCATTTTATTATTTTTTGTTTGCCGTAGCTGTATGAGGCTCTGTTTTTGCGGGACAACTCGTACTTTATGAAGGTTTCATTTTTTGGTACATTTACATTAGCGTTTAATTTATATTCACTTTTATTTTAGAAAAAAAGCTGTTCCGCTGAAGGTTTTTATTTTTTTATTATTACAGCATACCCCGATCGTCCTAAATAATGCTATAAATTTGTTGTGCAGGTTGTAACGTTCGCGACAATACCAAATACGTGTGTATTATTCTATGTTTTTGGGATTTATAGTTAATAAAGTTTATTTATTGCAAAAAATGTGCATTTGTGTGTTTTTTTTTAAATGCAATATTACTTTTATTTTATTCAATTTACCGTTTTTTTAATCCCATAGGGGAATTTTTTTTTATTTTTTATTATAATGTACTGGCCTATATATAAAAGCCAGTACATTAGCTTGTGTACTCATGGTATGTACCTAAATATGCCCCAACAACAGGAAAAATTAGTGAGACAGCCCTGGAGTCCTTCAATGGACCCTGGGCTGTCTGCCCATATAAGGTGTGTCCGTCGATTGCGTCACAGGGATTCCCTGTGACCTGATCATAGGGGGTCCTCCTTCTCATCTTCTCTTTGAATGCTGCGATCAGCTTTGATTGCAGCATTCAAGGGGTTAATGGTGGAGATCAGAGGTTTTTTTCACAGTCGTTGCCCTGCTCCTGATTGCACGGGCACACTTGCCATCCTGCCGCTCATGTCGAACATGCATGTGATGCGTCGTCAACCATTTGAAGCCAGAGTTACGTGGCTACTTGTGTTGCTAGATATGATGCAATGTAAAAAATTTTTTTAGCAGATTGCTCATCATAAACAACAGTGACGATAGACAATACTGCCAGTAGAGTGCCCCCTCACTGCCACATAGTGCCATAAAATCCAATGATAAAATTCTGGCTGCCAACCGTCACCACTAGGGGGAGCTCACTACATCCATATTTATACATCTATTAAAGTCAACAGGAGACAGAGAGAGCTCCCCCTAGTGGCGGACGCTAGCATCTTTTGTGGGGGATCCAGAGTGGTTTTGCCCCTTACCATTCTGTCGTGACAGTCACCAAACTTGTGACAGAATTGGAAGGGATTTTTAATCTTCATCAGTGATCGGGTGACATGTGAGGAGCGCTGCTCTGGGAGACATTATTCTGCAGCCTTTATCTATACTAATGGATCCGTTTATTACATTGATGCATTTTCTGAGTCGAAATTCTGACATAAATGCTGCCTATAGAGCTAAAGTGCTGCCTCTGGGGGATGGGCATTGTTTATTTTCTAACACCCCTGCTTCTGTAATTGGATTTCTTTTCCCCGTCAGCCATGACAGTTCGGTATTTTTCCTGCGCTTTGTGTTCGGTTTAGATCCTGTTTAGAAGTAGGGATAATTCTCATTCTATTATAGACCATTTACTCTCTCTCTCTCTCTCTCTCTCTCTCTCTCTCTCTCTCTCTCTCTATATATATATATACTACTAAAGGGATGAATGTGCCGATAAAAATAGTCTCTAGAAAAGAGATTGGCGCCCCCTGTTGGCTGAAAATTCATAAAAAAACAGGGTTATGTCATTAGCAGTGTTGTAATGAAATGTCCCATTGACCATAATGGGGGAGGGGGTCGAACGATGAGACATTACTCAATTGCATTTACTGCAGAAAACAACATTAGTTGCAGAGGTGACACAGCAGAGGTGACACAGCAGAGGTGACACAGCAGAGGTGTGCCAGTCTTGTCTTTAGGGGGGGGGGGGACAAACAGCACTAATAGGGTAGGGGGTTGTGATTGTGGTATAGACGGATTAGATAAACTGTAGTTGCTCAGATTAATGAAAAGTTCTCCAACTTTCTAATAGAATTTGCGTTTCAGTTCTTCACCATTTACAAGATCTCTGCTTGCTATCAGTGGATGAAAACATTATTCTATATCCAGACAGTGTATAAGTGGAACTTATTTTTTCATGGTTTAATTGGGTGTTTGTTACAATTGTATCCAGTCTATACAATGCTCTGCCTGGTGGAAATCGATACATTGTAACAAACCATCAGAACAGGAGAGGGATTTGTGGCGCTGCTGCGTTTAGCCGCGGGGTCTACGCATGCGACAACGCCGTGTATATGGCCCCTTATTAAAATGTGACGTTGTTTGATGGAGGGAAAGTGCTGCAGGCTCATTTCTGAAAAAAAATGTGTTAGGCTATGTTCACACAGGGAGGATACGCTGCGTAAAAGCAAATTGTGGTGCAGTTTTTCGGCCGGAATGTCCGTTGCGAGGAAACAGAAGCGAAAAACAAAACAAACGCCCTCCGCCGTCCTGCAGCTCCGCCTCCTTCGATGACGTTTCATCCCATGTGATCGGCTGTGATTGGCTGCAGCGGTCACATGGGATGAAATATCATCCCAGGAGGCCGGCCTGGACGAAGAAGCCCAGAATTCTGGGTAAGTATAAGATTTTTTTTTTTCTGAGTTGCAATTTTTGCGGCGGAATTGCAGCTTTTCCACCGCATCTGCTATTAAATTCAATGGGAAAAACCTGCAACACAAAAACAGCGATTACGCAAATACAATTGACGCGCTGCGGTATAAAAACCCGCACCGCTGGTCAATTTCGGAGCGTTTTTCCGCTTATTTACGCAGCGTGTGGATGGGATTTGTTCATACTCATCCGCTCTGCTGCCACTGTATTATGCTGACGATTTTCCACAACGACATCTGTGGCGGGAAATCCGCAGTATTTCCGCTACACGTGAACTGGCCCTTATATTGTAGATCAATCCAATGTTTCTGCCCTTCCCGGCCCTCACCCTATAGTGCTGGTGGCGCTGTTGCATAGGTGTCTATGGAAAGGATTTTCTGCCAACAGTGGTGAAAAGTGGTACTGCAAGTCACAGTGAATTCCGTTCACAAAATGATTATGTGAATACGAGTTTATTTGTGGACCTTACGGACCTTCTATGAGAGCCACGGAAACAGCCGAGCAGAATGGAGAGAGTCACGCACATTCGCGGTCACCGCTCCATTCATTCTCCTCCTGTATACAACCTCACCAGGCAGAATGGGGGTCTCGTGACCCCCGTTCTCGACATAGGAGCGGGTCCCAGGGGCGGTACCAGCATGGGTCAAACATTTATAGCATATCCTGTGGATGAGCCATAAATGTCTGTGATGGGAATACCCCTTTAAATTTTATTGTGGCCCTTGGGAGTAGTTTACAATTACAATGGGGCGCTCGGAACCCAAAAAGTTTGCGCGCCCCTGTGATAGAGCATGCCGCGATGATGTATTATAACCGAATATAGTCATGTGCCTGAACCCTAACATCCCCCGAGAGACTGGAAACGCTGGGTGGAGTAGTCCTATAGGACTGTAATACTGTGCATCCTGCAACAAAGAAGATACAAGAAACATTGGAATAGAATTTTTGAGAAAAACTCAAGGAGAGATTTATTAGGCATTATTTTTTTGGGGGGGGGGGGTAGGGATTTGCATTTAACTGTTTACGTCTTTGCGTAATCGTTTAGGAAGCAGAAAGAATGCAAAAAAAAAAAAATCTGGGGAAAAAAAAAAGCCCCCCAAAAAAACAACTTGCAAGTAAAGGGTTAAAACGTCTTGTGAGTGTTTCCAGGAGGAGCAGCCTGTACCTCCCTCCCTCGCCACACTACAGACGGTGCCTTACCAGCAGCTGTGAACGTTTCTGTCCGGCCCAGCTCTTGGCAGACACTCCCTTATTTGCAGGCAGTCACTCCACCAGTGTGCAACAGAATGCAGGGCTGAGCCCCAGCTCTAGAGCGGCACTCACACTCCGGGGAGGGAGGAAGGAGCCTGCGCTGCTGGGGATATAAATGAAGTGGGAGCTCAGCCGGGATGACACAGGATTGTCACCCCCGCCTCTGATGAGAAGGAGCCCAGGATCCAGCTCAGTGCAGGTAAGAAGAGGGGGAGGGGGGGGGGGGGGCAGGTCACCCCTCTTTGGGTTGTTGGAGGAGGACTACAAGCCCCAGCCAGCCCCATAACTTCCCTGCAGACCTTCTATACATGGCTCCTCTAACTTCAAGGCGTTGGATTAACCCCTGCTTAACTGGTATGGCTCCACTAACTTCACTGGATTAACCCCTGCTTGACTGGCATGAGTCCACAGACTTCTCCACACTACATGTGACCCCACACATGGCTCTCCTTCCTATACACTGGATTAACCCCTGCTTGATTGGTATGCTTCACTGCAAGCGTCCTATACACTGGATTAACCCCTGCTTGACTAGTATGGGGGTCACTACTCTACACTACCACATGGCTCTCCTTCCAATACATTGGATTAACCCCTGTTTAACAGGCATGGGGGGGGGTCACTAACTTTTCATGTGTGTCTTCTGCCCTCAATCCTATATTAACCCCTTCACCCCACACACGTCTTGTCTAGCACTCTTCCTATACATTGTACATTAACCCCTTCCCCCACCACATGGCTTCCCTAGCACTCTTTCCTATACTCTTCCTCCCATAGGAGTCCTGGGGTCACCTCCATATACACATTGTATACACTACATTTAACCCATACATGGCTGTAACATCAATGTAAGCTTCCCATACCATGTGTTAACCCCTGCATAACCACCATGGGTTCACTAACTTCCATATATGCCGTCTAAACTCTCTAGTTAACCCTTACATGGCTTCACTAACTTGACTGCGCTCTTCCCATGCATTGTATCACTCTCTCCATTGCATTCTTGCTCTACATTGTATTAACCCCTTAAATACCAGGCATGGGTTCACTAACTCCTATATATTGTAGCTCATAAATATATATATATATATATATATATATATATATATTTTATTTCTTTACACTACATTTAACCCCTGCATGGCTTCACAGCATCTATGACACAGCCCTTAACACATGGCTCTCTCTCCATTGCCTATGTTTAACCCTTGCATGGCTATAAAATCTTCTATACACTGCATTTAACCCCCTACACGCCACACAGTCCTCCACCTCCATGTAGCACACCGGTTTGGCTCTGCTAACTCTGCCCTTTTCCTATACAGTCCATGTAACGCCCCCTCCCCCGCTCTCCAGACATGACCTGTCCGATGTATTGAGTGTTTAGTAAATATCATTTGCAACTTTGTTTCCAGTTGTTGCCGTTTACGTTCTTCTGCTATCCGGGGTTCTAATCCTGGAGGACTCTGACCCCATCAGTGATCCGATGTTACAGGTTGTTCCCTAATTACCATAAGTGATTAATTACGAATCATTATTATTCAGCAACCTCCATATTCAATGCGTCTAGCAGGGAATGAGGGTAAAAAAAAACAACAAAAAGTTCTCCGTTCAGACATTGACCCTTTTTATATATTTCTTGAATTCCATAAATAGTCGGCGTTCCACTTCGGACGATGATATTCCACGTGACCGGATCCCAATATAGGGGGTTAAACAAATAAGGATCCAGCAGGTTCGATTCTGACTTCTCCCGATCCATGTTTCTTCCAGAGATAAGCGGCGCCTGAGGTGTTTGGCTTCTGTTAACCCCCATTATACATGTTGGGGGGGTCATGGGTTATTGTCGTCGGCTACTCAGCGGGTATCGAATGTCCATGGGTTTATCATTAACTAATTGCGTTTTCGTCATGTAAAAATGAACTTTGTAATGTAGTTCCATGAACTATTCCATTCCCGTGGCGGCCAGTTTGTGGTGGGGGTCTATAGGGACCTCCCATTGCAGCGGACACCGCTGTTCTGTTACTATGGACTAGGACAATGACGGCGCAGGAACAGAACCAGTAAGGCGAGAATATATATATATATATATTAGTCAATAGAACCCCATTTATTAGTCATGGACACCCCCTTTAAGGCGAGCTGTATACTTCTCTTTTTGGGTTTGTTTGTGATGAACCCCATTATCTATGACCGAGCACTTTTGTTGACCATCTGCCCCGAAGACTGTAGAGAAGAATTCTTTGGGCCTGATCACACACACGCAGTTTTTGAAGTCAATCCCAAAGGAAGAAAAGTGATGCGTCTCCGTTCTATTGTGTCCACTTCTGTGTTTGGCTCAAAAAAAACTGCATCAAAACTGTGTGTGTGTGTGTGTGTGTGTGTGTGTGTGTGTGTGTGTGTGTGTGTGTGTGTGTGTGATCCCGGCCTTAGGGACTGTTCATGTGTTACGGTCAAATTGTTCCCAAAAAAAAAAAAGCGATGACGACTGAGTGAGAATATCCCCCCCCCCTCCTCCGCTGTCACTGTTTTTTGTTTTAGGGTATGTTCACACGGCGGGGGTCCGTAACGGCTGAAATTACGGGGATGTTTCAGCCTGAAAACATCCCCGTAATTTCAGCCGTACCGGCATGTGCAGGCGCTTGAACGCCGCCTCAATTACGGCCGTAATTAGCGCTGCTATTCATTGGAGTCAATGAATAGCGGCTCCAATTACGGCCAAAGAAGTGACAGGTCACTTCTTCTACGCGGGCGTCTATTTACGCGCCGTCATTTGACAGCGGCGCGTAAATATACGCCTCGTGTGAACAGACAAACGTCTGCCCATTGCTTTCAATGGGCAGATGTTTGTCAGCGCTATTGAGGCGCTATTTTCAGACGTAATTCGGGGCAAAAACGCCCGAATTACGTCCGTAAATAGGCCGTGTGAACATACCCTTACAGTCCGGGGGTCTGATGTTTTTTGTGTTGGGCTGTGTTTTTTTTGGAACTGCTTTTCTATTGACACGATGAAAAACAAGCACTTCTTCTTTTTACAAAGCATTTTTCAAACGGCCACGTAAAAAAAAACGCCCTCGCGGAATGAAACAACGTTTTTATGATTGAAATCAATGGACAGATGTTTGGAGGCGTTCAGCTTCCGTTTTTTGAGGCGTTTACGACACACAAAACGACTGAAAACACAGCGTGTGAACGTAGCCTTGCGGTCCGGGTCGGATGTTTTTTGGTTTACGGCCCGGGGTCGGATGGTTTTTGCTTTACGGCCCGGGGTCGGATGGTTTTTGGCTTACGGCCCGGGGTCGGATGGTTTTTGGCTTTACGGCCCGGGGTCGGATGGTTTTTGGCTTTACGGCCCGGGGTCGGATGGTTTTTGGCTTTACGGCCCGGGGTCGGATGGTTTTTGGCTTTACGGCCCGGGGTCGGATGGTTTTTGGCTTTACGGCCCGGGGTCGGATGGTTTTTGGCTTTACGGCCCGGGGTCGGATGGTTTTTGGCTTTACGGCCCGGGGTCGGATGGTTTTTGGCTTTACGGCCCGGGGTCGGATAGTTTTTGGCTTTACGGCCCGGGGTCGGATGGTTTTTGGCTTTACGGCCCGGGGTCGGATGGTTTTTGGCTTACGGCCCGGGGTCGGATGGTTTTTGGTTTTCGTCAGTAAATATGATTTGCAACTTTGTTTCCAATTTTTGGAGTTTAATGATATATATAAAGAGCATCTGGGCCCAAGAGCTGACAATCGGAGGCAGCGCTGTATGTAGGGTGGAGATGTGTATTGTGATGTGGGAGTTTTGCTTTATGTCCCTGTACTGGGGTGAATATAGAGAAGATCTTTGTGGGTTTTTTTTTTTGTTTTTTTTTTCCTTTTTTACATTTCCATCTCTTGAGTGGGGTTGAAATTGCCACGGCTGCAAGTAATTTGATCAGTAGCTGCCGGTCCCACCTCCTCCTCCGCTGCCCTGTGACTGCCCACCGCTGCCCAGCTGGTCTCTGGTAAAACTGGAGTACTGGAAACGCCTCACAAAAGTAAAAAAACAAATGAATGGGAGATTTGATAAAGATGGACCCGCTGATCCGCATGTTGTCCTACTGATGTAGCAGAGCTGAAGTTTTCATGATGTGTGTGAAATGACTATTCATGAAATGACAAACTCGGCTCTGCTACATCTGTATGTGGTTTGCTATAAGGAGCCTTGGTTACTTATGGAAGCATAATAGGAGGTAAATGAGATGTACTCAAGAGCTTACAATCGAAATGTGCCCATGCATGGCACAGTCGCTGTATAGGAAATGTGGAGCAGGACCGGGAGCTGCCTCGCAAAAAGGGGTTTGTCTTGGGTGGTCACCTCCTTTTAAATGACTCTTTAGGTTTTATTACATATCCAGAACTTCAAGTTGCACAGACCTGATACTGAGAACTGACTCCAGGCCGAAATCTGTTATCTACACTGTAACAAACCCTCAGCTGTGAAAGCAGTGCAACTTAGGCTCTGTTGACATCTGTGTTTATTTCCATTGCTCTGCTGCCTCGTAATGACTGCACTGACGTATCTGCTGCATGACTGACGCCAACCGTGCCCAATGGACTCCATTGACTATAATGACTCAATGTGTCGCTATTTTGTCCAGGGTTTTTTTTTTTTTTTTTTACAAAAAAAAACCTCAAATTTGCATCAACAATCTGCCTGTCCTGCTCAAACAGCTGTTTGCTACAATGTATCAGTGTGAATAAGAGCTTTCAACTTGGAGTCCAGTACAGAGAACTAGAGATGTATTCAGCTCACAGAAGACGCTACACTGGAAACAATTGTAACAAATCCTCAGCTGTCAGAAGTATTTGGTATGTACAGGTTTTCAGCCTATAATTTAAACCAGAATGTTCCCACTCACTGACAGCAAGCAGAGATCTTTAAAATGGTGAGAAATTGTACATAGTCTATTAGAAAGTTGCAGAACTTGCCAGTTAGGCCTTATTCAGACGAACGTGTATTACGTCCGTGCTACGCGCGTGGAAATCACGCATCATATGCTGATGTCACGCTGAACTTTTGTGTGCGCAAAACGCGTCATTTTTGCGCGCGCAAAACTCACACGCTCATGTGAATCCGGCCTTACTTGCAGATTACACGGATAATGGATCAGGTCGGGCCACACGGCTTCTTGTGATGTGAAATTCTCATGGGATTTGACCCGCTCAACTTTTTTTTTTTCACTCCCTGTAGATGTTGATGGGAGGGGGTAAAGCTTAGGACACCCCCTTCCCCTGACCCTTCCCCCATTCCCAACCACTGTTTTAAAAAAATGGAGCGTAAAAAGACGCTCTGTAAGTGCCTGTCACTTCTTGAGGCGTTTTTTGGAGCTGATTTTTATGAAAAGAAGCTCCAAATTAGGCTCTGTTCACACGCAGTAGCAAAATACGTCTGAAATTACGGAGCTGTTTTCGCCTGAAAACAGCTGCTGATTTTCAGACGTTTTTGTAACAACTCGCGTTTTTCGCGGCGTATTTTACGGACGTTATTGGAGCTGTTTTTCAATGGAGTCAATGGAAAACTGCTCCAAAAACGTCCCAAGAAGTGACATGCACTTTTTCGCGGGCGTGTTTTTACGCGCCGTATTTTGACAGCAACGCGTAAAATTACACCTCGTGAGAACAGAACATCGTAAAACCCATTGAAAGCAATGGGCAGATGTTTGTAGGCGTAATGGAGCCGTTTTTTCAGGCGTAAAACGACCGAATTACGTCCGAAAACACTGCGTGTGAACATACCCTTAAAAGAAGCTTGATTTTCAGCTTCAAGAACGTCTCAAATCAGAGGATGTTTTCTCTGAAAACCGCTCCGTATTTTCTGACGTTTTTCAGTAAGCGTGTGCACATGATCGTCTTCCTTTTTACGCGCTTTGAGCCTTTTTCTACACCAGAAAACCGGAGTAAAAAAGTCGACCCTCCCCCTCTGTCAAGATAATTTGCCATTCAATCTAATATATGCGCGTGCGGCAGCCTGTACCGCTGCAAGTGAATATATCCTGCAAACATGTTTCCGTTCACTAACAGCAAGCGGAGGTCCTGAAATGGTGAGAAATGAATACACAAAGTATACCCTTGTTCCAGGGTGCGATCTGTGTGGCCTGGAGAAGTAGATCAATCGCTTCCCTTATCTGTTTCATCTCTTTATCCCGCTCGCCATCTCTTACTCCCCCCAGGGTGGGAATTCTCCGTCTTGTAGCTGAGGATTTGAGTGTCCGGTTGTATACACAGCAGATCTGACAGATATTGGATTGGATTGCAGGGGGTGGTTGAAGTCATTATAATGGGGTGTGGTTGGTACTGGGCCTTTAAGGGTATGTATTTCGGGCCGTAAACGCCCCGAAAAATGGCTGGAAATACCAGGGCTGAACGACTCCAAACATCTGCCCATGATTTCAATGGTAAAAACGGCGTTCTGTTCCCACAGGAAGTTTTTTTACGCGGCCGTTTTTAAAAACGGCGCGTAAAGAAAGGTGCATGTCACTTCTTGAGCTGTTTTTGGAGCCGTTTTTCATTGGGTCAATAGAAAAACGGCAGAAAATCAGAGGCTGTTTTCCCCTGAAAACCGCTCCTTATCTTACGGCGTTTTTTACGTTTGCCGTGTGAACATAGCCTAAGGATTGGGATGTTTTATATAAGGCCTGTGCTGTTGGTGATAAGGTATTGATGCCGCTGATCTGTCCTCAGACTGATTAGATGACAGGAAATCTGGTGACCGTTCAGTTGGCATAAACTGAAATGTAAGGGCGTATTGCCTAAAAATAAGTCTTGCGTCATATGATCGGGTCCCCCTAGACTTGCCGGAGGTCAGCTGTCAGCCCTGATGAGCTGTGATAATCCTCTAATGTTATGTTAACTGGGGTGGAGCCATAGATGACATCATTGTACTGGGGGAGTGATGTCACTAATGGGCGTGGCCAATGCCAGGCAGGTCATGAAAAGGGGGTTCTGGTCTTCTCTTATATGAGCATGCTTCTAGGAAAGAATAGATCCGTATGGATGGCGTCCTATGGAGCAATTTTACCCTTAAAGCATTGCATGATGCCTTAGACTCCTGTTGACGGATCTTGCTATGTTTTGCACAAAGCGTAGATGATTGAAAAATAGTAGGGGTTGCCTTTTGACATCATCTATTGGATTGCGGGTGGAAAAGTGGTTAGTCCTACAGCCCCACCCAAAAAAACACTTTGCCGTTCCCAAAATTTTTCTGAGTTTTTGCCTCGTCTGGCGTCTTTTTCCAGCGCTGCTTCTACTCGGCACCTTTTTAGACCTAAGACTTGAGGGATTAAGCAATTCAGTGTTAAAAATAAATGTGATTTATGGGGAGAATTTTTGTTCCCTGAACTTGTTACTAAAAAAATTATTTGAGATAATTTTATACCAAAAATGGATAAACAAGGCGACTTCCCGCACCCTAAAAACATATTGATGCGTTAATTGGCTAGGGAGGAACGGACATGTTGGATTTCCTCGTGCCAGATCCTTTGTTTCCGCAGGAGATTCCCCTCTCCCTATTCAAGGAATAGGCCCTTTATTTAATTTTTTCAGACTATATCCAAAAGAGCAAATATATAATTTTTTTTTTTTTTTTTTTTTCCCTTTTGGATATTGAATTTTTTTTTTTTTTTATTTTTTTAAATATAAAGCAAGGAAGAACTTATTTAATACTTCTACATATAATAAATATTTACAGCCATTTTTATTTATTTTTTCAGCAGTTTTCGCTACATAAGCTGATATATCCGCCATGTTTTATTCCTAGCAGCCGTTTCCCCCCCCCCCCCCCCCGCGCATTTCCTATCCTAGAGAAGACGATGATAATACAGTGTCAGACTGTGGGGTTCATGTTGATTCTTGTCCTGCTCACACAATTCGTGAGCGTCGCGCAGCTTCTAGACTTGGCTCGCAGTCCGTTCTTCTGCTGGGAGAGTGCGGGACGGAATACTAAGCGCCCCTGCTGTTTATGGCCCCTGTTCAGCATGTAGGATCCTGTTTTTATGGTGGGCGACAACTTGTAAAACTGTTGCCAATGTTCAATAGACTATAGGGGAGTTGTGCGGAACGCGTCTCCGCTGTTGTGGTCAATGGGAATAGCCTTCACGTTGACCCCTGGGCAGACGCCCTTAATGTCCATCATTCCCAAAAATTCTCAAATACACGAAGTATGATTGTTACAAAAAAAAAAAAATGTACTATTCGCCTCGGCCTTAAAGGGCTTTTCCTCCTAATATATAAGACCTTGACTCGTCTGGGTGACCACCAATATGGCTACAGTTACAGGTCTCTCAGGAATGGTCACCCAGCTTTCCCAGTCTACTGAAAGGCAATCCTTTCAGTGATGGTTATACTCCACTTCTGGATAACTAAATGGATTTGCTTTGCAGGACTGTAGGAAAGCTGGATGAAGTCCAACTCCTTATTAACGCTAAATTGTCGGCCGATCCCTCTAATATCTTCCGACACAAATCTCAGGATTATTGCTAGTTTAAAGGGATTGTCCAGTTTAGTAAACCCATTTTTCATACACCCTATCAGGGAATTCTGAGGAAATAGAGGGAGGGTCCTCTGTCCAGGATTCTCCCCTCCTGACCAGAGTGGTTACATAGAGCGTCTCTCTCTGGAGGACCCGCCCTGTCCTGTATTACACAGACAACACATTGATATGAATGGACACTGTGTAATACTTTATTTCCCCTGTGGTGGCACTGCAGAGAACTTGAACACTTACTGCCAGGTTTCCCCAAAGATCACGGCTGATCGCTGGGTGTCCCAGCCGTAAGACTGCCTATGATCCTTCTTTCCTCGGGAGTCGAGAGCAAAATCGGTGTGTTCAGCCAACATTTAACTAATATGTGTAGCCCACTTTAGGCTGAGTTCACATCGGGCGGATACGCTGCGTAAAAGCACGCAGCGTATCCGCCCTGTGCGCCGCATGGAATTCCGCCTAAGGGCTTGTCCACACACAATGGAATTGCTGTCAATTTCGGCTCAGAAATTTTACGCAGCGCGTGGATGAGATTAGTTACATCTACCGTATTCTGCTGCGTTTTTTTATTCTGTGAAATTCCGGCCAGAAACAACGCGCCAATTCCGTTACGTGTGGATGAGCCCCCAACTCTTTGAATGACTTTTCTGTTTTCTTTTCTCCAAATATATCGGGGCAAATCCAATAAATTAGTCATTGCCACATTTTGCATCTAAAATATAATTATTTTTTTTAAACTAAAATTCCCAATGAGCTTCCTCCGCAGTATGGAGTTTTACAAATATGCAAATAGAAATGAAAAAAAAATAATATATTTGTGTGGTGCGGATTTTTTATTTTTTTTGTATTTTTGGGGCATTGACGCCATCTGGATGGAAATAAATGGTGGATGGTAGAGACAGAGGAATAAATAATTAGCATTCTGTGCAGAGTAATATAGGCCCCTCCGCCCTCCCCACCCCCTTCCCGGTCATGGTTTCACACAGGGAACTTTTTGTTTCTTTCATACAGTAGACCTAAGTGACTCCTTAAACTTTCACAAGTTTTTGTTCCTGGGCTATAAAACAACAGGGTCTTGTTATCTCTCGGAGCGCTGCGCGGACTCTGCTCCTCCACAGACACCACATGACTCCGTCACACTGTCTGAACATTCATTAGCGTGTACACAGATGGAGCAGAGCTGGGTTTGTCCTCTTAACATAACTTCTGTTTTCTTATGTGTGGTTTTTAGATCAACCTACTATGTTCTCTTCATTGCGTTATCGAATCTCAACAAGTTTAGGATTTCCACAAGAACAATGAAATCCAGCGTGATCACCCAGCGATCCTTAAAGGGGTATTCCCATCTTAGACATTTATGGCCTGTCCACGGGATATGATGACTGTAGAGATGGCCGTTTTATGTGCGCTGATCTCTCCATTCTGTTCTATGGGAGTTACGGAAACAGCCCAGCAAGCGTGTTTCCGTAACTCCCGTAGAAAGGAGAGGGAGTGACCACCTGTCTATCGGACATTTATGGCACATCCCATGGAGTCCCAGCCTTATCTTCCAATCTTCAAAGTTTTACCCATATCCAGTGTCCTGACGTGAAGAGATGCTGTGGCCTCCTCAGACTCCAGGAATAATTTCCAATCCCAACCCATTAGGCCCTGTTCACAGCATTTTATTTTTTTCCCTATTATTGGTGGCATACGTTTGAAGGAGGCCCAACGTATACCTCCAGAGGAAGACACCGATGTAACTCCCTGGGCATATATCGCTACTTTAAACGCTGAGCCTGGAGAAGCCCCCTGACATAATTGTTCATATATAGACTGTGATGTCAGTCGCTTTAAACTTTTGGAGTCCCCAGCCAGATCCTCGCTTCTCAGGCCGGGGACTCTTGTTTTGGGAAAGCCCTTGTTCCATATATACCGTCCAAACCAGGTAATCAGTGGACGGTGGTTCCCCAGGGCCAGATTCCCCGGGCCGAGCGCTACCTGATGCTCCTCCCAGGGAGGTCTCCCCATGGTATACATTTAACGTTTACCATGGATGCCATACATCCCACACAGCCTCCCATGTACAAAATAAAAATATGCTGCGCCGTATGTTTTTTTTTATTTTGTTCTGCAGGATCCCTAAGCATGGAGTCGTGTAGCATACTATGTTATTGCATCCTCCCAAAAAAAAAAAAAAAAAAAAAAAAGGCATACCAGCCCTACAGAGGATAGCGTATGTAGCGATCTTTCTAAATGTAAGGCCAAAACATGATGCGAGCATAGCCTTACCACTCTGCCTCCGTCCTGCTGCCGTAAAACGAACGTTTACTTCACTATTTGGCGAAAAACCACCTACAAGCTCACGTAGGGCAATAAACTTCTAACTGGTCACGGAGAATAACCTGGCTTATTTATACTCCAAAACATAAGTGTGTGTATATAGTAATGACAACGTCTACGCTGGAACCCGCCATAAAATCGCCCTTGAGTTTCGACTGAACCGGCATCTGGGGTATAAAATCTGGCGCTACAGATGGCGTTTAGAGTGAACAATATCCAAATCCATACAAAGTTCAATAAAGAAAATAACCCGGACCTTAAGACCTTATTCACACGAGCGTATTTCACATCCGTGTTACGCTAGTTAAAACAACGGACGTCACGCGGACCGATGCCATTCAATGGGTCCATTCAGACATTGTTTTTTCACGCAGCGTTTGTCCGCTGCGTGAAACCCACTGCATGTCCTATTCTTGTGCGTTTTTTGCGCATGACGCACCCATTGAAGTCAATGGGTGCGTGAAAAAAAAAGTACAGCATGTGGACGTCCTCCATGTGCTGTCCGTTATTCACACATCCGTTGCTAAAGAAATGAGGAGGAAAAAAATCGGTCTACGGCTGGTCTAGTCCCGTAAAGAGATGTGAGATTTAAAGGGCCGGTAGTCACTGGAGCTTTATTCAGCTCACGATACTTTTGTTGTTCTGTGTAGTTATTGGACTGGATCCTGCGAGTCCTTTTCCAAACTTCTTATCAGGGTGGTGGGATTTTTCCAGTTTTTGTATCAGTGCCCCCCCCCCCCCCCCCATCCCCCGCAGTACAACTTTTCAGTGGAGTTGCGTGCTGCCCTCGGCTTATGTCAGATTCTTCACCTGCGTCCCGGGAGAATTTTATCTTCTTTCCAGAAATAGAATACAGAATAATTTCCCTTCAGGCGGCGCGTACACGTCGCAGAATTGAATGCGGGAAAATCGGATAAACGCAGGTAAAATCCGCACATGATGATTTTTATATTTAAACTTGTCAGGTTCTGTTCACATCAGCGTCAGGCTTCCGTTCGACCTTCTCCGTTGGCGGAACCGATAGAAAAACGGAAGCCATAGCTTCCTTTTGCATTACCATTGGCTTCCTTTTGTTTCCGGGAAAGAAGAAGAAAAAATATGTAATCGACTACACTATATTGTTTCGTGGTAAAAAAAAAAATAGAAACTTTGCGGAACGGTAACCAACTGCGACGCAAGCATTACCATTGAAATCGGTGGTAGTGCAAACCGAAACCTATGGTTTCCGCTTGGCTATCGGTTCCTTGGCGATTTGCTGGAGGTCCGACTGCTGGGATCCCCAGCGATCAGGAGGACGGGGGGACCAAAAGTCCCCCGATGTGCTCCAGGACAATGGTGCGCGTGCCCGACCAGCGCAGCATTAATTTCTAAGGAGCTGCGGGAGACAGAAGTCCCATCGAAATGAATGGAGCGCTGGTCGGGCATGCGCTCTATTGTCATGACTTTCATGCCCCCGTCCCCCTTATCGCTGGGGATCCCAGCAGTCGGACCCCCAGCGATCACACATGTGTCCCCAAACCTGTGTATACATGTGTTTTGTGGGACAACCCCTTTTCATAGACTCTTTTAATTCTTTCACCAAGATCTCTGGTTGCTCTCCATGAATGGGAACCTTCTTGTTTTAGATCAAGGGGATGAAAACCTGTACAGACCTTATACTTCCCAGCTGAGGGTTTGTTACAATGTATGCAGTGTAGACATTCCGCTGGACTCCAGGCTGATATCTGCACTGATACATTGTTACAAACCATTTGTGTTGCTGATGTATATGAAGATGGGACAGTAGTATGTCGTGTAGTCAAAACTGAGTAGCCCCCCCCCCCCCCGAGCCGGAGCAGAGAGCCGCGGAGTGTAATGTGAATGGCCGCCACATAACGCTACATTTGTAAGACAGGCCTCCCGTTTCACCAGCGGTTACAGCTGATTGCCGGATCCGCAGCGATGAGGCATCGTCTTCAGAAGCGAGTGTCATGGGTGGGACAACCGAGGAATTGTCTAGACTGGATACAATTGTAACAAACCCTCAGTTGTGAGAAGTGTTCACTCCGTACAGGTTTTTGGCATGTAGGTGTTAGCCAGAATGTTCTTATTCACGGACTGCTCTCAGGGATGTCCGTACATTTCTGATGGACTCCAGTTGGCAGCAAGCAGAATTCTGAGCGCAGCTGTGGAGGTAACTGGAGTAATTTTATCTTTGGATAGAAAACGGCTGGGGATGGAGATTTAACATGTATTGTCTGCAATGCAGGAAGATTTCTGCTGCAGCAAGACGCCTCCCAGCAGGAGTCGAGGTCAGTGATTTGCATTGACTCTTTGAAAAGTCCTGAGGACTGAATCACTGCACCAGGACAAGCCATTTCCACATGGTCTGGAAATTTCCTTGAGTTCTATGCATTGTCCAGCTGCCCTAGATGTATCAGGCGTTGGCCTCCAGCACACAGCAGGGTCGCGGCCATGGACACCGGTTCCGGCGCCCCGGGCGAACAGCTGATTTTTTTTTTTTTTTTTTTTTTTTTTTTTTTTGGCGCACAATAAGTAAATATGCAGATGTAGCAGAGCTGAGTTTGTCATTTAACTCTTTGGGGTCTCATGAGTTAGTGCGGTAGTTTTTACCCGCATACCTAATCTAAAATCCACCGATAAATGTTTCCATTCAATGATCACAAGCAGAGATCTTAAATGGTGAAGCATTGAAACACAAAGTATATAAAAAAAAATTGCAGAACTTCTCATTATACATTGATTTATCCCTATTCGCGCAGGACTGGAGGTCCCTGTAACCTCAGTGGTTGGTATGATGGATACGTCAACGTCTCATGTGTACGGAGAGGAGTCGCTTAGTACGTAGGACTTGCTAGTTAAACAGATTTGCCCGAATCTTCCTCTTGTGAACAGTCTTAGAGGATTACCAACTATGAGTGACTATGTGGCGGCCCGCAGAGACTACAGGTGTCGTCCGACCTCCGCGCCGTATTAACGAGCCGGGTCCAGCGCACGCTGTCAGTATTTGAGCTGTTCACACGTCCCGGGGCTGCTGCTTCCCTTTTAAAAAAAAAAATTAGCACATTAGCAATTTACCAGTAAGGGTATGTTCACACACACTAATTCGGGCGTTTTTGCCACGAATTACGTCCGAAATTGCGGCTTGACAGCGTTGACAAACATCTGCCCATTGAAAGCAATGGGCTGACGTTTGTCTGTTCACACGAGGCGTATATTTACGCGTCGCTGTCAAAAGACGGCGTGTAAATAGACGCCCGCGTCAAAGAAGTGACCTGTCACTTCTTGGGGCGTAATTGGAGCCGTTATTCATTGACTCCAATGAAAAGCAGCGCCAATTACGTCCGTAATGGACGCGGCGTTCAAGCGCCTGCACATGCCGTTACGGCTGAAATGACGGGGCTGTTTTCTCCTGAAAACAGCCCCGTAATTTCGGCCGTTACGGACGCTGTAGTGTGAACATACCCTAAAGACCTCAAACCTGCGATAAAACCAGAGCTGGGAACCGCTGCCGGCTGTGTCCTAATTACCTGCACATGTTCTCCCATAAGGCTTTGCAGCTAATTCCAACACGTTCTGTGTTAACCAATGTGTGGCGGGAGTCTTGGTATTTTCTTTGTAATTTTATGTTTTTGTATTTTTTATTTATTTTTTTTTTATATATTTTATTTCCTTTCTATTCCACAAACCTATAGAGCTTTAAAATCGGTTGTATATTGCAAAGATCTTCACAAATCTCTAGTGTCGGGGTCTATGGCGCCGTATCTCTGGGAAAGAATACGTCCGATCGATGGAGTATGCCACCTCTGCCTGGTTCCTTATAAAATCCCGGGGGTACAGTATGGGCCCATAGGTTTCTGTGGGTGCTGCGTTACAGATCCATAATTTGTCTGTGTGCACGAGGCCTTTAAAGAAAGTTTTTTCCGGACGGACATTGGTCACTAGGATATGCCATCCATGTCGGTTCGATGGGAGTCTGACCTCCTATGACCCCTGCCGATCGCTAGAATGAAGTCGCAACGGCGCTAGGAAATTTGACCGCCCCTATCCATATTCTCTATTCGAGTATATGTCTGGCATAGAGGAGGTCCCCCTGCTCGAGACTAGTCTCTTTGAGCCGTAGCCGAGAGCAGCTGTGTCAGACCTTCAACATCCATGTGTTGAATGGCCGCCATGTAATGCTGCGAGGCCACTCAATGCAGCTACTTCCCGGCAAGGAGTTAGAGAAGCTGGAAATCCTAGTGATGCGTCTTTCCTGAGAGAACCCCCTTTAACTGCTCTTGTTTGTTAAATATCCGATTCATTTCTGTTTCGGCCGCAGGAGGAGAAGTTAGCTACTTCCTCCTCCACTGATGTCACCTTAGAGCTATAATACCCAGCATTCTTTTCTAGGTTATTGGGGTGAAGCCTCTGATCTCTCTCTCTAATTAACATTTGGTCCACTGATACCAGATCCTGATGCCGTTTACATATGTCAATGACCGATCTCTGAGCGATCACAACGATTCTTGGTCCGTGTCGATCGTGTATGCTTGATTACATAAAAATCATCGTTGGTGCATGTGAAGTTGTTAAATATAAATAATCCGATTGAAGTACACTGTGCCCACAATTGCATTCGGGAAAAAATGGCGGCATATGAACACTAATCGTAATCGGCCATTTGCTGGTGGTTTGATTAAGTTGTGATCCTTAAATGCAGCTTTATTCTGCAGGCAGAGATTCAATGAAGCATGTATTTGCAAGCTTGATTAAACTTTTTAAGTGGTGGGGTAAGCTGAGAAAGGAGCTGCCTTTTGGGTGACCCGGTGACAGAATTTGGGCCCATGCGAGCCAATATGGCTGATATTGGTTATAGGTGCCAGATAGCTACTTCCTGACCCTTAAACTGAAGGCAGGAGCACAAATGGCATGAGAAAGTGACTGTACACAGGCAGATTATTTTGTGTTTAGCTGGACGTGCGCTTTAAGAAACCTTCAGTGGGTGATAAATTCCATTTTTGTTTTCTCTTACAGCAAAAGTTTGGCTTGCAGTAAGAGCAAGAAATGGGTTTATTGATTTAGCATGGTGCCATTTTATCAAACCTCCTCCTGTGTGACAGGCCCCGTATTTCCAGTAACCACCGGGGACATAAAGAGAATGCATTATATAACGTACGGTTTTGCTCCATTTTTATTTATGATGAAAATCGTTAAACGCTGCATTATCTTAGAGGAGATCTTCTTAGTGTTCTCCACTTTTGAGCATTGTAAATCTACAGCTGCTCTTGAGAAACATTACAAATATTTGCTGATTTTCTTATTTTCCAGTCTCCTCCAGAGCTGCATTCACAATTCTGCTGGTTTCCTGTTAGTTTTTAGGTTGATGACCTCACTATCTAGCCTTCTTCTACTGGTTTGGTGTCTGCAGAAGTTTACTGGGAATGTTGTGTTATCTCACACCCGGTGATCTCTTCTTGAGAATACTGATACGTTCTATTATTGCACCTCGGTTAGCAGAACTTTGAATACAGCTCTGGATGTAAATGGATTAAAATACATATTGGAATTCAAGTAGAACTTATATTAAAAATCAAAGCTGCTCAACATTACATGTAGATGTAAAACTATGATGTAATGCAGTAGTCTACAGACTGGCTCTACAGCTATTACAACACCCAGCATGCTATGACTGCAACTCCGACACTTCTGATCCCTGAGGCTGTCTCTATGCCTGAACATTGTTGGACCACTTAATGCTAAATAGCCTGAACAAAAAATGATATACTCCGTGAATTAGAAGGACACTGGTTTGTCCTGGAGTTCCCTTTTAAGGCCTTTTTGTATAACGTTCAAGCCAGGATCCCCAGGAAGCTCAAGTATCGGGGTGTAGGTCTCCCTTTCATCCAACTTTGACCAAAAAATCAATTTAATTTCATACTCCATTTTGTCTATTTGCGGTTTCCCTTTTAATATTTTGAAGACCAGGAGAAGAATTAAGCGAAATGATGTCCATAGTTTTTTGAATTACTGATTTTTACCTACATTTCTAAAACAATCAGAATTCATGGTCTTCACTGTCATAGGTCGAAAGTCGTGCAAAAAAATAAAGGGCCCGCGGGTCTTACCATATTTAAAGGGGTTGTCTATACTCTTAGACAACCCCCTTTTAAGGCCTGGAGGTGGTCCACCAACTAGCTCCACCCCCATCTTGTAAGCAGAGTGATCATCTAGAAAAAGGCCATACTTACTGCAGTGAACACAAGTGTTTAGTGGAGGCTTCCATATATAATCAAGTCTCTAAGCCCCACCCAGCAGACCTGTTCAGAGATAGGCAAGCCCCTAGACTTATTTAGCGCCAAATGTGACTAAAGGTAGAAACGTGGTTTTCTCATGATCTAAATTCTTCAGGGTCTGAAGGCCGATATGTTAGGGCAGGAAGTTTCTGAGTAGATGAAACAAGTTTGAGACTGTATGGTCACAATTTACCTAGTATTTTATTTTTAAATCCATCTAACGTCATGGATTTTAAACTTGGGCGTAGTTTCCAAAAAACTGAGTCCAATTACAAAAATAATCTTTGTCGCCTCTAGAAGGACTCCATGCATACTGATTTATTATGTATAGAGAGTATCTATCCCTCTACTGTGAGCTCCCCCTAGTGACAGCTACAGGCAGGCTATATTATTTATTTATTTCAGTTACTTCTATAGCGCCAACATATTACGCAGCGCTGTACAGAGGTCCTCTTTTACTGTCCCCATTGGGGCTCACAATCTAAATTCCCTATTGGTATGTTTTTGGGGTGTGGGAAGAAACAGGAGTACCCAGAGGAAACCCACGCAAACACAGGGAGAACATACAAACTCCATTGCAGATGTCCTTGGTTGGATTTGAACCCAGGACCCCAGCGCTGCAAGGCAACAGTGCTAACCACTGAGCCGCTGTGCTGCCCTTAACCACTCATAAACCTGCAGAAATGTTATTTTTAACCCATAACCACCACAGGCCTCCAGGAATATTAGAGATTAACCCAGAACCACCCTAGAGCGCCAGGGATATTAGATATCAACCCATAATTGCTGTAGAGCTCCAATGATGGTAACCCGTAACCACCCTAGACCTCCAGGGATAGTAACCCGTAACCACCCTAGACCTCCAGGGATAGTAACCCGTAACCACCCTAGACCTCCAGGGATAGTAACCCGTAACCACCCTAGACCTCCAGGGATAGTAACCCGTAACCACCCTAGACCTCCAGGGATAGTAACCCGTAACCACCCTAGACCTCCAGGGATAGTAACCCGTAACCACCCTAGACCTCCAGGGATAGTAACCCGTAACCACCCTAGACCTCCAGGGATAGTAACCCGTAACCACCCTAGACCTCCAGGGATAGTAACCCGTAACCACCCTAGACCTCCAGGGATAGTAACCCGTAACCACCCTAGACCTCCAGGGATAGTAACCCGTAACCACCCTAGACCTCCAGGGATAGTAACCCGTAACCACCCTAGACCTCCAGGGATAGTAACCCGTAACCACCCTAGACCTCCAGGGATAGTAACCCGTAACCACCCTAGACCTCCAGGGATAGTAACCCGTAACCACCCTAGACCTCCAGGGATATTAAATGAATATAAATGGCTAAATTACTAACCCTTAAAAAGGCTCTGTCACCACATTATAAGTGCCCTATCTTGTACATGATGTGATCGGCGCTGTAATGTAGATTTACAGCAGTGTTTTTATTTTATTTAGAAAAACGATCATTTTTGACGGAGTTATGACCTATATTAGCTTTATGCTAATGAGTTTCTCAATGGATAACTGGGCGTGTTTTACTATATGGCCAAGTGGGCGTTGTGGAGAGAAGTGTATGACGCTGACCAATCAGTGACCAATCGGCATCATACACTCCTCTCCATTCATTCACACAGCACATAGCGATATAGCTAGATCACTATGTGCAGCCACATAAACACACTATAACATTACTGCAGTGTCCTGACAATGTATATACATTACCTCCAGCCAGGACGGGATGTGTATTCAGAATCCTGACACTTCTCTATTATTTACAGCACAGCAGGCGTAGTCTCGCGAGATTACGCTGTAAACTGTCATTTACAGCGAGATCTCGCTGTGCTGTGCTGTAAATCACAGAGAAGTGACAGGATTCTGAATACACATCCCATTCTGGCTGGAGGTAATGTATATACATTGTCAGGACACTGCAGTAACGTTATAGTGTGTGTATGTGGCTGCACATAGTGATATAGCTATATCGCTATGTGCTGTGTAAATGAATGGAGAGAAGTGTATGACGCTGATTGGTCACTGATTGGTCAGCGTCATACACTCCTCTGTACAACGCCCACTTGGTCATATAGTAAAACATGCCCAGTTGTCCATTGAGAAACTCATTAGCATAAAGCTAATATAGGTCATAACTCCGTCAAAAATGATATGTCGTGAACTCTGATTTATATTCCACTCTCTCAGTTGTCTTGATGTTGTAACTTTTGATACTTTCACCTTTTTAATCCAGAATCTCTGTAAACATTCCTGGAATAGTTGTCCCTGGGGACAGCCCTGGTGTTAATCTTGCAGGATGTCTTCTAAGTGGATGTGGAATCCTGCCTGGACCAGTTTCCACGTCAATTAACGCCTTCCACGTCTTCTCTTCATGTGCGTGCTTCCATCAGAACCGGTTTCCCCAGTGGCAAATGAATGAAAATATTTCTCAGGGAGCCGAATGTGACCTATAATTTTAGTCGCTATTTGACTCCTATTAAATGGGAATAGGGGTGCAATGCTCTGCAGCTGCTAAGGTAATGGAGTACTACTTAAAGGGCTATTCCAGAAGTTTCTGTAGATTACAGGCCCTAATGCGGCATGGTCAACCGATCACAAGCCCATGTTTAATTTAAGAAGATATATTAATTTTTGCCATTTAAAGGGGTTGTCCAGATTAGAAAAACATGGCTGCTTTCGTCCAAAAAATAGTACCATCTTGTTTATAGGTTGTCTAGCAATACCTCACATTACCTGTGGACTGGTGTGGCGCTGTTTTTTGGAAGAAAGCCGTAATTTTTTTTCTAATTCTGTGCAACCCCTTTAAATCCCACAATTCCATGCACTGCAGACCAATAAATACTGTGTGGGCAGGACGTGCACTTTTTCTTTTCATCGTATTCGTCCTGGTTTATGAATACAAATATTTGTACGGACTTCCTGAACTGTGACCACTCCAGATCTTATCCATTGCACCAAAAAAAAAAAAACCCTGCTCTGCAACATCTCCAACAACATGCTTCGATTTTGCAAAAGTATTTCATGCTGTTCCTCCTTTTGGCTACAAAATGGGTAGAGGACTGTATCCAATGAGTAAATAAGTCCTATTCAAACTGAAGTACCAAAGGAATCTGTAGTGGGACCATTGGGGTATGTTCACACTGCTTATTTTCAGGCCATAAACAACCCGAAAAACTGCTAAAAATACGGAAGATGAATGCCTCGACAGTTCCCTTGAAAACCGCTCCGTATTTTCCATCCGTTTTTTTGTTTAGCGTGCGAACATACCCCTAACTGCTTGACCTGCTTCGGCATGATGAAGTTGGACTTCCTCTGTATGGGCAGATGACACAAAGCTGTAGATAATGTACGGGATGTGCTGACCCTACAGAGGAGAGGCTCTGGATAAAGTGGCAGCAAAATAGCGGATGAGGTACAAGGGTAAGATTATACATTTTGGGGCAGAAAATATTGGGTCTACAATGGAGCAGGATGCGGGTGTAATTACTGATGACAAACCATATTATAGCACTCAATGCCAGTCTGCTGCATCAAAAGCTAACCAGATATTGTATTATATTACAAAGGGAATGGCATCTAAGGAAGTATTATATTTTGTTCCTGCCGTCACACGCCCCCCCCCCCCACTCAACCCACTCAGGCCCCGCGTCCTTTGTCACACGTTTTTTTTGTTTTGTTTTTTCCCGTATTCCACCCGTAAAAAAAGGGGGGGGGGGGGGCTGTCCAAACCCCTTAAAAGGGTCGCATTATCGCTCAGATGCCATTTTCTCTGCTTCTCTTTATTCAAACATTTAAATCCCCTGACGTCGCCTAGCAACGTTCCCGTAATTACGGGTGCACACACGTAGCCACCCATAATTACGGGAGCCCCATAGACTTCTATGGGCCTGCCCGTTCCGTAATAGGACATGTTCTATATTTTTCAACGGCCCGGGCTCCTTCCCGTCCGCAAACTGGAAGTTACCCGTGGCCAATAGAGGTCTACGGGCCCGTAATTACGGGCGTTTTTACGGTCGTGTGCATGGGGTCTAACTATATAATCCTAACAGATCATCATTAGGGAGGTGTCCGTTACCACCCCGGTTCGATTATCTTGATCAATAGGATATGCTAATGTTTATGGGAATATTAACAGATTTTTATATATATATTTTATTGGATAAACTAGGTCGGAGAAAGGGGGGGGGGACTTTTTGAGACAAATTGGCAGTTCTTAAAGGGGTTTCCCCACGAGAAGGGATTTCTTCGTTTGCCACCATCGCAACCCACTTGTTCACGCTGTTATGGCATGTCAAATTGATAGTTAATAGGCTGAAATGCTCATGGGGACCACCCCTGCCCGTACGCCCTATTGGGACATATGGACGTGTTAGAGGTCGGCCATTCACGTGACAGCTTCCGCAGGGCAATCGTATGGCTTCACCTGGCGATAACAGCTGGTCGGAGGTTTGAGAAGCCAGATCAGCTGAACGCCGGACCACCCTCCTATTTAGGAAGAGGTTGTCTTTGTGAGACCACCACTTTTAAATGGATTTCCCCCACTATCTGTGTGTTAGACAACATCCCCCCCCCCCAAAATCTCCATCTCTAGGCACAAAACTTGTCCTTATTGACGTGAGCAGGAATTAAAAATGAAAAACCCTGTTGCATGAAGAGACTGGCAGTTGTATAGCACTCAGCGCTTTGTTTCAGCGTAGCTACGTATAGTCATGGTGGTCACCCAGACAGGAAGAGGTGTGATTGCTAGGCAACCTGAAGCACCACACTCTGCAGAGCACACTAGTGGTGGTGGAGGGAATTACAATTACAAGAATTGAAATGAGCATGTGCTGAGGTTTATCATTCGAATTACATTATGTATATGTAGTTACTGCAGTGGAATTGGTCCATAAGAGCATTTGCCCCTAAAATCAGAATGCCCAAAACCCCTTTCCGTTGGAGTCTAACAAACAAATCTTTCTTTACATCTGCGTTGTGGCTCCTATTTATAATGGTTGCCACAGCGCTATGCCGGATCTGAGATTTCGCGGATACCAACCGGACCGGATTGCCCCTTTTGATAACGGTGGGGTGCATTGGGTTTGAACCATTTTGACAGGAAAATTAGTCCTCCCGTCAAATCTTACGGAGTTTTCTACGGAAGCTCAGACACAAATGTGACCAGAGCCGAATACAGGAATAGAACTCCCTGGAAAACCGCGTCAACCCTTACACCTGCCCGTATAGCGGCTACGTTGGTAGTCCCCCGGCTAAAATGTATAACCTCGTATTGTTCAGCAGATAAAGGAGCCTTATTCTTAACGAGCCGACTTTAGTAAACTTTTCTTTATATTTCTGGGGTTTGTATGGAATATAATGGCAAAGCTGTTTTCTCCGCAGATGATGGCCCGTCCCTTTGTGCTCCGGCAGTAATTGCTGAATATTTACACTTGTGGCGCAGGAGATGTCCCTAAGAGATGGGTAATGGGGATGCAAGCTGTGCCCGAGCTGTGGGCCATAATAAAACATGGGCTCTATCTAGGACAGGGTAATAACAGAACCTGATTGCCAGGAACTTAAAGCGACTTGCTCTTTTTGAAATTCTGCCAATTAGAGGGTAAAAATGGCGTTATCGACGTTCTACGTGCTGTGCCCGCTTCGTAATCAGGCAGCCGCCGGGGGGGGGGGGGGGGGACATGACTGGTATTGATCAGTGATAAGATTGTGTCCATAGAAAAGTGGATACAGCTCATAAGAACCGGCAATACGTTTTTCTATAGTGTAACCGTTTGATCCAGCGCTTATTACATGAACCCCAGTACTACAGTGACCAGCACCTTCGGCCTAATACTTTGAGCCTTGTTCGATTAACCTGGGCGGCTTCTTCTTTCAGCCATAATCGTAAAACCACCTGCCTAATATTGTGTAGGTCCCTCGTGCCGCCAAAACATCTCTGACCCGTGGAGGCCTGTACCCCACAAGACGTCTGCAGGTTCCTGCTGTCTCTGGTTCAAGATGTCTGCAGGTCCCTGTGGTCTCTGGTGCAAGACGTCTGCAGGTCCCTGTGGTCTCTGGTGCAAGACGTCTGCAGGTCCCTGTGGTCTCTGGTGCAAGACGTCTGCAGGTCCCTGTGGTCTCTGGTGCAAGACGTCTGCAGGTCCCTGTGGTCTCTGGTGCAAGACGTCTGCAGGTCCCTGTGGTCTCTGGTGCAAGACGTTGGCAGCAGGTCCTATAAGTCCTGTAAGGTGTGAGGTGCGGCCTCCAGGGATCGGACTTGTTTCTCCAGCAGATCCCACAGATGATCGATCGGATTGAGATTTGGAGACAAGTCGTCACCTTGAAGTCTTTGTCGTTTTCCTCATCATTCTTGTACAATGTCTGCAGTGTGGCGGGGGCATTATCCTGCTGACAGGGGGCACTGCCATTAGTGAATACCGCTGCCATGACGGGGGCACTTGTCTGCAGCAATGTTTAGGTCGGTGGTACGTGTCACATCCACATGAATGTCAGGACACAAGGTTTCCCAGCAGAACATTGTCCAGACCCTCACACTGCTCGTCGTCTTCCCATAATGCATCCTGGTGCAATCTCTTTCCCCAGGTAAGCGACGCACGCGCACCCGGCCGTCCACATGATGTAAAACGGGATTCATCAGAGCAGGCGCCTCCTTCCATTAAGGCCCTTTTACACTGGGCGATTATCGGGCAGACGATAACTCATATAACGCTCGTTCCCGATTTAATTTCCGTGTGTAAAAAAAGGCAGCGATCAGCAGGTGCTCAAGCAAACGCTCGAATATCTGCTGGACGTATCGTTTTTAAAAAGTTAAATATTATCGTTATCTGTGTAAACAGAGAGGCACGCTGCTGACATGATCATAATGTACGGGGACGAGCGATCAGAGTAACGAGCGCTCGCCCTGATACATAGCTCCATGTGACCGGAGCAGACGAGCGCCGATCAACGACGTCTCTATCGGCAGTTGTAAAAGGCCCTTTACGCCTTGCTCCAGTTCTGATGCTCCCTTGCACTTCCGGGGGTGGATAGGGGTCCGCGATCTGAATGGTCTGCCTCTACACATCCCCCAATTGCAGCGAGCTGCGATTCTCTGCATGTTCTGACACCTTTCTATCATAACCAGCATTAGATTTTTCATTCATTTTTGCTGCAGTATCTCTTCTGTGTGACCATACCGGACAGGCTAGCCTTCAGTCCCCATGTGCAGCAGTGAGCCTCGTGTGCCCATGATAGATATACAGCTGGTATAAGTTATATATTTTGTATATAGTGACATGGAGCATACTGGTATAACCTGGGCATCTTCTGTATATAATTATATATGTACAGCTGGTATAAGTTATACATCTTGTATATAGTGATATGGAGCATGCTGGTATAACCTGGGTATCTCCTGTATATAATTATATATGTACAGCTGGTATAAGTTATACATCTTCTGGTATATAGTGATATGGAGCATGCTGGTATAACCTGGGTATCTCCTGTATATAATTATATATGTACAGCTGGTATAAGTTATACATCTTCTGGTATATAGTGATATGGAGCATGCTGGTATAACCTGGGTATCTTCTGTATATAATTATATATGTACGGCTGGTATAAGTTATACATCTTCTGGTATGTAGTGATATGGAGCATGCTGGTATAACCTGGGTATCTTCTGTATATAATTATATATGTACAGCTGGTATAAGCTATACATCTTCTTGTATATAGTGATATGGAGCATGCTGGTATAACCTGGGTATCTTCTGTATATAATTATATATGTACAGCTGGTATAAGTTATACATCTTCTTGTATATAGTGATATGGAGCATGCTGGTATAACCTGGGTATCTTCTGTATATAATTATATATGTACAGCTGGTATAAGGTATACATCTTCTTGTATATAGTGATATGGAGCATGGTGGTATAACCTGGGTATCTTCTGTATATAATTATATATGTACAGCTGGTATAAGGTATACACCTTCTTGTATATAGTGATATGGAGAATGCTGGTATAACCTGGGTATCTTCTTTATATAATTATATATGTACAGCTGGTGTAAGTTATACATCTTCTTGTATATAGTGATACGGAGCATCCTGGTATAACCTGGGTATCTTCTGTATATAATTATATATGTACAGCTGGTATAAGTTATACATCTTCTTGTATATAGTGATATGGAGCATGCTGGTATAACCTGGGTATCTTCTGTATATAATTATATATGTACAGCTGGTATAAGGTATACATCTTCTTGTATATAGTGATATGGAGCATGGTGGTATAACCTGGGTATCTTCTGTATATAATTAGATATGTACAGCTGGTATAAGTTATACATCTTCTTGTATATAGTGATATGGAACATGCTGGTATAACCTGGGTATCTTCTGTATATAATTATATATGTACAGCTGGTATAAGGTATACACCTTCTTGTATATAGTGATATGGAGCATGCTGGTATAACCTGGGTATCTTCTGTATATAATTATATATGTATGGCTGGTATAAGTTATACATCTTCTTGTATATAATGATATGGAGCATGCTGGTATAACCTGGGTATCTTCTGTATATAATTATATATGTACAGCTGGTGTAAGTTATACATCTTGTATATAGTGATATGGAGCATGGTGGTATAACCTAGGCTTCTTCGATAATTATACTCAAAACCTTGTTTACATTGATAGGCATCCATAAGAAAAGTTGGTACAGTTGGATAAGTGGGTTTTTGTTTTTTTAAGCATTTACCAAATACTAATCACCAATTTATCATTTTGTATGACCTTTTTTAATATATTTTAATTATTACACCGGTAATTTTACTAATTTAATTGGACAGTTCTATATAACAGTTTTAGGATCTGATCTAATTGATGGTTTAATTATTTTTGCTTTTTCCTCCTAGGTGTAACCATGGGGCTATCTCCCTGGTACGGTGTACTATTCCTCACCAGCATCGTTGCTACAAGCAAGCCTTGTTTCCCGGGATGTTCCTGTGATGTTGAAACGTTTGGATTATTCGACAGCTTCAGCCTGACCAAAGTGGATTGTAGTGGGGTTGGGTCCCACATTGTTCCGGTGTCTCTCCCTCTGGACACGTCCTACCTGGATCTTTCTACAAACAAATTGGAACAGGTCAATGAGTCTGTGTTGTCCGGACCTGGATACACTACATTGGTCAACCTAAACTTGAGTTACAACCAAATTGTGACCATTTCTTCCACCACGTTCTCCAAATTAAGATACTTGGAGTCTTTGGATCTGAGCCACAACCGGTTGGAGGCTCTTCAGGACCACAGCTTTTTCTATTCTCCTCTTGTAGAACTCGACCTAAGTTTTAACAAACTGGTGGAAATTAAGATTGGTGCGTTCACCTCCCAAAGTAACGGGAAAGCCATAAATATCGACCTTTCGAACAATTTGATTAGCACTCTAATGAAAGAGTCTGATAATCCTCTGCCAAACATTCGGAGCTTGAATCTGTTGGGAAATAGACTACGTGATGTCCAAGGCCTTCAAGGAATCCCTTTACAGTCTCTTAACTTGGATAAAAACCCAATTTCCAAAATCGAGGAACATCACTTTTTGGGACTTAAAAGTTTAACCTATCTATCGTTGAGTAATATGCCGAATTTACAAGAGATTGCTCCACGTAGCTTTAAAGAATTACAGTCTCTCCAAGTTCTTGACCTCTCGAATAATCCCAATCTAGTATCGCTAACCGAAGAGGTGTTCTTTGGTTTGAAATCCTTGCAAGAGCTGAACTTGTTAAATTCTGGTGTGGTGTCCTTACCCAAGGATACTCTTCATCAATTACCAGCTATGAAAAGCATTACCTGGGGAGACCAAATCCATTGTATAAAGACTATGAAAGAAGATCAATTCCACCTACAAAATGGCCTGGTCCGAAGGGAAGTTCTGGTCTGCCGGAATGATCACGGTGCCGTATTGGCACAAGATGTTTTGTAAAAGGAAAAAAAATAAATTTTTTATTCCACAATCTCATGTACAGATTCCTGCCTTTGGGAGATTATGTGCCTTTTTGAAAATGAAAGATGATTGTCAATTTATTTATAATTTTTATGAGCAATTTTACTTGACTTCTCAATAATGGATGCACATTTTGTACGGATTTACAATGTCACAAATTCATGCCAATCCAATTTCTTTTTCCTGTCAATTAGTCATTTGCGTGTTTTTTGTTTTTTACTTGCTACTTAAATAAAAAGTTTCAATTTCCCAGATGTTTCATGTGTTAATTATATATAGTTTCTTAATCTGATGTGTGTGTGTGTGTGTGTGTGTGTGTGTGTATATATATATATATATATATACAATTTTATTTTTCCCCATACACAACTGGAATTGGACTTATGTCGCTGGAGCATATTATTTGGTGGACTCTCAGTTGACTTGGTTATACTGCAAAAAAAGTGTCCAAATAATGGTCTCCAACTACAACCTAGTGCCATGCCAGGCCCAAATCACCATATAGTGATTTATAAATAATGCTGCCATACAGTACACAAATGGTCGTTCCCCCCCCCCCCCCCACAATACCACCAAACACTATCCAATATCACCGCTAACAAGGCAGTTCTTGCATTTAAAATTGACCGAAACTCCGGCCGCCCTATTAAAGTCAATGGGGCCTGTTGGTGACTAGATATATCGGCTCCGTCACAGCATCGAGGCTTCTGTTAAAAAATGGAAGCTGCGCTACTAGTGCGAACAGAGAATAAGGGTATGTGCACACGCTAACTGCATTTACGTCTGAAATTACAGACCTGTTTTCAGGAGAAAACGGCTCCGTAATTGCAAGTACTCGCGTTTTGCGAGGCGTCCATTACGGCCGTAATTTGGAGCTGTTCTTCATTGGAATCAATGAAAAACGGCTCCAATTACGTCCTAAGAAGTGTCCTGCACTTCTTCTGACGAGGCTGTAATTTTACGTGCTGTCTTTTGACAGCGACGCGTAAAATGACAGGTCGTCGGCACAGAACATCGTAAAGCCCATTGAAATGAATGGGCAGATGTTTGCCGACGTGTTGGAGCCGTATTTTCAGACGTAATTCGAGGCGTAAAACGCCTCCATTACGTCTGAAAATAGGTCGTGTGAACCCAGCCTTAAGGTTACTTTTTTGGCAATGGGGAATGGCTGTCGGTGCTGGGGCTTGCAGATGAGAAAAATCGAGTTTGTGTCTATTCATCTGCTTGAACAATGTTTACTGAGAGTTGCTCAAGAATTGTCTTTGCAATTATTACCTTCCAGAGGATTTGTCGCCAGTTTATTAATTCCCGATCTCCTAACTAATAGGCGCTATGATGCGGATTACTACAGGGATACTTTTTTTGAAAATTAAAATAAATTTGCGAAGTTTGTGCATAGGCGTGTAAAATTTTCTGTAAGGGTATGTTCACACGCAGTGACAAAAAAGTCTGAAAATACGGAGCTCTTTTCAGGCAAAAACCGCTCCTGATTTTCAGACTTCTTTGGTAGCCACTCGCGTTTTTCTCTGCGTTTTTTACAGCCGTTATTGGAGCTGTTTTTCAATGGAGTCCATGAAAAACTGCTCCAAGAAGTGACATGCACTTTTTCGCGGGCGTCTTTTTAGGCGCCGTATTGACAGCGACGCGTAAAATGAAGGCTCGTGGGAACAGAACCCCCGTAAAACCCATTGAAAGCAATGGGCAGATGTTTGTAGGCGTATTAGGGGCGTTTTTTTTTTTTCAGGCATAAAACGCCCGCATTAGGTCTGAAACCACTTCGTGTGAACATACCCTTAGTCTCTGTCCAATCAGCATACAGCTTCTCCCCCTTTCCTGCCCAGCAACACAGCCTGATCATGTAGTACACAGCTTCCATTCCCGACTCTACAACTGGCGACATCTCGTTGTTTCACAGCTAGAACTGTGCCATATGAAAGATTAGAATCTCCTCTTTCATATGCCACCAGAACCGCTATTCTAGGTGGTCCACGGTCGGAGATTTGGCTATTTGAAGTGATCCCCCTTCCCTCCAGCCTCAGTCTCTCACACTGTGTGAAGCAGCTTCATGCTGATTGGACAGCGTCAGATGAGGTAGCTCCACCTCTGGAAAATCGCTGCTGTTACCTCCCACTTGTCTAGTATGGCCTCATTTGCATATTTAGATAAAAAGCTCATAACTTCAAAAATAATCGTTTAGGGACACAATTTTCACTATTGGCGTGACCGCGCCTATTAGATTATCTAGGAGATAGGCCAATACTAAACCAGTGATGGATCCTCCCTAACGTTAAGTAACGGCGTGGCCTCCTGTATAGAACTACAGCCGTATGATAGGTCCAATGTGTACTAATCTGTAGTGCAGCACCAGTAGACTGCGTTGGCCCATACTGGACCATATGGAGTCACTTGCATGCCGTATTGCGGAGGTATTTATTCCCTAGTCATATTTTCTAAAGCGAGAAGCTGACGTCTTGTGGCTCCAGAATACAGAACCGGAGTGCTGCTGTACACGCTCATTGCCCAAAACGGCCACATTTCATGGCCACAGCCCGGACCCCTCGTGGTTTCTATTGAACTAAACTTAGATCCCCATAGAAAGGATGTGAAAATCCGGCCTTCAGCTCTTCTTTGTGCCCTAGGGTGGTTTTATATACAGCGTTCTTGACATATGGGCCGTATATACCACCTTGGTGTCAAAGCGGTTTACTTTTGGGCTTTGTATGTTGCAGAGTAAATTTCTTGGCACCGCACAGTTTGCGAAGATCACACGTTGTACACGTCAAACACATTATCCACATTGGAGATTGCAGTCCTTCAACACTCTGAAATAAAACTACAGCGGAGACGTATTTGTCTGTGATGAAAAGGAATTCCCACACTCCGTGTTAGTGTTGCTTTCTTGTAACGAAGAAAAAAAAATTAGTCAAAATGTATATACCTATATTCACACGGCAGTATCGTAGGCCGTATTTGTAAGATAAAACTAGGAGAGGATCCTACACAGAAAAAAAGTATAAGGGTCCATTCACACATTGCGTAAATACTGCGGATTTTACACAACTGATTTACTTGTGGAAAATCGGTAGCATAATCCAGTAGCACCAAAGTGGATGAGATTCTACCAAATCTCCACACGCTGCGTGAATGAGCAGAAAAAAAAGCTCATTGACCTGCAGTAAGACTTTATTTATTTTAAATCTGCGCCTCTATTTGTGTAATCGCTGCTTTTGTGTCACAGGCTACGTGGGATAAAACGTCATTCAATGAGGCCGGGGTGCAGGACATCAAATCTGTTATGTTGAATTTGCTTATTAAAACCTAACGCAACAGTAAGCGCTAGAACTGCTACACGTTTTATAATGAAGGCTTAAGCGCAATTACAGTCGTAAATCTGGCACATTGACCTGACAAACTAATCTCTTTACCAACACTACAATACTGCAGCCTAATAATAAGAATATAACTACTATAATACTGCCCCCTATATACAAGAATATAACTACTATAATACTGCCCCTATATACAAGAATATAACTACTATAATACTGTTCCTATATACAAGAATATAACTACTATAATACCGCTCCCTATATACAAGAATAGAACTACTATAATACTGCCCCTATATACAAGAATATAACTACTATAATACTGCCTCCTATATACAAGAATATAACTACTATAATACTGCTCCCTATATACAAGAATATAACTACTATAATACTGTTCCTATATACAAGAATATAACTACTATAATACTGCCCCCTATATACAAGAATAGAACTACTATAATACTGCCCCTATATACAAGAATATAACTACTATAATACTGCAGCCTAATAATAAGAATATAACTACTATAATACTGCCCCCTATATACAAGAATATAACTACTATAATACTGCCCCTATATACAAGAATATAACTACTATAATACTGTTCCTATATACAAGAATATAACTACTATAATACTGCCCCCTATATACAAGAATAGAACTACTATAATACTGCCCCTATATACAAGAATATAACTACTATAATACTGCCCTCTATATACAAGAATATAACTACTATAATACTGCCCCTATATACAAGAATATAACTACTATAATACTGCCCCCTATATACAAGAATAGAACTACTATAATACTGCCCCTATATACAAGAATATAACTACTATAATACTGCCCTCTATATACAAGAATATAACTACTATAATACTGCCCCCTATATACAAGAATAGAACTACTATAATACTGCCCCTATATACAAGAATATAACTACTATAATACTGCCCTCTATATACAAGAATATAACTACTATAATACTGCCCCCTATATACAAGAATAGAACTACTATAATACTGCCCCTATATACAAGAATATAACTACTATAATACTGCCCTCTATATACAAGAATATAACTACTATAATACTGCCCCATATATACAAGAATATAAATACTATAATACTGCCCCCTATATACAAGAATATAACTACTATAATACTGCCCCCTATATACAAGAATATAACTACTATAATACTGCCCCCTATATACAAGAATATAACTGCTATAATACTGCCCCTATATACAAGAATATACCTACTATAATACTGCCCCCTATATACAAGAATATAACTACTATAATACTGCCCCTATATACAAGAATATAACTGCTATAATACTGCTCCTATATACAAGAATATAACTACTATAATACTGCCTCTATATACAACAATATAACTACTATAATACTGCCTCCTATATACATGAATATAACTACTATAATACTGCCCCCTATATACAAGAATATAACTACTATAATACTGCTCCTATATACAAGAATATAACTACTATAATACTGCCCCCTATATACAAGAATATAACTGCTATAATACTGCCTCCTATATATAAGAATATAACTACTATAATACTGCTCCCCATATACAAGAATATAACCACTATAATACTGCCTCCTATATACAAGAATATAGCTACTATAATACTGCCTCCCTATATACAAGAATATAACTACTATAATACTGCCCCTATATACAAGAATATAACTACTATAATACTGCCCTGTATATACAAGAATATAACTACTATAATACTGCCCCTATATACAAGAATATAACTACTATAATACTGCCCCCTATATACAAGAATATAACTACTATAATACTGCCCTGTATATATAAGAATATAACTACTATAATACTGCCCCTATATACAAGAATATAACTACTATAATACTGCCCCCTATATACAAGAATATAACTGCTATAATACTGCCTCCTATATATAAGAATATAACTACTATAATACTGCTCCCCATATACAAGAATATAACCACTATAATACTGCCTCCTATATACAAGAATATAGCTACTATAATACTGCCCCCTATATACAAGAATATAACTGCTATAATACTGCCTCCTATATATAAGAATATAACTACTATAATACTGCTCCCCATATACAAGAATATAACCACTATAATACTGCCTCCTATATACAAGAATATAGCTACTATAATACTGCCTCCCTATATACAAGAATATAACTACTATAATACTGCCCCTATATACAAGAATATAACTACTATAATACTGCCCCCTATATACAAGGATATAACTACTATAATACTGCTCCCTATATACAAGAATATAACTACTATAATACTGCCCCCTATATACAAGGATATAACTACTATAATACTGCTCCCTATATACAAGAATATAACTACTATAATACAGCCCCCTATATACAAGAATATAGCTACTATAATACTGCTCCTATATACAAGAATATAACTACTATAATACTGCCCCTATATACAAGAATACAACTACTATAATACTGCCCCTATATACAAGAATATAACTACTATAATACTGCCCCTATATACAAGAATATAACTACTATAATACTACCCCTATATACAAGAATATAACTACTATAATACTGCTCCCTATATACAAGAATATAACTACTATAATACTACCCCTATATACAAGAATATAACTACTATAATACTGCTCCCTATATACAAGAATATAACTACTATAATACTGCCTCCTATATACAAGAATACAACTACTATAATACTGCCCCTATATACAAGAATATAACTACTATAATACTGCCCCTATATACAAGAATATAACTACTATAATACTGCTCCCTATATACAAGAATATAACTACTATAATACTGCCTCCTATATACAAGAATATATCTACTATAATACTGCCCCTATATACAGGAATATAACAACTATAATACTGCCTCCTATATACAAGAATATAGCTACTATAATACTGCCTCCCTATATACAAGAATATAACTACTATAATACTGCTCCTATATACAAGAATATAACTACTATAATACTGCCCCTATATACAAGAATATAACTACTATAAGACTGCCCCTATATACAAGAATATAACTACTATAAGGGCATGCCCACACGTGGCGGATTTCCTCCGCATCAATGCCGCACAGAATCTGCGTTGCAGATTCTGCGGCGGATCTGCCCAAAATGTGCAGTAAATTGATGCGGACTAGCTGCTGCGGACTGCGGGAAAAGTGCTTCCCTTCTCTCTATTATCAGTGCAGGATAGAGAGAAGGGACAGCACTTTCCCTAGTGAAAGTAAACGAATTTCATACTTACCGGCCGTTATCTTGGTGACGCGTCCCTCTTTCGGCATCCAGCCCTACCTCCCTGGATGACGCGACAGTCCATGTGACCGCTGCAGCCTGTGATTGGCTGCACCCGTCAGTTAGACTGAAACGTCATCCTGGGAAGCCGGACTGGAGACAGACGCAGGGAGTTCTCGGTAAGTATGAACTTCTATTTTTTTGACAGGTTGCTGTATATTGGGATCGGTAGTCACTGTCCAGGGTGCAGAAACAGTTACTGCCGATCGCTTAACTCTTTCAGCACCCTGGACAGTGACTATTTACTGACGTCTCCTAGCAACGCTCCCGTAATTACGGGAGCCCCATTGACTTCCTCAGTCTGGCTGTAGACCTAGAAATACATAGGTCCAGCCAGAATGAAAAAAATGTCATGTCAAAAAAGCAAGACGCATCCGCAGCAAATATAACATTTTCATGACAGCTGCGGACTTCATTGCGGAATTTAGAATCTCCATTGAAGTCAATGGAGAAATTCCGCCGTGAGTCCGCAACCGGTCCGCCACAACTCTGCATCATCCCTTGCATGCTGCGGACACCAAATTCCGCTCCGCAGCCTATGCTCCGCAGCGGAATTTTACGCATCCTCTAAACGAACACTGCTAAAAAAAAGGCAATGGAGAAACGGCTCCGCTGCGGATTAACGCTGCGGAGTGTCCGCTGTGGAATTCAAGTGGAATTCCGCCACGTGTGGGCATGCCCTAATACTGCCCCTATATACAAGAATATAACTACTATAATACTGCCTCCTATATATAAGAATATAACTACTATAATACTGCACCTATATACAAGAATATTACTACTATAATACTGCCTCTATGTACAAGAATATAACTACTATAATACTGCTCCCTATATACAAGAATATAACTACTATAATACTGCCCCTATATACAAGAATATAACTACTATAATACTGCCCCTATATACAAGAATATAACTACTATAATACTGCCTCCTATATATAAGAATATAACTACTATAATACTGCTCCCTATATACAAGAATATAACTACTATAATACTGCTTCTATATACAATAATATAACTACTATAATACTGCTACTATATACAAGAATATAACTACTATAATACTGCTCCCCATATACAAGAATATAACTACTATAATACTGCCTCCTATATACAAGAATATAGCTACTATAATACTGCCTCCCTATATACAAGAATATAACTACTATAATACTGCCCCTATATACAAGAATATAACGACTATAATACTGCCTCCTATATATAAGAATATAACTACAAAAATACTGCCCCTATATACAAGAATATTACTACTATAATACTGCTCCCTAAATACAAGAATATAACTACTATAAGGGCGGGTTCACACATAGCGGAATTTCACTTAAATTCCGCTGCGGACACTCCGCAGCGTTAATCCGCAGCGGAGCCGTTTCTCCATTGACTTTCACTTTAATTTAGCAGTGTTCGTTTACACGATGCGTACAATTCCGCTGCGGAGCATAGGCTGCGGAGCGGAATTTGGTGTCCGCAGCATGCTCTGTCTGTTGCGGAGCAGTGGCGGACTCATGGCGGAATTTCTCCATTGACTTCAATGGAGAGTCAAAATTCCGCAATGAAGTCCGCAGATCTTATGTGTGCTGCGGAGCGTATTGTTTTTACTACCATGACATTTCTTCATTCTGGCTGGACCTATGTATTTCTAGGTCTACAGCCAGACTGAGGAAGTCAATGGGGCTCCCGTAATGACGGCAGCGTTGCTAGGAGACGTCTGTAAATAGTCACTGTCCAGGGTGCTGAAAGAGTTACGCGATCGGCAGTAACTGTTTCTGCACCCGGGACAGTGACTACCGATCTCAATATACAGCAACCTGTAAAAAAACATATAAGTTCATACTTACCGAGAACTCCCTGCGTCTGTCTCCAGTCCGGCCTCCCAGGATGACGTTTCAGTGTAAGTGACGGCTGCAGCCAATCACAGGCCAAGCACAGGCTGCAGCGGTCACATGGACTGGAGCGTCATCCAGGGAGGTCGGGCCGGATGCCGAAAGAGGGACGCGTCACCAAGACAACGGGCGGTAAGTATGAATTTCTTTGACTTTCACTAGGGAAAGTGCTGTCCCTTCTCTCTATCCTTCACTGAATAGGGAGAAGAGAAGCACTTTTCCTGCAGTCCGCAGCGGCCAGTCCGCATCAATTTTCTGCACATTTTGTGCAGATCCGCTGCAGAATCTGCAACGCAGATTCTGTGCGGCATTGATGCGGACAGTTGCGGAGGAATTCCGCCATGTGTGGTCATGCCCTGATACTGCCTCCTATATACAAGAATATAACTACTATAATACTGCTCCCTATATACAAGAATATAACTACTATAATACTGCCCCTATATACAAGAATATAACTACTATAATACTGCCTCCTATATATAAGAATATAACTACTATAATACTGCCTCCCCATATACAAGAATATAACTACTATAATACTGCCTCCTATATACAAGAATATAGCTACTATAATACTGCCTCCCTATATACAAGAATATAACTACTATAATACTGCCCCTATATACAAGAATATAACTACTATAATACTGCTTCCTATATACAAGAATATAACTACTATAATACTGCTCCCTATATACAAGAATATAACTTATATAATACTGCCCTTATATACAAGAATATAACTACTATAATACTGCCCCTATATACAAGAATATAACTACTATAATACTGCTCCCTATATACAAGAATATAACTACTATAATACTGCCCCTATATACAAGAATATAACTACTATAATACTGCCCCTATATACAAGAATATTACTACTATAATACTGCTCCCTATGTACAAGAATATAACTACTATAATACTGCCCCTATATACAAGAATATAACTACTATAATACTGCCCCTATATACAAGAATATAACTACTATAATACTGCCCCTATATGCAAGAATATAACTACTATAATACTGCCCCTATATACAAGAATATAACTACTATAATACTGCCTCCTATATATAAGAATATAACTACTATAATACTGCTCCCTATATACAAGAATATAACTACTATAATACTGCTTCTATATACAATAATATAACTACTATAAGGGCATGACCACACATGGCGGAATTCCTCCGCAACTGTCCGCATCAATGCCGCACCTAATCCGGGTTGCGGATTACGGCTGCGGATCTGCACAAAATGTGCAGTACATTGATGCGGACTAGCTGCTGCGGACTGCGGGAAAAGTGCTTCCCTTCTCCCTATCAGTGCAGGATAGAGAGAAGGGACAGCACTTTCCCTAGTGAAAGTAAAAGAAATTCATACTTACCGCCCGTTGTCTTTATGACGCGTCCCTCCTTCGGCATCCAGCCCGACCTCCCTGGATGACGCGCCAGTCCATGTGACCGCTGCAGCCTGTGCTTGGCCTGTGATTGGCTGCAGCCGTCACTTACACTGAAACGTCATCCTGGGAGGCCGGACTGGAGACAGAAACAGGGAGTTCTCGGTAAGTATGAACTTATATGTTTTTTTACAGATACATGTATATTGAGATCGGTAGTCACTGTCCCGGGTGCAGAAACAGTTACTGCCGATCGCGTAACTCTTTCAGCACCCTGGACAGTGACTATTTACTGACGTCTCCTAGCAACGCTCCCGTCATTACGGGAGCCCCATTGACTTCCTCAGTCTGGCTGTAGACCTAGAAATACATAGGTCCAGCCAGAATGAAGAAATGTCAAGTAAAAAAAGCAAGACGCATCCGCAGCACACATGACATGTGCATGACAGCTGCGGACTTCATTGCGGAACTTTGAATCTCCATTGAAGTCAATGGAGAAATTCCGCCATGAGTCCGCCACTGCTCCGCAACAGACAGAGCATGCTGCGGACACCAAATTCCGCTCCGCAGCCTATGCTCCGCAGCGGAATTGTACGCATCGTGTAAACGAACACTGCTAAATTAAAGTGAAAGTCAATGTAGAAACGGCTCCGCTGCGGATTAACGCTGCGGAGTGTCCGCAGCGGAATTTAAGTGCAATTCCGCCATGTGTGAACCCGCCCTAATACTGCTACTATATACAAGAATATAACTACTATAATACTGCTCCCCATATACAAGAATATAACTACTATAATACTGCCTCCTATATACAAGAATATAGCTACTATAATACTGCCTCCCTATATACAAGTATATAACTACTATAATACTGCCCCTATATACAAGAATATAACGACTATAATACTGCCTCCTATATATAAGAATATAACTACTAAAATACTGCCCCTATATACAAGAATATTACTACTATAATACTGCTCCCTAAATACAAGAATATAACTACTATAATACTGCTCCCTATATACAAGAATATAACTACTATAATACTGCCCCTATATACAAGAATATAACTACTATAATACTGCCTCCTATATATAAGAATATAACTACTATAATACTGCCTCCCCATATACAAGAATATAACTACTATAATACTGCCTCCTATATACAAGAATATAGCTACTATAATACTGCCTCCCTATATACAAGAATATAACTACTATAATACTGCCCCTATATACAAGAATATAACTACTATAATACTGCCCCTATATACAAGAATATAACTACTATAATACTGCTTCCTATATACAAGAATATAACTACTATAATACTGCTCCCTATATACAAGAATATAACTTATATAATACTGCCCTTATATACAAGAATATAACTACTATAATACTGCCCTTATATACAAGAATATAACTACTATAATACTGCCCCTATATACAAGAATATAACTACTATAATACTGCTCCCTATGTACAAGAATATAACTACTATAATACTGCTCCCTATATACAAGAATATAACTACTATAATACTGCCTCCTATATATAAGAATATAACTACTATAATACTGCTCCCTATATATAAGAATATAACTACTATAATACTGCCCCTATATACAAGAATATAACTACTATAATACTGCCTCCTATATATAAGAATATAACTACTATAATACTGCTCCTATATACAAGAATATAACTACTATAATACTGCCCCCTATATACAAGAATATAACTACTAGAATAATTCTCCTATATACAAGAATATAACTACTATAATACCGCTCCTATATACAAGAATATAACTACTATAATACTGCTGCTATATACAAGAATATAACTACTATAATACTGCCTCCTATATACAAGAATATAACTACTATAATACTGCCCCCTATATACAATAATATAACTACTATAATACTGCCCCCTATGTACAAGAATATACCTACTATAATACTGCCCCTATATACAAGAATATAACATCTATAATACTGCCTCCTATATACAAGAATATAACTACTATAATACTGCCCCCTATATACAAGAATATAACTACTATAATACTGCCCCCTATATACAAGAATATAACTACTATAATACTGCCCCTAAATACAAGAATATAACTACTATAATACTGCCCCCTATATACAAGAATATAACTACTATAATAACTCTCCTATATACAAGAATATAACTACTATAATACCGCTCCTATATACAAGAATATAACTACTATAATAATTCTCCTATATACAAGAATATAACTACTATAATACTGCTCCTCTATACAAGAATATAACCACTATAATACTGCCCCTATATACAAGAATATAACTACTATAATACTGCCCCCTATATACAAGAATATAACTACTATAATACTGCCCCTATATACAAGAATATAACTACTATAATACTGCCCCCTATATACAAGAATATAACTACTATAATAATTCTCCTGTATACAAGAATATAACTACTATAATATCGCTCCTATATGCAAGAATATAACTACTATAATACTGCTCCTATATACAAGAATATAACTACTATAATACTGCTCCTATATACAAAAGTATAACTACTATAATAATTCTATATACAAGAATATAACTACTATAATACTGCTCCTATATACAAGAATATAACTACTATAATACTGCCCCTATATACAAGAATATAACTACTATAATACTGCCCCTATATACAAGAATATAACTACTATAATACTGCCCCTATATACAAGAATATAACTACTATAATACTGCCCCCTATATACAAGAATATAACTACTATAATAATTCTCCTATATACAAGAATATAACTACTATAATACCGCTCCTATATACAAGAATATAACTACTATAATACTGCTCCTATATACAAGAATACACCTACTATAATACTGCCCCTATATACAAGAATATAACTACTATAATACTGCCCCTGTATACATGAATATAAGTACTATAATACTGCCCCTATATACAAGAATATAACTGCTATAATACTGCTCCTATATACAAGAATATAACTACTATAATACTGCTCCTATATAGAAGAATATAACTACTATAATACTGCCTCCTACATACAAGAATATAACTACTATAATACTGCTCCTATATACAAGAATATGACCACTATAATACTGCCCCTTATGTACAAGAATATAACCCCCCTATTACCGCAACATATCCTGATAGACTAATACAATGTATCTCCTACACCCATGCGTTTAGCAGAGAGACTGTATCATCTCTATAGATGAAAGCCCTGTCCCTATAAAACGGAACTTACATAATGGACATGTTCATTCCTATAGGTAACAGGGTGTGTTAACTTTCCGCCTCGGTGAATAAGTGATCCAGATTAAGCTGCAGACACAACATTCTCCTGCCCACACGTCCTGTACCAGATCAGGAAATATCACTGGTGTTAAGATTCCTGGCAGCAGAAAATGATGGAATACAGCGAGGAACAAATAGGATTTACTAGGGCATTGAGCGGTGGTGGGTATTAAAGGGGCTCGCCAGAACAGTATAAAGTTTGTTGAAGTGATGTATATTTATATTTTCCTGATATATTCCAGAAATGTAGATGGCAATACAGAACCCTACCATCCAACATCTGACGTCAGAGAACACACATCCCTCTCGTCTCCTCCAAGAAGATGGAACATGAAGCTCTTGATCCTTCCTGCCCGGCTGGTAAAACGTTTACATCATCGATTAGGGTTAGTTTTGGACATTTCGGAGTCGTAACATTTTAGATGCCCAATTCTACTGCCGTATCCACCGATCAGCCAGAACGTAAAACCAATGACCGGTGAAGGGAATAACATTGATAATCTGGTTACAATGGCGCCTGGCAAGGGGGGGGGGGGAGATATGAGGCAGCGAGTGACCAGTCAGTTCTTGAAGATGACGTTGGAAGCAGGAGAAATGGAGAAATTTAAGAATCTGAACGTCTGTGACAAGGGCCAAATTGTGAAGTCTAGACGACGGGGTCCGAGAATCTCCAAAACGGCCGGTCTTGTGGGGTGTTCCTGGTATGCAGTGGTTAGTACCTACCAAAAGTGCTCAAAGGAAGGAAAACCGGTGACCGGGTCATTGGCGCCAAAGGCTCATTGATGCTCAGGGGTGTGAAGGTTAGCTTGTCTGGGCCGATCCCACAGAAGAGCTACTGTACCACAAACTACTGCTGTGTAGCCGCAGACCGCCCATGCTGACCCCGGTCCACCACCGAAATCGCCTACAATGAAGACGTGGACATCAGAACTTGGAAGAAGGCGCCTGGCTTGATGAATCCCGTTTTACATCATGTGGACGGCTGGGCGCGTTGGGGAAGGGATGGCACCAGGATGGATTATGGGAAGAAGACGAGCCGGCGGTGGCAGTGTGAGGGTCTGGACTATGTTCTGCTGGGAAACCTTGTGTCCTGACATTCACGTGGATGTGACACGTACCCCCGACCTAAACATTGCTGCAGACAGGTGCCCCCTTCATGGCAGCGGTACTCACTAATGGCAGTGCCCTCTGTCAGCAGGGTAATGCCCCCGCCACACTGTAGACATTGTACAGGAATGATGAGGAACACGACAAAGACTTCAAGGTGACGACTTGTCTCAAAATTCTCCAGATCTCAATCCGATCGATCATCTGTGGGATCTGCTGGAAGAACAAGTCCGATCCCTGGAGGCCGCACCTCACACCTTACAGGACTTATAGGACCTGCTGCCAACGTCTTGTACCGGAGACCACAGGGACCTGCAGATGTCTTGTACCAGAGACCACAGGGACCTGCAGACGTCTTGTACCAGAGACCACAGGGACCTGCAGACGTCTTGTACCAGAGACCACAGGGACCTGCAGACGTCTTGTACCAGAGACCACAGGGACCTGCAGACGTCTTGTACCAGAGAACACAGGGACCTGCAGACGTCTTGTACCGGAGACCACAGTGACCTGCAGGCGTCTTGTACCAGAGACCACAGGGACCTGCAGACGTCTTGTACCAGAGACCACAGGAACCTTCAGACGTCTTGTACCGGAGACCACAGGGACCTGCAGACGTCTTGTACCGGAGACCACAGGGACCTGCAGACGTCTAGTACCGGAGACCACAGGGACCTGCAGACGTCTTGTACCGGAGACCACAGTGACCTGCAGGCGTCTTGTACCAGAGACCACAGGGACCTGCAGACGTCTTGTACCAGAGACCACAGGAACCTTCAGACGTCTTGTACCGGAGACCACAGGGACCTGCAGACGTCTTGTACCGGAGACCACAGGGACCTGCAGACGTCTAGTACCGGAGACCACAGGGACCTGCAGACGTCTTGTACCGGAGACCACAGGGACCTGCAGACGTCTTGTACCGGATACCACAGGGACCTTCAGACGTCTTTTGGGGTCCATGCCTCGAGGGGTCAGAGTTGTTTTGGCGGCACAATATGGATCTACCCAATATTAAGTAGGTGGTTTCTATGTTATCCGGGGCACTGTTTTGTGGCTTCTGTTATAAACAGAAGCCATTATGCAGATGTGAACAGAGTCTAACTGTGTCCTACATTCTTTATACATTACTGCCTGGAAAGGTTGAAAGGGGTACTACAGGATTAGAAAAACATGTCTGCTTCCTTTCAAAAACAGCGCCACACCTGTCCACAGTTTGTGTGCGGTATTGCAGCTCAGTCCTATTCACTTCAATGGAGCTGAGCTGTAATACCAGACACAACCTATTAACAGGTGTGGTGCTGTTTTTGGAAGGAATAAACCATGTTTTTCTAATCCTGGACAACCCCTTTAAAAATAAAAATTAATAGCAACATTTACAAAAATATAAAAAGAACAAACTCGTTATTTATTTTCTACAAATCCATGAATGAGACTAAAATGACATACGTGAGACATTCCATTTAAATTCCAGAATCCTACGAAACTTCATGAATCGACTCCAGGATGAGAAAAAGATGGCTGCTTTCTTCCAAAAACAGCGCCGCACCTGTCCATTGGTTGTATCTGGTATTGCAGCTCCTTTTCATTGAATTGATTGGAGCCGAGTTGTAATACCATAGACACCCTGTGGACGTGTGTGGCGCTGTTTTTGGAAGAGAGCAGCCATGTTTTTCTAAACCTCTAGAACATTGTATTCCTCCCACCCAATAGTGTCCGAATTTATGCCATTTTTATCCCCAGTGGTCATTCACCTGCTACTTGTCATGTCAATTATCAGTGCACCCTGTGGTCAACCCTTCTCTTCTTAGGTTTTAGTTCACACGTAGCATAAATACTGCGTTTTTTCCGAAAATCTGCAGCATAATACAGTAGCAGCAGAGTGGATCATATTAGAACAAATCTCATCCACTCGATGCGTAAATGATAAGCGGAAAAAAACGCCCATAAATTGACCTGTTGTGCGTTTTTTTAATTTGCGGAATCTTATACTTACCCAGAATTCTGTGTTTTCTCGTACAGGTCGGCCTCATGGGATGAAACCACTGGCGTAGCTATAGGGGTCGCAGCGGTCGCAATTGTGATCGGGCCCCGAAGCCAGGGGGGCCCACGGCCCCCCGCACCACATCAATAAAGAGTTACTATAGTAACTCGGGCCGCGGGCCCCTGTTACTATAGTAACAGACTGTACTTACCTTCCTGGTTCCGGATCGCAGCGGAGGTCCTGACGTCAAGCGCTATGCGCCGCGCACAGCATCGAGACGACAGAACTACCGCCGCGGCTGAAGAGGAAGGTAAGATTAGCCCTTACTGGCGGGGTCCGACTCCCGGGATCCGCCAATCAGCTGTTTTGAAGGGGCCACAGCTCTCATACGAGAGCTGCTCCCCTTCATTCCGGTCACTTCATTCCGGTCACACTGTGAATCGGTGTCGGCGATTCACAGTGTGGGCGAGTAGTGAAATGAAGGGGAAGCAGCGCTCGTACGAGTGCTGCGGCCCCTTCAAAACAGCTGATTGGCGGGTCCCGGGAGACACATCAGCTATTGATGGCCTATCCTGTGGACAGGCCATCAATGTTTAGGGACTGCACAACCCCTAAGCCTACGATGTAGCAGGCTTAGGGGGCCCATGAGACAGGATCACAGATTGTGTGATCCTGTCTGCTGGGCCCTGTATCTAAGCCAATCACATGGTAGGCTTAGATACATGGCCCGTGCGTGATCCTGTCTACTGGGCCCTGTATCTAAGCCAATCACATGGTAGGCTTAGATACATGGCCCATGCATGTGTGATCCTGTCTGCTGGGCCCTGTATCTAAGCCAATCACATGGTAAGCTTAGATACATGGCCCATGTGTGATCCTGTCTGATGGGCCCTGTATCTAAGCCTACCACACTGTAGGTTTAGATACAGGGCCCCAGCACACAGTAATCTTATACTGTATAAGATTACTGTCTGCTGGACCCTGTATCTAAGCCTACGTTGTGGTAGGCTTAAATACAGGGTCCCACAGACAGTATCACACATGGGCCCTGTATCTAAGCCTAACACATGTGTTACTAATCATTTTTCTTGTGTGTTTTCTTACAGGTTCGGTCGTTGGACTACGGCGGATTCCAGGACTACTTCGATGACAGCTTTTTTTATTATTATCAATAAAATAGTTAATGAGGGTTGTGTGGGTTTTTTTTTTTATTATTTCAATAAAATATTTTTTCTATGTCTTTGTGGGTTTTTTTTAAACTTACATAGTTAGATAGTTACATAGTTTGTACGGTTGAAAAAAGACATATGTCCATCAAGTTCAACCAAGGGATGGGAAAGGGGAAGTAAAAAATTTCTACACATAGGAGTTAATATTTTTTTGTTCTAAGAAATTATATTAGTACCGCCTTAGTAATGGCCGCCGGCTGATTGACAGCATCCATTGCTAAGGCGGGGCTTAGTGTTCGCCGATGCAGAGGCGAACACTAACCCCCATTATTACCCCGGTACCCACCGCCACCAGGGGTGCTGGGAAGAGCCGGGTACGATCCAGTACCTGACCATCTGCAGTGATGGTCGGCCACTGGGGTGGCCGCAGGCTGGTATTATCAGGAGGGGAAAGGCCAGATACAGTGGCCCTTCCCACCCTGGTATTGCTAGGCTGCTGCTGCTTTATTGTATCTGGCTGGTTATGAAAAATGGGGGGGACCCCACGTCATTTCAAAAAAATAAAATAAAAAATAATTAGAAAGAACGATGTGGGGTCCCCCCCAATTTTCATAACCAGCCAGATACAACACAGCAGCAGCAGGTAGCGTTACCAGGGTGGTAGGGGCCACTGTTTTTGGCCTTCCCCAGCCTGATACTATCAGCCTGCGGCCACCCCGGTGCCTGCCCGTCACTACAGATGGACTGGTACTGGTTCGTACCTGGCTCTTCCCGGCATCCCTGGTGGCGGTGGGTATCGGGGTAATAATGGGGGTTAGTGTTAGCCTTTGCACCGGCTAACATTAAGCACCGCCTTAGTAATGGAGGTTGTCAATCAGCCAGCGGCCATTACTAAGGCGGTGATAATAAAGTTTAAAAAGATACAAGCACATAGAAAAAATATTTTATTGAAATAAAAAAACACAACCCTCATTAACCATTTTATTGAGAATAAAAAAACGCCGTCATTGAAGTCCTCGTATCCGAAGTCCAACAACCGAACCTGTAAAAAAACACAAACACACAAAAATAATCAGTAACACATAAAGAAGCAAAATTATTATTCTTACCTTTCCTGGGTCCAGCGCTGGAGACGCAATGTCAGCGAGCTGAGCCCTGTATCTAATCCGATCATGTGTGATACTGTCTGCTGAGCTGTGTACTTTTGCATCGGGGCCCATGAGCCTTTAGCTACGCCCCTGGATGAAACGTTATCCCAGCAGGCCGGCCTGCAGAACGGCAGAGGGACGCGTCGCCATGGCTATGTGCAGTTTTCGGCATCGGACATTCCGGTCGAAAAACTGCACCACAATTTGGTGCAGTTTTTTGTCCGGAATTCCCTGCGGTGCCCAGGGCGGATACACTGTGTAGTTTTACGCTTCACATCTGCCCTGTGTGAACAAAGCCTAGGTAGGAAATGAAAACGGGCCGACAAAGTCTACAATCCACAAACCACTGGGACCCTGGAAATGGGCAGGGGAGACAACTGTGTCTCTGCTGCTTCGTCTAATCCCAGCTGTGTACAGTATCACTTATACAATGGAGGATCAATTTATATTTCTTTTTGCAACAATTCTGCCTATAAAATGGCAGCAGGTAATAAGAACTCCCATAAGACGAGACAGATCTGCGCTCCTCTCACTTTTAATTGTTCAATTATTTCCTTTGGCGCGGTGCCTAATTACAGTGTAAGAAGGTATCTACCGCATAATGACTTCTCCTTTTACTGTCCCTCTGCCAAGCCTCCGCCACGCCGAGTGAGAATCTTAATGTTTACGCCAAACCTACAATTTTGTGCCAGTCGAAATCACAAATTTTCTTCCTAAAATAAAAGTTCTTTAATATTCTATGGTCTCAATTACAGCTCTCGAGGGGGTTGTCACCCAGTTTTCCCACCGACCCAGAATAGCATATACGTCACCCACTTACTCCAGGAAACTACCGCTGCAGCGCAGACCGTTTACCACAGCACAGTCCTGAAATCCGAGCAATTCGCGTAAATCGTTTTGTGACCATATAATCGCATCTATAGCTGCCTTTACGGTCATCACTACTCTCCGCATCCCGTAGTAGTCTGCAGATTTCAGCTCATTATTGCATGTGTTAAAAAAAACGTAGAAATTATCAATGTCACGATGTCATCTGATAGTTCTTATTCGTCGTTTCCGTTTCTCCAGTTCACAAACTGTTGAACGCTTTGAGGCTCGAGTATCAATCTGTCTCCGGAAGAAAATGGCGCAAGTATGTACGTATGTCAGGAGTCAGATTTATTACCATATTGCTTTATTATTCCCCATAAACTTTGGTGCTTTTCAGCAGCTGCTTGACACCAGCACACTCTTAACCAAGGCTGGATTATAGGGAGGGCACTAGGGGCACGTACGTCCGTCCAATTTTTTGCTCAAGAACCTTCACAACATTAATCCTGCCCTGCTCCGAACCCCCCATAAAACGAGGTGATGATGCCCCGATCCCATATTCATGACTCACGGACATTTTCTACTTCCATGTTTGCTAACATTGCAGCACCTGTGGAGATCACATTCATGTGTAGGTTCTCACTACACATTAAAATTAAGACAAGACCAAAATGGCCATCTTTCTCCAGAGGCCCCATAGTAGCCACAAGGGCTTCCTCTATGGTACATACTATCTTGACATTGAACATTTTATCCAGGGAAGAGTCTTCAGAAGAGTCTTTAGGGTCTCTGGTGGGTGAGTGGAGACGCCCTTTGCTTAACGCTAAAACTAATGAGGACAATCACATGAAATGACAGTGACAATGACTCATTTTATTCCCGGATGGAGATTTTTTTCCTGGCCTCCACCAAACCTACATTTTGGTGGCTTTACACCATTTCAGCCAACACCTGGCATTGTGTATGGTGATCTCAGGTTTGTGAACAACCGTTCAGCAATGGAAACTCAACATATAAAGCACCTGATTAACAGGTCTGGTGCTGATGTTGCTTCTAGAGTTCTTTCTTAACCACTTGGTGGTCAAATGTAAAAAAAATAATTTGTGGGGTTGCCACTACAACAGCTGGAAGATGTTTCCACTTACGAAAAACAGCCCCTACAGGTGACCAGAGTATCTGTAGAAGAACAGATGAGAATCTGATGCACCTGTTCACCATGGGTAGGACAGAAACGGTCAAAACAACTCACCTACTCACCATTTAACCTAAACTTTTAGAGTTCAGGAAGATATAGCAACCCCTATTAGATGTTGTCTGAGTGAGAGATAGTAAAATATAGAGAGGAGAGAAAGGACATCAGACAGAGAGTGACAGATAGTAAAACACAGAATACAGAGGAGAGAGAAGACGTCATACAGAGAGTGACAGATAGTAAAACACAGAATACAGAGAGGAGAGAGAGGACGTCAGACAGAGTGAGTAATAGTAAAATACAGAGAGGAGAGAGAGGACGTCAGACAGTGACAGATAGTAAAACAAAGAATACAGAGAGGAGAGAGGGGACGTCAGAAAGAGTGTGAGAGATAGTAAAACACAGAATACAAAGAGGAGAGAGAGGACGTCAGACAGAGTGAGAGATAGTAAAATACAGCAAGGAGAGAGAACATCAGACAGAGAGTTCGAGATAATAAAGCCACAGTCTCATTCTACAACACCCATGAGCCACCATGTGTGTCAATTTGCTCTTATTACATAATCCTACCAGATGTAAAAATCTTTATTAAAGGGATTGTTTGTTCAGAGACAACCCCTTGCAGGCGATCAGCTCCCAGCACCCCCAGAAAACAGCTGATTTTGCCAGGGGAAGCCACGGCTAGCCAGACGATGCATGTCAGATGAGTGGCCATCCTTGTAATACTTGGAGCGGGACTTACGCTTACAGATCGGCTCTCCATTCTGGCTCATGAGCCCTAATAGGGCATATAGACAGGGACTGTATTCATAGGACAACACCTTAAATTATGTCCAAAGTTCTTCAATAAATTGCCACTGACAAAAAGTTTCTAACCAATATTTCTATATTTTTTGTTTAGATGGATGATGTAGGGGTGGTTTTAATGGGGTGCCAAACTGGGTAATTGGCCAGGGCCCCTGTTTCCTAGAAAAGCCCTGGGGACTAGACTCAAAATATATGGGCCACTATATGATAGTATTATTTAGGCACTGAATGGCTGTGCTGTGTGGGCATTGTATGGCAGTGTTTGAGTAGAAATATTTGGGTAGAAAATGCATATGTATCCATGTCTAAAAAGGGTGAGGGTTATTGGGTTTTACGTTGCTTGTTGCCCAGAGCTCTATTTTCTGTTAAACCAGCCCTGGTAGGATGCGTTCAGTCATATCTGTCACACTGATACAGTTTCCGTCATTGTTTCCAATCTTTCATTATCTAAACTGTACTTCAAAAACATTTTTGGAGGCCATGAATATTTTCCTTTGTTTGGATAAAAAAAAATCAGTCTATATTAACAGGAATCTTACAACCTTTGCCCTACGGAGAGGAAATTGCCAGCAAGCCACCAGGAAAATTGTAAAGCCAATAAAATCTATGGTTGTAACGCTACCGAGACCTACAAAGAATAAAATACATATAATTCAACTTAACCAAAAATAAAAGTCGCATCCACAAAGTAAATTATCACATGTAATATGAAGAGTGGATCAATGAGAGAGAACAACATGGCTGGATTATACCGGATTATAGGAAAGACAATAGTGACATTGTGACCCGCAATGCCATCATGTGGGGCCCCCAGCCATCAGGACACAAACATGGCTGCCCAAAGACAGAGCATCCGACGGATGCAGAGAACCGAATGCAGTCATCAGATGGCAACTCTGTTCTCCGTTATGAGGCACTGTGTGGCTGGCAGTGTTATGGTGGCACTGTGTAGCTGGTAGTATTTTGGGGGCACTGCGTGGCCGTCACAGTATGGGGAGTACTGTATGGCTGGCACTGTTATGGAAGGCCTGAGAGGGTTGTGCATGATTGGTATTCTCTCTTTAGTGCCCCTTGAATCCCTGTGTCTTGCTCGGCCCCCTCATGCCCTGCATTAGTAATAACTGAGTGTATCAGTAATACCCAGAGGGCTCTTTTAACCCTTTAGCGACCATTTTGGCTCTCCAAGCGATCTCTTTAGTTTTTCATCATCGCATTCTTAGAGCCGACCCTTTCATTTTTTTCTGTCAACATAGCCGTATGAGGGCTTGTTTGTTGCCAGACAAGTTGTATTTTTTAATGCCATTTTGGGTACATATAATGTATTGTATAACTTTTTTTGAATTATGTTTGTTTTTTTTCAAAAATATTTTTTTACTTTATTTTTTATTTATTTTATTAGACCCAGTTGCAATGTATTATTTTTGTTAGTTTCACCCTGAGAGGGAGCCTATTAGGCCCTGTCTCTGGCTTCAGAACATAGCAGACTTGGAGGACATTGTTAGGCCCTCAAGGCCCATGACAATCCATCCGCACCTTGTGATCGCATTGTTGGGGCCCAATGGGCTTACAGAGGCATCTAAGGGGTTCCTCCGAATCCAGCAGTTAGAGTAGGAGCTCGGCTGTCATTAGACGGCAATGTACCCGCTCCAACCGAAACGGGACACATGTGCAGGGCTTAGACGTAAAAAGGCATATTGGTCACTAAGGGGTTGGGGTTTTGCCATCTAAGACATTTATGACATATCCGCAGGACATACCAGAAATGTCATATATATATATATCGGGAGAATGATGGTTCCCCGATCCCATGTTTGGCACTCCAGAGAGGAGGGAGTTGTGAAATACTCATCTGTTTCTGCATCTCCTAACAACTACATGAGTGATATCAACTTTTCTGGAGTGCCATACAGGGGAGCAAAGTACTCCCATTCTCCCGAGCCTCCACCTATCGGACTTTTATGGCATATAATGTTGCTATGTCATAAATGTCTCAGATAGAAATACCCCTTTAAGTTTTAATGTGGCCCTTGGGACTGACCCAACCTAACAATGTGACCGGTGAACCAGAAAAGGTTGGATACCCCTGCCCGATAATCTCCGCACTCTGCGGGCCTCCACCGCTCAGTGTGCCGGCCTTCACCGCTCAGTTCGCGGGCCTTCACCGTTCAGTCTGCTGGCCTTCACCGCTCAGTCTGCCGGCCATCACCGCTCAGTCTGCTGGCCTTCACCGCTCAGTCTGCCGGCCATCACCGCTCAGTCTGCGGACCTTCACCCCTCAGTCTGTGGGCGTCTGCCGGCCTCCACCTAAACCGCAGAATTGTCCTCTCAGCCCCTGGGAGTTGTGTGAGATATTTTTGGATCTTATATATGAGGGTTATGAAGAGTTTTTGGGTCGTGTCTGCTGCTATGGAGCTTTTCGGCTGGACATGACAAGCGTTATATAGAAATAATCACGTCCACAATGTCTCTCTAGGCGTCTTTGAAATATAATAGAAGAGATTTCCCTTGGATCGGAGTGTAACGGTGTCAGGTAAAGGGTCGGGAACTTCTAATGATATTTTCCATTTCCCTCTTTTGTGGATGACGATTGAAACATGAAAGTGTCGAGATGAACGGTGATGATGAATCACAGGTACAAGGCGCTATTGTTACTGGCGTAGAGAAGGAGCCGGGCGCTGCAGGTTTCTTACAACGTGATTCATGCAGAAGACGCACACGGTGAGACGGATCTCCGGAATTACTCGAATTAAGTTAATTGTAGGAACATCTTCTGTCAACTACGTGTTTTAACTGTTCTGGTTCCAACCAAGAACGGGGGCAAAATGGTTTTAGGAATTTAAAGTGCCGGCACCTTATATTTGTTAATTACTATTCTATTAGCCAAAAATATACAATGATTCTTAAAGGGGCAGTTCAGTCTTTATGTAAGCAAAAGCTTAATCATTATACAATGGAAAGTTCTGCAACATTTTAATATACTTTGTGTTTCAGATTCTCACTCTTATCAAGATCTCTGCTTGCAGTCTGTGAATAGTCATATTAATAATAAAGGACTAATAGGTTGCAAATTAGGCATCCAATAATCCGGAAAATCTGATAATCCAGCACCTATTTGTTCCCAGATTAAAGGAATTTCATCGTAATAAGGATTAATAGGTTGTGACTGTGCATCGGAACCTCCCGTAAAAACAATAAGGCTGGATTCCCACGGGTCGAAAAAACGCTGCGTAAGAACTACGCATTTTATCCGACCTGGAACCCACAGCACATTGTGGTACGGTTTTTCAGGTGGAATTTCCGCTGCGGAAAACTACGCTGAAAAAAAAAACAACCAACCTTTATACTTACCCTCTCCCGCTATTCTGTTCATAGTCTGGCCACCTAAAATGATGTTGCAGCCTGTGATTGGCTGCAGTGGTCACATGGGATGAAACGTCATCCCAGGAGGCCGGACGGCAGTGAGAAGCAGGGAGTTCTGGGTAAGTATGATCTTTTTTTTCCCGAGTAGAGATTTTTGGGGCGTAATCGCTGAGAATCTGCTGCAAAAGTCACAACACTTGGCTCTCTGTTGCAGGTTTTGAATCCCCAATGAGTTCAATGGGGAAAACCCGTAACAGAAAAGCAACGAAAACGCATCAAAAATTAATTAAAAATGTAATTCCGCACGGCAGATAAATTTATTAACGTTTTTTATTTTCTGCAGCATGGGTATGAGATTTTCTAAATCTCATCCACTTTGCTGCTACTATAAATGCTGCGGAATTTCTACACAGAATTCCATTGCGGAAATTCTGCAGCGTTTATGCTACGTGGGAACCCGGCCTAACAAGAGTTAAAAACCCTGGAGATGAAAGCGTTCAGGCTGGAATTCAGATCCTTCCGGCAAAAAAACGAAAACATTACTCAACGTCATTTTAACTATTGTCCGTCCAGATCAAATAAAAAGTGAGTCATAGACGGTCTATGAGAGGCTTTATTCTCTCTTGGGAGATGAAACAGAAATGAATAGAGTAAAAGATTTAAAAAATTGGACATTTTTGTAGTTTTTTTCCTCTATAGAAAAATCACAAATATATATATATATATATATATATATATATATATATATAAAATCAAAGAAAAAAAAAAGAACGATTCACCCGCAAATTGTGCGTCGTGCCTTTAAGAATGGCGTTGACTATAAAGGAGTAGGTTGAAAAAATAAGAGTAACTTTCTTTTCTTCCCGTTGAATAGAACAGCCGGGCGCCCCAACAGCAATGCCTTGTGGGAGAACAACATGTGCAGTTAATTAGGACAGAGCGAACAGCAGCTCTTACCAAATGCTCTTGTTTTATTACAAGTCTCGTACTTGCCAGAATGTTGTCAGCAAACTGCTAAATCCGGCATTATGGAGGGGCTCGCTTAGGTTTAAGTGCGCTTACCAAAAAAAAAAAGTCAGATATGTAGCTCAAGGCATCAATGCCGGGCTGGTACGTAGATCGAAAATCAAGAAATGGCATTAATATCCAGACCTGGTATCACTGCGGCTCCATCGGATAAATCAACACCAACCCCAAAGAGTGGACGGTTCACTAACTTTCTCAAGATCAACACACTCCTCTTCTGAAATACTCTGTGCTGCTGGGACCCTGCTCCTTCCACTGTGTAATTGTCATCCCACTTGTTTCCATTCCCCTATTACCATAATGGCACTGTCCCTTTCACATGCATAGATATAATTTTATTATATAGTTCATAATAAGATTATAGATAGATAGAAAGATTACATATTAACATAGAGAGATAGATAGATAGATAGATAGATAGATAGATAGATAGATAGATAGATAGATAGATAGATAGATAGATAGATAGATAGATAGATAGATAGATAGATAGATAGATAGATAGATAATGAGATAGATAGATAGATATGAGATAGATAGATAGATAGATAGATAGATAGATAGATAGATAGATAGATAGATAGATAGATAGATAGATAGATAGATAGATAGATAGATAGATAGATAGATAGATAGATAGATAGATATGAGATAGATAGATAGATAGATAGATAGATAGATAGATAGATAGATAGATAGATAGATAGATAGATAGATAGATAGATTAGATAGATAGATAGATAGATAGATAGATAGATAGATAGATAGATAGATAGATAGATAGATAGATAGATAGATAGATAGATATGAGATAGATAGATAGATAGATAGATAGATAGATAGATAGATAGATAGATAGATAGATAGATAGATAGATAGATAGATAGATAGATAGATAGATAGATAGATAATGAGATAGATAGATATGAGATAGATAGATAGATAGATAGATAGATAGATAGATAGATAGATAGATAGATAGATAGATAGATAGATAGATAGATAGATAGATAGATAGATAGATAGATAGATAGATGGATAAATATGAGATAGATAGATAGATAGATAGATAGATAGATAGATAGATAGATAGATAGATAGATAGATAGATAGATAGATAGATAGATAGATAGATAGATAGATAGATAGATAGATATGGGTTAGATAGATAGATAGATAGATAGATAGATAGATAGATAGATAGATAGATAGATAGATAGATATGAGATAGATAGATAGATAGATATGAGATAGATAGATAGATAGATGAGATAGATAGATAGATAGATATGAGATAGATAGATAGATAGATAGATAGATAGATAGATAGATAGATAGATAGATAGATAGATAGATAGATAGATAGATAGATAGATAGATAGATAGATAGATATGGGTTAGATAGATAGATAGATAGATAGATAGATAGATAGATAGATAGATAGATAGATAGATAGATAGATAGATAGATAGATAGATAGATAGATAGATATGGGTTAGATAGATAGATAGATAGATAGATAGATAGATAGATAGATAGATAGATAGATAGATAGATAGATAGATAGATAGATAGATAGATAGATAGATAGATAGATGGATAGATATGAGATAGATAGATAGATAGATAGATAGATAGATAGATAGATAGATAGATAGATAGATAGATAGATAGATAGATAGATAGATAGATAGATAGATAGATAGATAGATAGATAGATAGATAGATATGAGATAGATAGATAGATATGAGATAGATAGATAGATAGATATGAGATAGATAGATAGATAGATATGAGATAGATAGATAGATATGAGATAGATAGATAGATAGATAGATAGATAGATAGATAGATAGATAGATAGATAGATAGATAGATAGATAGATAGATAGATAGATAGATAGATAGATAGATAGATAGATAGATAGGATAGAAGTCTATAAAAAGAGCATCTACGTTTTTTTTGCTTTCTACAATATCCTCCGCATTCTGTTCTGTACTTAGATTCTCTGTTTGTCTGTTGGATTTCATTGCCATTGACCCATGAGATTACAGAGTTCTCCTCTAGATCATCACAAGTCTCGTATTTTATTATGCCTCTAAATCCAATGGTTTGTGTGATATCAGAGTAGCGCGCTGCCCATCAGAATCCATCCCTGCCAGCCAAATGTCTTGTGAGAGGCGCTGCAAGAGCTAATGCTCCAATTATGGAAACGGGTGCTGCTGAAATGTGCAAAACATTAACTGCTCCAAGTCATTCTACACTAACACAATATTGCATGCTAATCATTAGAATAGATCTATATATCATGCTGGTCATTTAACTGATCCTAAATGGTGAGCTGATCATTAGAATGCTCTTGTATGGTGTGCTGGTAATTACAATCCTCTGGTATTTTGTCTACTACCATTAGAATACTCTTGTGGCATGTGCTTTTCATTAAAGTGCTGATGTACTGTGTGCTGGTTATTAGAATGCTCTTGTACTCTGTTAGTCACTAGAACGCTCTTGTACTGTGTGCTAGTCACTAGAATGTTCCTGTACTGTGTGCTAGTCTCGAATGCTCTTGTACTGTGTGCTAGTCACTAGAATGCTCTTGCACTCTGTGCTAGTCACTAGAATGCTCTTGTATTCTGTGCTAGTCACTAGAATGCTCTTGTACTGTGTGCTAGTCACTAGAATTCTCTTGTACTGTGTGCTAGTCACTAGAATGTTTTTGTACTCTGCGCTAGTCACTAGAATGATCTTGTACTGTGTGCTAGTCATTAAAATGCTCTTGTACTGTGTGCTAGTCACTAGAATGTTTTTGTACTGTGTGCTAGTCACTAGAATGCTCTTGTACTGTGTGCTAGTCATTAAAATGCTCTTGTACTGTGTGCTAGTCACAAGAATGCTCTTTTACTCTGTGCTAGTCATTAGAATGTTTTTGTACTCTGTGCTAGTCACTAGAGTGGTTTGTACTGTGCGCCAGTCACTAGAAAGTTTTTGTACTCTGTGCTAGTCTCCAGAATGCTCTTTTACTCTGTGCTAGTCACTAGAATATTTTTGTATGCTGTGCTAGTCACCAGAATGCTCTTTTACTCTGTATTAGTCACTAGATTGCTCTTGTACTCTGTGCTAGTCTCTAGAAAGTTTTTGTACTTTGTGCTAGTCACTAGAATGTTTTTTGTACTCTGTGCTAGTCACTAGATTGCTCTTGTACTGTGTGCTAGTCACTAGAATGTTTTTGTACTGTGTGCTAGTCACTAGAATGCTCTTGTACTGTGTGCTAGTCATTAAAATGCTCTTGTACTGTGTGCTAGTCACAAGAATGCTCTTTTACTCTGTGCTAGTCATTAGAATGTTTTTGTACTCTGTGCTAGTCACTAGAGTGGTTTGTACTGTGTGCCAGTCACTAGAAAGTTTTTGTACTCTGTGCTAGTCTCCAGAATGCTCTTTTACTCTGTGCTAGTCACTAGAATATTTTTGTATGCTGTGCTAGTCACCAGAATGCTCTTTTACTCTGTATTAGTCACTAGAATGCTCTTGTACTCTGTGCTAGTCTCTAGAAAGTTTTTGTACTCTGTGCTAGTCACTAGAATGTTTTTTGTACTCTGTTAGTCACTATAATGTTTTTTGTACTCTGTGCTAGTCACTAGATTGCTCTTGTACTGTGTGCTAGTCACTAGAATGTTTTTGTACTCTGTGCAAGTCACTAGAATACTCTTGTACTGTGTGCTAGTCATTAAAATGCTCTTGTACTGTGTGCTAGTCACTAGAATATTTTTGTACTGGGTGCCAGTCACAAGAATGTTTCTGTACTCTGTGCTAGTCACTAGAATGCTCTTTTACTCTGTGCTAGTCATTAGAATGTTTTTGTACTCTGTGCTAGTCACTACAGTGGTTTTGTACTGTGTGCCAGTCACTAGAATGCTCTTGTACTGTGTGCTAGTCACTAGAATGTTTTTGTATTGTGTGCTAGTCACCAGAATGCTCTTTTACTTTGTGTTAGTCACTAGAATGTTTTTTGTACTCTGTGCTAGTCACTAGATTGCTCTTGTACTGTGTGCTAGTCACTAGATTGCTCTTGTACTGTGTGGTAGTCATTAGAATGTTTTTGCACTGTGTGCTAACTACTAGATTAGAAAAGTGTCCATTTAATCCAGCAGTTGAGCACTGATTTAATGGTGACAGTAGAGTGTGTCACTTGCGGCTGGGCTTTATCAAATAATGATAATATTATATAGTACCCAAATAATACCACAGCTGAAGCCAAGAGGTAATGTCACGATGAGCCACAAAGGGAGGTGTTTTAAGCAAATTGCACATGGTGGGGTTGTATTGGTGTTGACCGCAGGGTAATTGCTACTTTGGCCTTTGATGCAATACAGCAGATAAATGACATCATCAACCTGTACTGGACTGTCCCACCTGAGAATCTTTTAAAGGGCCAAGGATCTAACATAATAACGGGGCCAACCATAAAAAGGCCCTTTAGGTCCAGCAGTCGAGAACTGACCTGAAGTGAACAGTAGAGTAGGATACTAGTTACTGGTACTCATCAAATTAGAGTGTCCAAATAATACCACAATTAAGTAGCGCTGGAGGGTAGTAGATAGATGACATCACAAAACTGTGTCAGGTTGGCCCACCTAAGAATTATTTAATGTGTGGGCGCACTTATGGGTATTTTCCTAGTACCTGGAAACCTCCTCTGAGCCGTTCATGAAAAGTGGAGCTACATCATAAAATTCTGGCTGCCTGCAGTTACCACTAGAAGGAGCTCACTGCATATGGATTTATTATAGAGGTCAATGGGAGCTGTATAAATCCTTATGTTGTAAGCTCCCCCTAGTGGTCACTGCATAGGAAACCTCATTTTTAAAATTGTTTGCCCTTGCAATGAGCCTTGGCTATTGTCACGTAGGGTGCGTGGATGCGCTGGGCCGTAGCGCCTTAACGGTATGGCAGCTGGCCAACAGGACACAGGTCAAAGTCTATAGTTCGTATAGGTGTACCTGTAGTAGCTTCAGACAGTAGCAAGACAGGCTCGGATGGGACTTAGGCAGCAGGCAGGCACCAGGCGTGGTGTAGCAGGACAGGCGTGGTACTCAGCGCAGCACGACTCCAACTCAATACGGCACTTGGACCGGGATAACTCGAGGTACAGGTTACAGGTAGCAGGAACGGGAACACTGGGAACTGGAAGACACTTAGGGAACCATTTGCATAGACGAACATAGGTAATGACAACAACGCTCAGGCAATGCAGGAAGGGGCAGGGCCCCTCTTATAGTTCAGGGTGCTCATGGGCTAATTTGGTCTTTAATTCAGGTGACACAGCAGAGTCACGCTGAAGTGAGCGTTGGCCTCTCCTGAGGGAGAGATGGGGGCCAGCGCTCACTGATCCATGGCTGTGGCCGTCAGGAGGTAAGTAAACCTGGCGGCCCGCAGTCATCGGTATTACAGCTATAACCAGGGCCGGCCTTTAGGTTGGATGGTTCCCTTTGCAGTACCTTCTATGTGTACCCCTGCTTATAATATATCATGTAGTGCCCAAATAATACCATCATACAGTGCCCAAATAACAATGCCCACTCAATAAACTAGGGAATGTACAGTATCTTCTGTCCAGCTGACCTTCTATAAGTTTGGGATCATAGTGTTGGGTCAGGGTGCTCAGGCCATCAAGGTAGTGACCGGCAATGCACCCTGTGCGACCACAAAGGTCGCACACCCCTAAGGCCGGTCCTGGCTATAACATTATAATGGGGCCAACCACAACCGACACGGTCACGTCTCCGTAGCCTGTCAGCAATGAGGTCTGCATACCCTCTAGTGGTCAAAGTTTATAGAAAAGGTAAAGATGTTCCAAATTGCTCCTCTTGATATAAATTCTTCAAGAACTTGACGCCGGTTCCAGATCAGACACTGCTATAGGGCATTTATAAGTCTACACTCGGGGCCATTTCCAGCCCTGCTGACTGTAATGTAATTTTCTGGAAAGAACCCAGGATTGTCGGCAGCTGAAAGCGGCCGTGAGAGAAGAATGTCTTCTACTTATCGAGACAAAAGCCGTAACTAATACAAACAGATTTCACATCCTCAGGCTGAAAGATTTTTCCATTTTCCTAGAGTTTACAACAAGCTCAAACCGTTTCCTCTAGCAGATACATCCTGGTTTGCCAGCAGCCCTCCCACACTGCTCCCTGCGGCACACGGCGGGCACAGACAAGGTAGAGATGGTTCCCTAAGGCGATAGAAATCCAACAACACTAAAATCTTACCAAATAGACATAGATGGAGGAATGACAACACGCCCGGGGCAAAAGTTATAACACCCATCTTACAAATGGATTTACACTTTACCGTATATCATGATAGGATCTATATACAATACAGAGAAGATAGACAGACAGACAGACAGACAGACAGACAGACAGACAGACAGACAGACAGATAGATAGATAGATAGATAGATAGATAGATAGATAGATAGATAGATAGATAGATAGATAGATAGATAGATAGATAGGTAGATAGGTAGATAGATAGGTAGATAGATAGATAGATAGATAGATAGATAGATAGATAGATAGATAGATAGATAGATAGATAGATAGATAGATAGATAGATAGATAGATAGATAGATAGATAGATATGAGATAGATAGATAGATAGATAGATAGATAGATAGATAGATAGATAGATAGATAGATAGATAGATAGATAGATAGATAGATAGATAGATAGATAGATAGATAGATATGAGATAGATAGATAGATAGATAGATAGATAGATAGATAGATAGATAGATAGATAGATAGATAGATAGATAGATAGATAGATAGATAGATAGATAGATAGGATAGATATGAGATAGATAGATAGGATAGATATGAGATAGATAGATAGATAGATAGATAGATAGATAGATAGATAGATAGATAGATAGATAGATAGATAGATAGATAGATAGATAGATAGATAGATAGATAGATAGAAGGATAGATAGGATAGATAGGATAGATAGATAGATAGATAGATAGATAGATAGATAGATAGATAGATAGATAGATAGATAGATAGATAGATAGATAGATAGATATGAGATAGATAGATAGATAGATAGATAATAGATAGATAGATAGATAGATAGATAGATAGATGATAGATAAATAGATAGATAGATAGATAATAGATAGTGTAAAGGATCTGCCAGGCACAGCGGGGTTAACTCCCAGAACTAATCAGTCAGCACCTGAGAATACATCCCTGGGACTGACTCCTGCTTCCACCATTCAGGCTGGCAGGCTTAGGAGTGGGAGAGCCTATCGTAACCTGGCCAGACTCAGCTAGCTCCCGCCCTCGGTCTATTTAAAGGAACAGTGTCATCACAAATAATTTTTTTATATGTTAAAGATGTTAGTGCTTTATTAAAAACGTTTATATTCATTTGTGTGTTTGTGTTTTACTTTTTCTTATTTTTACACTTTTTCTTCCCTATGGGGGCTGCCATTTTTTGTTCCAATTCTGTGTGTGTCGATTAACGACACATACAGACATGGAATACGGCAGCCACAGTCCCATAATGACTGCGAACGGCTCCCGTCCCATTGACTGCAGTGTACGGCGTCTGTGTGGGAACTGCGCATGCGCCGCTCCCACACAGTCCTATTCGAAATTGGCGCCGTCCGGCGCTATTTTCCTGTGGACCGGAAGTCGCGGCCGGACAGTAATATTACTACTTCCGGTCGCGGCTTCCGGATTTGTGCACTTGCACCAGCGGCAGCAAACGGAGCGGACGGGCCGGAGGGAGCCGCGGCGGTAGGAGCAGGTAAGAGATTTCAATGTATGTTCGTGTTTGTGTGTGTTTACTACTGTATGTAAACCTACTACACTGTGGGTTAGCTCCAAAAATGGCGACACACAGTGTAGTAGGTTACACCGTTCAAACCCCTCGTTTATCCCGGCACTAGCCAGGATAAAGGAGGGGGGATGCTGAGAGCTCACTAGAGCGAGGGCTTTTAACCCAATGTTGCAATGCTGCAATTTTGGGAACAGCTCCATCTAGTGACCAAAAATGGGTAGTATTATAAATTAGAAATAATTTATAATATTTCCTGGCTCGTGCAAAAAAAAAAAAAAAATTTGAACAATGTTTAATCACCCACACACTAAATGTTTAATTTAAAAAAAAAAAACATGTTTTTCTGGCAACACATTCCCTTTAAGCCTGCACTTCCTGTCCCTCGGTGCTTGTTATTGCTTTTGTTTCTTTCCTTGTGGTTCCTGGCCCAGCTACAGCTCCTGCTATTTTTTATCCTGCTCCATACCGACCCTGGCTTACCGACTACTCTTCTGCTTTTCGTTTTGTACCTCGCACACTCCTGGCTTGACTCGGCTCGTTCACCACTCTGGTTGCTCACGGTGTTGCCGTGGGCAACGGCCCCTTTTCCTTGCTTGTGTTCCTTGTATGTTTGTCGTGTTTGTCGTGCACTTACTGAGCGCAGGGACCGCCGCCCAGTTGTACCCCGTCGCCTAGGGCGGGTCGTTGCAAGTAGGCAGGGACAGAGTGGCGGGTAGATTAGGGCTCACTTGTCCGTCTCCCTACCCCCTGCCATTACATAATAACAAGCCCATACCTAGTCTACCCCTGGTCCCTGACACCACTATGGATCCCCGTGAGACCCTGGCTCAGCAAATGCAGGGTCTCTCCCTACAGGTCCAGGCCCTGGCTCAGAGGGTCAACCAGCCTGATGCTACCCTGGTAGTTCCCCGCACCGCACCTCTTGAACCCCACCTCAAGTTGCCCGACCGGTTCTCAGGGGACCGGAGGACTTTTCTCTCCTTTCGGGAGAGTTGTAGGCTTTACTTTCGTTTAAAGCCTCATTCCTCAGGTTCTGAGAGCCAGCGGGTGGGTATAATTATGTCCCGGCTCCAGGAAGGGCCCCAAGAGTGGGCCTTCTCCTTGGCTCCTGACGCCCCTGAACTTTCCTCCGTTGATTGTTTCTTTTCTGCTCTCGGACTTATTTATGACGAGACTGACAGGACTGCCTTTGCCGAGAGTCAGCTGGTGACCTTACGTCAGGGTAAGAGACCTGTTGAGGAGTATTGCTCTGACTTTCGGAAGTGGTGCGTAGCTTCTCGGTGGAATGACCCTGCCTTAAGGTGCCAGTTTAGGTTGGGTCTGTCGAATGCCCTGAAAGACCTGCTAGTTAGCTATCCCTCTTCTGACTCCCTAGACCAGGTTATGGCTTTAGCGATACGACTTGACCGACGTCTCAGGGAACGACAACGTGAACGTTTATGTGTTTTCTCCTCCGACTCCCCCATGATGCCTCCCGAAGCTCCGTTGCTTCGTTCCTCCCCGAAAGATTCAGAGATACCTATGCAACTCGGGGCCTCCGTGTCCCCCCAACAACGTAGAGAATTCCGCAGGAAGAATGGTCTCTGCTTCTACTGTGGGGACGACAATCATCAAGTGAACAACTGTCCTAAGCGTAAGGTTGCAGCCAGAGAACTTCCGCGTCTAAGTGATCATCGGGGAGGTCACTTGGGCGCACAGGTATTTCCCGTAAATATGAAACGTACTAAGATCTTGCTTCCCTTTCAGGTCTCTTTTGGTGGTAGGTCTGCTACCGGCAGTGCTTTCGTGGATTCAGGGTCCTCTACTAATATCATGTCTGTGGAATTTGCTATGTCCCTTGCTATGCCTCTTATTGATTTGCCTAAACCTGTCCCGGTAGTGGGTATCGACGCCACTCCTCTTGCTAATGGTTATTTTACACAGCATACCCCTGTTTTTGAACTCCTTGTTGGCTCCATGCATTTGGAGCAATGCTCTGTACTGTTGATGCAGGGATTATCGTACGATTTGGTTCTAGGTCTTCCCTGGTTGCAGTTGCATAATCCCACGTTTGACTGGAATACTGGGGAGCTAACCAAATGGGGTAATGAATGTTGTACGTCATGTTTTTCTGTTAATTCTATTTCTCCCCCTAAGGAGGCGAATACGCTACCCGAGTTTGTTCAGGACTTCGCTGATGTTTTCTCTAGGGAGGCCTCCGAAGTGTTACCTCCTCATAGAGAATACGATTGCGCTATCGAATTGGTACCAGGAGCTAAGCTTCCTAAGGGTAGGATATTTAATCTTTCTTGTCCCGAACGTGAAGCTATGAGAGTGTATATCCAGGAATCCCTGGCCAAGGGTTACATTCGTCCCTCTTCTTCTCCGGTAGGTGCTGGCTTCTTCTTCGTGGGGAAGAAGGATGGTGGTCTTAGGCCATGCATTGACTACCGTAGCCTGAATAAGGTCACGGTAAGGAACCAGTATCCCCTTCCTTTGATTCCTGATCTCTTTAATCAGGTTCAGGGGGCCCAATGGTTTTCTAAATTGGATCTACGGGGGGCGTATAACCTAATTCGCATCAAAGAGGGGGATGAGTGGAAGACTGCGTTTAACACGCCCGAAGGCCATTTCGAATACCTCGTCATGCCCTTTGGGTTGTGTAATGCCCCTGCGGTCTTCCAGAATTTCATAAATGAGATTTTGAGAAATTACCTGGGGATTTTTCTGGTAGTGTACCTTGATGACATACTGGTGTTTTCCAAGGACTGGTCCTCCCACGTGGAGCATGTCAGGAAGGTGCTCCAGGTCCTTCGGGAAAATAAACTGTTTGCCAAAACCGAAAAATGTGTGTTTGGGGTACAGGAGATCCCATTTTTGGGTCAAATCCTTACTCCTCATGAATTCCGCATGGACCCCGCCAAGGTTCAGGCTGTGGCGGAATGGGTCCAACCTGCCTCCCTGAAGGCGTTACAGTGTTTTTTGGGGTTTGCTAATTATTACAGGAGATTTATTGCTAACTTCTCGGTCATCGCTAAGCCCCTTACGGACCTCACTCGCAAAGGTGCTGATCTCCTCCACTGGCCTCTTGAGGCTGTCCAGGCATTTGAGGTCCTTAAGAAGTGCTTTGTCTCGGCCTCGGTGCTGGTTCAGCCCAACCAAATTGAGCCATTTATCGTGGAAGTTGACGCATCTGAGGTGGGAGTGGGGGCTGTCTTGTCCCAGGGTACCAGGTCCCTCACCCATCTCCGCCCCTGTGCCTACTTCTCCAGGAAGTTTTCGCCAACTGAAAGTAACTATGATATTGGCAACCGCGAACTCTTAGCCATTAAATGGGCATTTGAAGAGTGGCGCCACTTCCTGGAGGGGGCTAGGCACCAGGTAACGGTCCTTACCGACCACAAGAATCTGGTTTTCCTAGAATCTGCCCGGAGGCTAAACCCGAGACAAGCTCGATGGGCGTTATTTTTTACCAGATTCAATTTTTTGGTTACCTATAGGGCTGGGTCTAAAAATATTAAGGCTGATGCACTGTCGCGTAGCTTCATGGCCAGCCCTCCTTCAGAGGAAGATCCTGCTTGTATTTTGCCTCCAGGTATAATCATTTCCTCGATCGATTCTGATTTAGTCTCTGAAATTGCTGCTGATCAAGGTTCAGCTCCCGGGAACCTTCCTGAGAACAAGCTGTTTGTTCCCCTGCAATTCCGGCTAAGGGTACTTAGGGAAAATCATGACTCCGCACTATCTGGCCATCCAGGCATCCTGGGTACCAAACACCTCATTACCAGAAATTATTGGTGGCCTGGGTTGCCTAAAGACGTTAAGGCCTACGTCGCCGCTTGTGAGGTTTGTGCTAGGTCGAAGACTCCCAGGTCCCGACCAGCGGGCTTACTGCGTTCGTTGCCCATTCCCCAGAGACCTTGGACACATATCTCCATGGATTTTATCACCGATTTGCCTCCATCCCAAGGCAAGTCGGTGGTGTGGGTGGTGGTGGACCGCTTCAGTAAGATGTGCCACTTTGTGCCCCTCAAGAAACTACCCAACGCCAAAATGTTGGCTACCTTGTTTGTCAAACACATCCTGCGTCTCCATGGGGTCCCTGTCAATATTGTTTCGGACAGAGGGGTACAATTTGTTTCATTGTTTTGGAGAGCCTTTTGTATGAAGTTGGGGATTGATCTGTCCTTCTCCTCTGCCTTCCATCCTGAAACCAATGGCCAAACGGAGAGGACTACGGTAATCAATCTCTAGAACAATATTTAAGGTGTTTTGTCTCTGACTGTCAATTTGATTGGGTCTCTTTCATTCCCCTCGCCGAATTTTCCCTTAATAACCGGGTCAGTAACTCGTCAGGGGTCTCTCCTTTTTTTTGTAATTTTGGGTTTAATCCACGGTTCTCCTCCGTTTCACCTGGTAGTTCCAACAATCCTGAGGTAGAGGTCGTTCATCGGGAACTGTGCACTGTCTGGGCCCAGGTTCAGAAAAACCTAGAGGTGTCCCAGAGCGTACAAAAAACTCAGGCTGATAAAAAACGTTCTGCTAACCCCCTGTTTATGGTCGGGGATCTGGTGTGGTTGTCGTCTAGGAACTTGCGTCTCAAGGTTCCGTCCAAGAAGTTTGCTCCCCGGTTTATTGGGCCGTATAAGGTCATTGAGGTCCTCAATCCTGTCTCCTTCCGGCTGGAGTTACCCCCGTCTTTTCGGATACACGACGTGTTTCATGCCTCCCTCCTCAAACGCTGCTCCCCGTCCTTGGCTCCCTCGAGGAGACCTCCTGTTCCCATCCTCACCCCGGAGGGGGTGGAATTCGAGGTGGCCAGGATTGTGGACAGCAAGATGGTCCAAGGCTCCCTCCAGTACCTGGTCCATTGGAGAGGATACGGGCCCGAGGAGAGGACTTGGGTACCCGCCCGGGATGTTCACGCTGGGGTATTGGTCAGGAGGTTCCACCTGCGTTTCCCCAGTAAGCCAGGTCCACTTAGAAAGGGTCCGGTGGCCCCTCATAAAAGGGGGGGTACTGTAAAGGATCTGCCAGGCACAGCGGGGTTAACTCCCAGAACTAATCAGTCAGCACCTGAGAATACATCCCTGGGACTGACTCCTGCTTCCACCATTCAGGCTGGCAGGCTCAGGAGTGGGAGAGCCTATCGTAACCTGGCCAGACTCAGCTAGCTCCCGCCCTCGGTCTATTTAAGCCTGCACTTCCTGTCCCTCGGTGCTTGTTATTGCTTTTCTTTCTTTCCTTGTGGTTCCTGGCCCAGCTACAGCTCCTGCTATTTTTTATCCTGCTCCATACCGACCCTGGCTTACCGACTACTGTTCTGCTTTTCGTTTTGTACCTCGCACACTCCTGGCTTGACTCGGCTCGTTCACCACTCTGGTTGCTCACGGTGTTGCCGTGGGCAATGGCCCCTTTTCCTTGCTTGTGTTCCTTGTATGTTTGTCGTGTTTGTCCCAGGGACCGCCGCCCAGTTGTACCCCGTCGCCTAGGGCGGGTCGTTGCAAGTAGGCAGGGACAGAGTGGCGGGTAGATTAGGGCTCACTTGTCCGTCTCCCTACCCCCTGCCATTACAGATAGATAGATAGATAGATAGATAGATAGATAGATAGATAGATAGATAGATAGATAGATAGATAGATAGATGATAGATAGATAGATAGATAGATAGATAGATAGATAGATAGATAGATAGATAGATAGATAGATAGATAGATAGATAGATAGATAGAAAAGGTGTCTTCAAATTGCTAAGCCGTGTCCAGCTGTCATTTTGGGTGTGATTCTGCAGCTGGCAGAAACTATAGGACACACCAAAAGGCTAAGGGTATGTTCACACGCTTACTAAACAAAGGGAAAACAGGTCCTGATTTTCAGCCATTTTTTAATCAAACTCGCGTTTTTGGCGGCATTTTGGCGGCCGTTTTTGGAGCTGTTTTTCTATAGAGTCAATGAAAAACAGCTCCAAAAACGTCCCAAGAAGTGACATGCACTTCTTTTTGGCGGGCGTCTTTTTACGTGCCGTTTTTGGAAAATAGCCACGTAAAAAAAAACGCCCCATCGGAACAGAACGCCGTATTTCCCATTGAAACCAATGGGCAGATGTTTGGAGGCGTTCTGCTTCCGATTTTTCAGCCGTTTTTCGGGGCATTTATGGCCCGAAAAACGGCTGAAAACACTGCGTGTGAACATACCCTTAGAATGATGGAAGTGAAGTGAATGACTTTTCAGTTGACAGGTTCACACAGCGTGTATTTGACACTTTTTTTTGCGCATTTTACATGCCTCTTCTGCTAAATGTCTTTATCCCTCCATCCTGCTGACGGTCTCCTCCAGCATCGCCGCCCAATACTGCTGACAGTCTCCTCCAGCGTCACCATACAATCCTGCTGACAGTCTCCCCCAGCATCACTCTCAGCAGGATTGTATGGTGACGTTGGAGGAGTCTTTCAGCAAGATTGGGTGGTGATGTTGGAGGAGACTGTCAGCAAGATTGGGTGGTGATGTTGGAGGAGACTGTCAGCAAGATTGGGTGGGGACGCATCACCATACAATCTTGCTGACAGCCTTCTCCATCGTCCCCATACAATCTTGCTGACAGTCTCCTCCGCAGTAGAGGAGACTGTCACACCACTCTGTTATAGGAATATTCATCTGCTGCTGACAGTCTCCTCCCCGACCTCCGGCTGAGGGATACCTCACCTCCTCACCCGATCACAGTCCGCACACCGTCCACACTGACAATACTAATAATTTCACACTCAGCACTGCTACACACATACATACACACACACTCAGCTCTACTACACAGACACAAACGCATACTCAGCTCTACTACACAGACACACACACTCACCTCTACTACATCTGACAAGCTTAGCTCCGCACACTATCCACACTGAGAATACAGCTCACACTCAGCACTGCTACATACATACATACACACACACACACACACTTAGCTCTACTACACAGACACACACACTCAGCTCTACTTCATCTGACAAGCTTAGCTCCGCACACCATCCAGACTGAGACTACATCTAGCGACAGGGGGGGGCCCGTCGGGTGGGGGGCCCGCCGGGTGGGGGGGGGGCCTGCCAGGGGTCACGAGAGTGGGGATCTGTGAGAGAGAGAGAGGGACAGACAGAGACACAGACCTTATATGCAGTGCAGCCGGTCTTCATAATGGCGCCTGCTATCTCCCTACAAACCGCCGGCTTCTCTGCTGTGTGACTCTGCGCAGTACAGAGCCAGATAGCAGAGGCAATGGACGGCTCACGTTCATTGTGCCCTATGCATAGTAGCTGCCGTATTCCATCTCTGTATGTGTCGTTAATCGACACATACAGAGATGGAAAAAAAATGGCTGCCCCCATAGAGAAGAAAAAGTAAGAACACAGTCAAAAGTAGAAAGTGACAACACAAATAAATAAATTTTTTGTTTACATTATATTAACCCCTTCCCCCTGCTGGCATTCTGGGCCCTAATGTCCAAGCCATTTTTTACATTTTTACATTGTCACATTCAAAGAGTTGTAACTTTTTTATTTTTGCGTCGGCATAGCTGTATAAGGTCTTGTTTTTTGCGGGACGACTTGCAGTTTTTATTGGTACCATTTGAGAGTAGATGCGACTTTTTGATCACTTTTTATCAAATTTTTTTAAAGTCAGGATTAACAGAAAACAGCAATTTTTCCATTGTTTTTTATTTTATTTTTTACGCCGTTCACCGTGCGGGTTAAATAATGTAACAGCTTTATAGTCGGGGTCGTTACGGACGCGGCGATACCAAATATGTGTAACTTTTTTGCTTTATTGTAGTTTTTTTTAATAGTAAAGCATTTTGTAAGGGGAAAAAGTGGGTTTTTCATTTTTTTTGTTTCACTTTTTTTTTTTATTAACTTTATTAAACTTTTTTACTTTTTTACTAGTCCCACTAGGGGACTTCCCTATGCTCCGATCGCTATTATAATACACTGCAATACTTTTGTATTGCAGTGTATTACTGCCTGTCCGTTTAAAACGGACAGGCATCTGCTAGGTCATGCCTGCGGCATGATCTAGCAGGCATTCGCTCCAGGCAGACCTGGGGGCCTTTATTAGACCCCCGGCTGCCATAGAAGACACAGACACTCGGCGATTTTATCGCCGGGTGTCAGTGAGATGAGAGGGAACTCCCTCCCTCTCTCCAAAACCATTCAGATGCGGTGCACGCTATTGTGCACCGCATCTGAAGGGTTAAACGGGTGAGATCGATACTAATATCGATCTCACCCGGCAGAGCAGGGACGCCCCCAGCCCTCAGCTGCCTCTGGCAGCCGAGAGCAGGGAGATTTCACGGCTCCCTGCTCTGTTTACTTTATTCTACAGCAGCGACGTAGAATAGCGGCGCTCTAGAATAAAGCCCACTAATGACCGCCGTAGAAAGACGTATCGGTGGTCATTAAGGGGTTAAAAGCAATATAATAAAAAATAAATAAAAATCATGACACCTTCCCTTTAAGTGTTAACCCCTAATGCACCATCGAGCTCCAGGGATATTAGATATCATCTCATAACCATAATGTAAAATGGATATTAATATTAAACCCTCCTACGTATAAGGCTGGGTTCACACAACCTATTTTCAGGCGTAAACTAGGCGTATTATGCCTCGTTTTACGCCTGAAAATAGGGCTACAATACGTCGGCAAACATCTGCCCATTCATTTGAATGGGTTTGCCGACGTACTGTGCAGACGACCTGTAATTTACGCGTCGTCGTTTGACAGCTGTCAAAAGATGACGCGTAAAATTACAGCCTCGTCAAAAGAAGTGCAGGACATTTATATACATTATATGCAGGACACTTATATACATTATATGCGGGACACTTCTATACATTATATGCGGGACACTTATATACATTATATGCGGGACACTTCTATACATTATATGCAGGACACTTATATACATTATATGCGGGACACTTATATACATTATATGCAGGACACTTATATACATTATATGCGGGACACTTATATACATTATATGCGGGACACTTATATACATTATATGCGGGACACTTATATACACTATATGCGGGACACTTATATACATTATATGCGGGACACTTATATACACTATATGCGGGACACTTATATACACTATATGCAGGACACTTATATACATTATATGCGGGGCATTTATATACATTATATGCAGGACACTTATATACATTATATGCGGGACACTTATATACATTATATGCGGGACACTTATATACATTATATGCGGGACACTTATATACATTATATGCAGGACACTTATATACATTATATGCGGGGCATTTATATACATTATATGCGGGACACTTATATACATTATATGCGGGACACTTATATACATTATATGCGGGACACTTATATACATTATATGCGGGGCATTTATATACATTATATGCGGGACACTTATATACATTATATGCAGGACACTTATATACATTATATGCGGGACACTTATATACATTATATGCGGGACACTTATATACATTATATGCGGGGCACTTATATACATTATATGCGGGACACTTATATACATTATATGCGGGGCACTTATATACATTATATGCGGGACACTTCTATACATTATATGCGGGACACTTATATACATTATATACAGGACACTTATATACATTATATGCGGGACACTTATATACATTATATGCGGGACACTTCTATACATTATATGCGGGACACTTATATACATTATATGCGGGACACTTATATACATTATATGCGGGACACTTATATACATTATATGCGGGACACTTATATACATTATATGCGGGACACTTATATACATTATATGCGGGACACTTATATACATTATATGCGGGACACTTATATACATTATATGCGGGACACTTATATACATTATATGCGGGACACTTATATACATTATATGCGGGACACTTATATACATTATATGCGGGACACTTCTATACATTATATGCGGGACACTTCTATACATTATATGCTGGACACTTATATACATTATATGCGGGACACTTATATACATTATATGCAGGACACTTATATACATTATATGCGGGGCACTTCTATACATTATATGCGGGACACTTATATACATTATATGCGGGACACTTCTATACATTATATGCGGGGCACTTCTATACATTATATGCGGGACACTTATATACATTATATGCGGGACATTTATATACATTATATGCGGGACACTTATATACATTATATGCAGGACACTTCTATACATTATATGCGGGACACTTATATACATTATATGCGGGACACTTATATACATTATATGCAGGACATTTATATACATTATATGCAGGACACTTATATACACTATATGCAGGACATTTATATACATTATATGCAGGACACTTCTATACATTATATGCGGGACACTTATATACATTATATGCAGGACATTTATATACATTATATGCAGGACACTTCTATACATTATATGCGGGACACTTATATACATTATATGCAGGACATTTATATACATTATATGCAGGACACTTCTATACATTATATGCGGGACACTTATATACATTATATGCAGGACATTTATATACATTATATGCAGGACACTTCTATACATTATATGCGGGACACTTCTATACATTATATGCTGGACACTTATATACATTATATGCGGGACACTTATATACATTATATGCAGGACACTTATATACATTATATGCGGGGCACTTCTATACATTATATGCGGGACACTTATATACATTATATGCGGGACACTTATATACATTATATGCGGGACACTTATATACATTATATGCGGGACACTTATATACATTATATGCAGGACACTTATATACATTATATGCAGGACACTTATATACATTATATGCGGGACACTTCTATACATTATATGCTGGACACTTATATACATTATATGCGGGGCACTTCTATACATTATATGCGGGGCACTTCTATACATTATATGCGGGGCACTTCTATACATTATATGCGGGACACTTATATACATTATATGCGGGACACTTATATACATTATATGCGGGACACTTATATACATTATATGCGGGACACTTCTATACATTATATGCGGGACACTTATATACATTATATGCAGGACACTTATATACATTATATGCGGGACACTTCTATACATTATATGCTGGACACTTATATACATTATATGCGGGACACTTATATACATTATATGCAGGACACTTATATACATTATATGCGGGGCACTTCTATACATTATATGCGGGACACTTATATACATTATATGCGGGACACTTATATACATTATATGCGGGACACTTATATACATTATATGCGGGACACTTCTATACATTATATGCGGGACACTTATATACATTATATGCAGGACACTTATATACATTATATGCGGGACACTTCTATACATTATATGCTGGACACTTATATACATTATATGCGGGACACTTATATACATTATATGCAGGACACTTATATACATTATATGCGGGGCACTTCTATACATTATATGCGGGACACTTATATACATTATATGCGGGACACTTATATACATTATATGCGGGACACTTATATACATTATATGCGGGACACTTCTATACATTATATGCGGGGCACTTCTATACATTATATGCGGGACACTTATATACATTATATGCAGGACATTTATATACATTATATGCGGGACACTTATATACATTATATGCAGGACACTTCTATACATTATATGCGGGACACTTATATACACTATATGCAGGACATTTATATACATTATATGCAGGACACTTCTATACATTATATGCGGGACACTTATATACATTATATGCAGGACATTTATATACATTATATGCAGGACACTTCTATACATTATATGCGGGACACTTATATACATTATATGCAGGACATTTATATACATTATATGCGGGACACTTATATACATTATATGCGGGACACTTATATACATTATATGCGGGACACTTATATACATTATATGCGGGACACTTATATACATTATATGCGGGACACTTATATACATTATATGCGGGACACTTATATACATTATATGCGGGACACTTCTATACATTATATGCGGGACACTTCTATACATTATATGCGGGACACTTATATACATTATATGCAGGACACTTATATACATTATATGCGGGACACTTATATACATTATATGCTGGACACTTATATACATTATATGCGGGGCACTTCTATACATTATATGCGGGACACTTATATACATTATATGCGGGACACTTCTATACATTATATGCGGGGCACTTCTATACATTATATGCGGGACACTTATATACATTATATGCAGGACATTTATATACATTATATGCGGGACACTTATATACATTATATGCAGGACACTTCTATACATTATATGCGGGACACTTATATACACTATATGCAGGACATTTATATACATTATATGCAGGACACTTATATACATTATATGCAGGACACTTCTATACATTATATGCGGGACACTTATATACATTATATGCAGGACATTTATATACATTATATGCAGGACACTTCTATACATTATATGCGGGACACTTATATACATTATATGCGGGACACTTATATACATTATATGCGGGACACTTATATACATTATATGCGGGACACTTATATACATTATATGCGGGACACTTATATACATTATATGCGGGACACTTATATACATTATATGCGGGACACTTCTATACATTATATGCGGGACACTTCTATACATTATATGCGGGACACTTATATACATTATATGCAGGACACTTATATACATTATATGCGGGACACTTATATACATTATATGCTGGACACTTATATACATTATATGCGGGACACTTATATACATTATATGCGGGACACTTCTTGGGACGTTTTTGGAGCCGTTTTCTCATAGACTCCAATGAAAACAGCTCCAAAAACGGACGTAAAAAACGGCGCGAAAACGGCGCGAAAAACTCAGCGAAAAAGTGAGTTGCTCAAAAAACGTCTGAAAAGCAGGTGCTGTTTTCCCTTGAAAACAGCTCCGTATTTTCAGACGTTTTTGGTTCAGCGTGTGAACATTCCCTTAGACCACCAGAGCGGATAGGTATTACCACTCTAGACTACCAGGAGTATGACAGTGATACTATCAATGACCCCAATCTCACCCCATGTAAAAGTGTATGATGTCATTTACATATAAAAGTTGTTTGAGGCCTCATGCACACGAACGTATTTTTGTCCTCCCGTTTATACTGCCGTAAATACGGGTCCTTGGTCACCCGTATTTACAGGCACGTTTTCGCTGCAAAATTGCACTGCACTATCCGGCAGCCCCTTCTCTCTATCAGTGCAGGATAGAGAGAAGGGACAGACCTTTCCGAGGTAAGAGTAAAAGAATTTCATACTTACCGGCCGTTGTCTTGGTGACGCGTCCCTCTTTCGCCATCCAGCCCGACCTCCCTGGATGACGCGGCAGTCCATGTGACCGCTGCAGCCTGTGATTGGCCTGTGATTGGCTGCAGCCGTCACTTAGACTGAAACGTCATCCTGGGAGGCCGGACTGGAGAAAGAAGCAGGGAGTTCTGGGTAAGTATGAACTTCTATTTTTTTTACCGGTTGCTGTATATTGTGATCGGTAGTCACTGTCCAGGGTGCAGAAACAGTTACTGCCGATCGCTTAACTCTTTCAGCACCCTGGACAGTGACTATTTACTGACGTCGCTTAGCAACGCTCCTGTAATTATGGGTGCACACACGTAGTCACCCGTAATTATGGGAGCCCCATTGACTTCTATGGGCTGCCCGTGCCGTAATTACGGCCTGAAATAGGACATGTTCTATCTTTTTCAACGGCACGGGCACCTTCCCGTAAGCATACGGGGAGGTACCCGTGGCCAATAGAAGTCCATGGGCCCGTAAAAATGTGCCATAATTACGGGCGTTTTTACGTTCGTGTGCATGGGGCCTGAATCCATATAATCCAGAGAATGTTGCTGTCTCTGTTGTAACAATGCACTTGGAAAAGTCCTATGTGGGGTCCTACGGGTGACGTATGTTTATAAAGAGGCAGCCTTCTGTCAGAGGTACACCTTGTGAAATCCACCCGCTATTACGCCCCACACTGGGAAAAAAACCGGAACCGACTACACAAATGGTTTGTTTATAGTCTGTAACTATGGAAACACATAGGTCTGCATAGTAGCTGTGGTCACAAAACGGTAGGAGATTTTTAATCAAGACAATTTTCAAAAATGCTCCATTTCTTATTTTAGCAAAAAAAAAAATGTAGAAAATAGAAAAAATATGCAAGTGTTCGTTCACCACGTTTCCACTGCGTTATTCCGTGCGTTTGTCCGGACCACGTTGTAAATAATGATTGTGCTCGAAGATATCCCAAAAGAAGTCCTGAGTCGACAGCAGGTATATAAGGCAATGAAAATGGAGTAGCGGTATATCCAGCGCTCTTGTAGAAAAATATCGCTTTATTTGGTCATATTAAAAAACAGGGCAATTAAAATGATAATCCCGGGACCACGCTTACGCGTTTCACTATGATTAAGAACCCTTAAGATTTGAAATGCGTAAGCGTGGTCCCGGGATTATCATTTTAATTGCCCTGTTTTTTTGGATATACAGCTACTCCATTTTCAATTTAAAAAAATGTGGTTTCAGAAGTATACATACCCTTTATAGCGACTGTCTCATTTTTTGTCTTTTCTCATACAGAACCCTATAAAAAAACGGAAACAGCAAACATCTCCGCGGCTCCACATCTGCTGGAGGATTATATTCCTCAGTAATTTCTTCCAAGCGAGGCTTATAATAACTCTCTGTCTTCTGTAACACGGCAATAACAATATGGGCTATTGTCATGCTGTACCCGGCGTCCTAGCTCCAAATGTTGCCCCATAAATGTGAAGTACTGGCACATGCCCCGACTGGAATCTCTTAACCTCAATTTCCAAATCACTTTTCATGATCTTAAAGGGGGTCCTAAAATAATGAAAGTAGCCCTTTTGTAATAATAACCCTTTTTCCATTATGCATCGTTCTCTAGTTCTCAGAATGCTGCCTGCAGTATAAAGCATGGAGGCTTTCAGTATGGTTTTTATGTCCAGGGTCATATATATATATACACATATGATCCTGGACATAAAAACCATATAAAAAGATGTATACCTGACCCTGGACGTAGCAATATCAACCATAATGGAAACCTTCATTCTTTACACTGCAGGCTATCTTCAAATATTAAAAAAATGATGCAAAATATAAATAAGGTTTATGCAGCAAAGTGACTTATTTTCTAAAAAAAGAAAATAGTTTGGACCTCCTTTAATTTGGTCTATATCTGCTCTTTATATGTTTACAGGAAAATAATAGCACTGCGGCAGTTCCTCCGCAACAGGACATGAAACTTTCAGACCTTCCAATATTCCAGATAATGAAGACGGACACTTAGATTGGGGTCATACATGGTGTAGCGTACTTGGGGCCCCTGTTCAGATACATCATTTAAAGCTCCTGGGCCCCATTGCAAAAAATGTAACATGGCACCGCACCAACCATGTGCCATTTATACTATTGATGTTCTCTTATGCGGCAGAGGGGCCTTTGGGCCCCCTCATGCACCAGGGCCCGTGTGCGACTGCGACTTCTGCACCCCCTATAGCCACGCCCGTGCCCACTTTCCTTTTTGACCAGAACTGCTTACTTTCCGACATTTGAAAACCAAATTGCAAAATTTATTTTTTTCAAACCCTGCGTCCCAAATTTTTGTTTCATTATCTCAATCTGTTAGTCACCCCATAGTCTTCACTCATCCCATGACCTACGACTCTCATCCTCCCTTATTACTTCCTTTCACTCTCATCTCAGGACTTCTCCCGTGCTGCACCCATACTTTAAAACTAACTGCCCGGATATGGATTTTCAAACTCATTTCTTTAAGGATAGACACGCGACATAACAGTCCATGGCCTGTACGCAACCTGGTCACAAATATCTCCACTCCACTAACTACCCACAATGCATCACTCTGCACTTTATATCAGTATTGACACAGATACTGAATAGGTGACCGGTTCATGCAGTTTTATTTATATTCCTCATGCCAACACAAGGGTCTGGTCCCCTACACAGCATCACCCCATGTAACATTTCTTCCATTCCATTTAGAGTGTAAGCTCTTATGGGCAGGCTCCTCTCTTTTGTAGAGTGTAAGCTCTTATGGGTAGGGTCCTCTCTCCTGTAGAGTGTAAGCTCTTATGTGCAGTGTCCTCTGTCCTGTAGAGTGTCAGCTCTTATGGGCAGGGTCCTCTCTCCTGTAGATTGTAAGCTCTTATGGGTAGGGTCCTCTCTCCTGTAGAGTGTAAGCTCTTATGGGCAGGCTCCTCTCTCCTGTAGAGTGTCAGCTCTTATGGGTAGGGACCTCTCTCCGGTAGAGTGTCAGCTCTTATGGGCAGGGTCCTCTCTCCTGTAGAGTGTAAGCTCTTATGGGCAGGGTCCTCTCTCCTGTAGAGTGTAAGCTCTTATGTGCAGGGTCCTCTCTCCTGTAGAGTGTCAGCTCTTATGGGCAGGGTCCTCTCTCCTGTAGATTGTAAGCTCTTATGGGTAGGGATCTCTCTCCTGTAGAGTGTCAGCTCTTATGGGCAGGGTCCTCTCTCCTGTAGAGTGTAAGCTCTTATGGACAGGCTCCTCTCTCCTGTAGAGTGTCAGCTCTTATGGGTAGGGACCTCTCTCCTGTAGAGTGTAAGCTCTTATGGGTAGGGACCTTTCTCCTGTAGAGTGTAAGCTCTTATGGGCAGGGACCTCTCTCCTGTAGAGTGTCAGCTCTTATGGGCAGGGTCCTCTCTCCTGTAGAGTGTAAGCTCTTATGGGCAGGCTCCTCTCTCCTGTAGAGTGTCTGCTCTTATGGGTAGGGACCTCTCTCCTGTAGAATGTAAGCTCTTATGGGTAGGGACCTTTCTCCTGTAGAGTGTAAGCTCTTATGGGCAGGGTCCTCTCTCCTGTAGAGTGTCAGCTCTTATGGGTAGGGACCTCTCTCCTGTAGAGTGTAAGCTCTTATGGGTAGGGACCTTTCTCCTGTAGAGTGTAAGCTCTTATGGGCAGGGTCCTCTCTCCTGTAGATTGTAAGCTCTTATGGGTAGGGATCTCTCTCCTGTAGAGTGTCAGCTCTTATGGGCAGGGTCCTCTCTCCTGTAGAGTGTAAGCTCTTATGGGCAGGCTCCTCTCTCCTGTAGAGTGTCAGCTCTTATGGGTAGGGACCTCTCTCCTGTAGAGTGTAAGCTCTTATGGGTAGGGACCTTTCTCCTGTAGAGTGTAAGCTCTTATGGGCAGGCTCCTCTCTCCTGTAGAGTGTCAGCTCTTATGGGTAGGGACCTCTCTCCTGTAGAGTGTAAGCTCTTATGGGTAGGGACCTTTCTCCTGTAGAGTGTAAGCTCTTATGGGTAGGGTCCACTCTCCTGTAGAGTGTAAGCTCTTATGGGCAGGGTCCTCTCTCCTGTAGAGTGTAAGCTCTTATGGGTAGGGACCTTTCTCCTGTAGAGTGTAAGCTCTTATGGGCAGGGACCTCTCTCCTGTAGAGTGTAAGCTCTTATGGGTAGGGTCCTGTCTCCTGTAGAGTGTAAGCTCTTATGGTTAGGGTCCTCTCTCCTGTAGAGTGTAAGCTCTTATGGGCAGGGTCCTCTCTCCTGTAGAGTGTAAGCTCTTATGGGTAGGGACCTTTCTCCTGTAGAGTGTAAGCTCTTATGGGCAGGGACCTCTCTCCTGTAGAGCGTAAGCTCTTATGGGTAGGGTCCTGTCTCCTGTAGAGTGTAAGCTCTTATGGGTAGGGTCCTCTCTCCTGTAGAGTGTCAGCTCTTATGGGCAGGGTCCTCTCTCCTGTAGAGTGTAAGCTCTTATGGGCAGGGTCCTCCCTCCTGTAGAGTGTAAGCTCTTATGGGCAGGATCCTCTCTCCTGTAGAGTGTCAGCTCTTATAGGTAGGGATCTCTCTCCTGTAGGGTGTAAGCTCTTATGGGCAGGATCCTCTCTCCTGTAGAGTGTAAGCTCTTATGGGCAGGGTCCTCTCTCCTGTAGAGTGTAAGTTCTTATGGGCAGGGAACTCTCTTCTGTAGAGTGTAAGCTCTTATGGGCAGGGTCCTCTCTCCTGTAGAATGTAAGCTCTTATGGGCAGGGTCCCCTCCTGAAGAGTGTAAGCTCTTATGGGCAGAGTCCTCTCTCCTGTAGAGTGTAAGTTCTTATGGGCAGGGACCCCTCTCATGTAGAGTGTAAGCTCTTATGGGCAGGGTCCTGTCTCCTGTAGAGTGTAAGCTCTTATGGCAGGGTCCTCTCTCCTGTAGAGTGTAAGCTCTTATGGGCAGGGTCCTCTCTCCTGTAGAGTGTAAGCTCTTATGGCAGGGTCCTCTCTCCTGTAGAGTGTAAGCTCTTATGAACAGGGACCTCTCTCCTGTATAGTGTAAGCTCTTATGGCCAGGGACCTTTCTCCTGTAGAGTGTCAGCTCTTATAGGCAGGGATCTCTCTCCTGTAGAGTGTAAGCTTTTATGGGCAGGGTCCTCTCTCCTGTAGAGTGTAAGCTCTTATGGGCAGGGTCCTCTCTCCTGTAGAGTGTAAGCTCTTATGGCAGGGTCCTCTCTCCTGTAGAGTGTAAGCTCTTATGAACAGGGACCTCTCTCCTGTATAGTGTAAGCTCTTATGGCCAGGGACCTTTCTCCTGTAGAGTGTCAGCTCTTATAGGCAGGGATCTCTCTCCTGTAGAGTGTAAGCTTTTATGGGCAGGGTCCTCTCTCCTGTAGAGCCTAAGTTCTTATGGGCAGGGTTCTCTCTCCTGTAGAGTGTAAGCTCTTATGGACAGGGTCCTCTCTCCTGTAGAGTGTAAGCTCTTATGGACAGGGTCCTCTCTCCTGTAGAGTGTAAGCTTTTATGGGCAGGGACCTCTCTCCTGTAGAGTGTAAATTCTTAGGCCCTATAATCTACCAATTATAGATCCTGCAGCAGCCGAGTGCCTCCTGAATGTGATCTTTGATCTTGTTTTTCTCTATGACCTTCATCATCAGGATTCCCACTGAGCATTCATGCTTTAAAGTGATCAAAGGAAAGTCATAAATCCCACAAATGCGACTGTATGGCTATATGGAAGGTCAGATATCATGATTTCTCCGGAGATCCTCCTCCCGTCCTTCAATATCATTGTCTGTTTATCAAGAGACGTCAGTAACGAGTCATCACCAGCCACGCGTTTCATTCCAAAAACTCATTTTCCATGTACCGGCCCAACTTTTCCATAGCATTCTCTGCATCCCAAAAAGGAATGTGAGTCCCCTACGTCTCTATAGGGTCGGAGCTGGAGATTATAATCTAAAGCATGCTTGCTTGGGACTGTCCGGGAGACTCCTGGAAAAACGGGGAGCGTTCCCAGATTCCAGGAAGAACAGGGAAATCTCCCAGGTGAATATTTGCTGGTCTGGGGGTCTGTATACAGGGAGTCTTGTTTGAGGTCTGTATTTTTTGGGGTTCTAGTCTGGGGTCTATATTTAAGGGGTCTGTATCTTTGGTTTCTGAATTTATTTAGAGGGTCTGGATTTAGAGGATCTGGTCTAGGGTCTCTATTTGAGGAGCTGGATTGGGGTCTGTATTGGTTTAGGGGGTCTGGACTAGGGTCGATATATATTTAGGGGGTCTGTATCTTTGGTTTCTGAATTTATTTAGAGGGTCTGGATCTAGAGGATCTGGTCTGGGGTCTCTATTTAGGGATCTGGCTTGGGGGTCTGTATTAGTTAAGGGGATCTGGTCTTGAATCTGTATTCATTTAGAGGGTCTGATCTAGGTTCACTATATATTTAGGGGGTCTGGTATGGGGTCTGCATTAGTTTAGGGAGTTTGGTCTTGGGTCTGTATTAATTTAGAGGGTCTGATCTAAGGTCACTCTATATTTAGGTGATTTGGTCTGGGGTCTATATTAGTGTAAGGGTCCTGCTTTGGGGTCTTTAATTGTTTAGGTGTCTGGTCTAGGGTATGTATTTGTTTAGAGGTCTCTATTTGTTTAGGGGTCTGTATTAATTCTCGGGTGGGATGAAGGGGGATCATTTGCACGATTTGTGATTTAAATATTATAGTTTGGGGGCGTATTCTATATAAATGGGCGGGGCATGTAACAACAAAAAAAACTTGTGTGGTGAGCTGCATGCGCCACTTTGTCGGATTTTCAGAATCTTCCTGATGTCCCTTCTCAGAAGTTGTCAGATATGATCTTAGGTAGTGGTTACCAAACTGTGGCTCTCTAGCTGGTGAGAAACTACAACTCCCAGCATGCCCTGACAGCCTGGACAAGCTATCAGCCAGTGCAGATAAATGGCAGATAATATTTATAGGGGATGTCTCATCACAGACAACCCCCGCAATATGAGAGCCATGGTGGTGATCGGCTAACTACCGATCCTGCCTCGGCATCTGCCTCTACAGGAGAACTGTAGTATTACATGCAGCCATTTAATGTTAGCTGCTCTCCGTTCTGGCTTATAGAGGGGAGTCCCGAGCAGGAGACTCCACTCTATGAGATCCGTATGCTCTAACATGATGTCATGAGACAGCATTTATAAAATGTTAACTTTATTCTATAGATGAATGTAAAAAATATTGGAGTCGAAGGTAGTCTAAAATCCACTTCCTCTCTCATCAGAGTCTCAGGCTGCTGTTCTGACCCTTTCCCATGCTTTACGCTGAAGCTCTGTTTTTCAGACAAGCTCAGCAGGGAGTCAGTACATAAAGAGCCGATTTCCATTATAGTTAGGACAGAATGATTGTATACTACAAGTAAGGCTAAATTCACCCTCAATAAAGGGGAGGAGCATCAATCCGCAAAAGCTGGGAGGGGTTATACAGGGTTAGAAAAACATGGCTGCTTTGCCCCACAAATGGCGCCACACCTGTCCGCAGGTTTTGTGTGGTATTGCAGCTGAGCTCCATTGAATTGATTGGGGCTTAGCTGTAAGGGTATGTTCACACGGCCTATTTACGGACGTAATTCGGGCGTTTTTGCCCCGAATTACGTCTGAAAATAGCGCCTCAATAGCGCTGACAAACATCTGCCCATTGAAAGCAATGGGCAGACGTTTGTCTGTTCACACGAGGCGTATATTTACGCGCCGCTGTCAAATGACGGCGCGTAAATAGACGCCCGCGTAGAAGAAGTGACCTGTCACTTCTTTGGCCGTAATTGGAGCCGCTATTCATTGACTCCAATGAATAGCAGCGCTAATTACGCCCGTAATTGACGCCGCGTTCAAGCGCCTGCACATGCCGGTACGGCTGAAATTACGGGGATGTTTTCAGGCTGAAACATCCCCGTAATTTCAGCCGGTACGGACCCCCGCCGTGTGAACATACCCTAATACCACACATAAAATGTGGACAGATGTGGCGCTGTGTTTGGGGGAAAAAACAGCCATGTTTTTCTCATTCTCTTCAACCCTTTTAGGACTTTCTCCGCAAGGAGCGGTTTTAATGACACTTGTTTATGCTGAATATGATGATGATTGAGACTCACAGAGAATTATTACATTTGTATCCCAGCTACACAGAGATTCTAGTGCTTATGATTGATAGAAGTGCCGGGGTTTTTTAATAAGATCCATTTTGCATGTTAAAAAGTTAATTACACACAAGGAAACATCCCCGTCCATCTTGTAATGAGGAATAACAAGCACGCGATCGCCCGGGGCGATGAATTCATCCTAATTTGAGAGCAGTCATTTATCCTTGTAAAAAAATGGGTCTCATTAAGCCCTTGCTATGGAGCTGGCAATTATCTTCTAATAACGGCCCGGGAACGGAGATAACGCAGCTCCCAGTCAGTTTAACCCTGAACAATAGCGACCGCAGCATCTAAGTGGTCAAATAGTGGGAGGGGGCTTCCTCTGTTACCCCCTCAACATGTTCGTAGGGTACCAATGGGATACCATGACATCTTGGGGCCTAACGAACGATACCCATACCTTCCAATCGTCCCGGATTCAGCGGGACAGTCCCGGATTCCGGGCGGTGTCCCGCTGTCAACTGTATCTGCGTGCCTCAGGATGCAGATACAGTTGAAGCCAATGCTGAAGCAGGGAAGCATCAGCTCCCTGCTTCAGCATTAGTTCAGAGTGGAGGAGCAGAGGGAGCTCCACCGCTCGCGGAGGACTACCCGGGCACAGCGCTACTTTAAATATAATGCCCCCAAAGCTGCCCCTAGTGCCAGTGCCCACATATAAAATGCCAGTGCCCTTGTAGATAGTGCCACAGTGTCCATGTTGATAGTGCCAAACCCCATTGAAGATAGCGCCACCGCCCTATAGGTATATGGACAGTGACATCAGTGGCTACTGATTGAACGGAATCCCCGTTGTCGAAGATCTGGCCGGAGATTCCGCTCCTAGAGGAAACCCCTGAGGTCACTGTCCATATATGAACATTGACGTCAGGTGCTCCCGAATCCCCGGGCAGATCATCGACAACGGGGATTCTGCTCACGGAGTGGACAGTGACCTCTAGGAGTGGAATCCCAGATCTATGCTCTGGCTGGGGATTCCGCTCCTAGAGAGAATGCCAATGGCGCTATCAACAAGGGGAGTATAGTGCTACCTACAGGGCGGTGGCACTATCTTCAAGGGGGGTTTGGCACTATCAACATGGACACTGTGGCACTATCTACAAGGGCACTGGCATTTTATATGTGGGCACTGGCACTAGGGGCAGCTTTGGGGGCATTATACTGTATGGGGGCAGCTAGGGGGCATTATACTGTATGGGGCAGTTATGGTGGCATTATACTGTATGGGGGCATCTCTGTGGGTATTATACTGTATCGGGGCATCTGTGTTGGCATTATAATGTATGGTGTCAGCTAGAGGGCATTACACTGTGTGGGAGGCACCATGGGAGCATGATACAGTGTGGGCTGACCCGGGTGTGTATGGGTGGGGATTGGAGGCGTGGCTTAAAAGAAAAAAGTGCCTGATCGGTTGTTCCTCTTTGTGATAGTTGAAAATTGGGAGGTATGACAATACCCCCGGTTCCACCATATCTTTGAGCCTATTAGGCCCTTCAGTGAAAGTTCCTATTAAATGACAGCAAGCGGAGATCTTGGGAATTGATCCTGAAAGAACATTAGAAAATGATATAACTTTTTATTATACAAAGAATAACGTAGCATTCGTTATGGCGCAAGTGATTAATAAATTTGGCGCATGTTATACGCTGCGTATTACGCCATTTGTCTGCTTTTCTTTTCATTGTTGTGTTTGTTTTTTTGCTCACCTCGCCTTTCTAGGTTATTGCGATTTGTACCTATTTTTGCTATGAAATTTTGATAGAAATTATTAGGCCTAAAAAAACAAACCTAAACTGATAGATGTCCATCCGACATGGAATATTTAATGACAAGCCAGCCTGCATCTGAACGTTATACGGTAGATATATCGGAGCCACAATGTTCTGCCACCAGGTGGTGATCAAGAGCTCTGAACTACAAAACAGGATTTATAGAATTGATGCATGAAATATGGACAGCACACGGATGTGCGTCCGTGTGCTGTCCGTGGTTTTCACGCACCCATTGACTTCAATGGGCGACTATGTGTGCGAAAATGCACCAATATAGGACATGCAGTGAATTTCACACAACGGACTCTCGCTGCATGAAAAACAACACATGTGTGAATAGCCCCATTGAAATCAATGGGCCTGTGTGCTGTACGTTGTTTCACGCTCCTCTGAATGAGCCCTTAGGCTCTGTTCACATCTGCGTTGGAGGCTCCATCGCAGATTCTTTCACTTTAAGGGCTAGTCCACACGTGGTGTAAACACTGCGGATGAGATTTCAAGAAATCTCTGCACGCTGCGTACATGATATGCGGAGATCCCGCAAACAAATTGACCCGCGGTGCGGTTTTTTAAGCCGCAGTATGTCAATTGTGGTTGCGGAATCACCGGCATTTTGTTGCAGGTTTTCCCGTTGAATTCAATTGGGATCTAAACCCCCCAACAAAAAGTCAAGTGTTCAAGCAGAGGCTGGACGGCAGCACGGAGGGCTTAACGGGAAGCCTCCATGACTGCCGTAGGAGGGAGGGTTCAACCAATAGGAAGACAGGTGGGTGAAGTAGGAGGGAGAGAGGGGAGGAGCCGGGGTGTGGTAACTGTTCCTCCCGCTGTTTTCGGCATTGAGCCGGAAGCAGCGTGAGGAGGAACAAGAAAAATTAGCTCAGGTTAGATAGAGTACTGTGTGCTTACCGCAATGGCGTCCCCCGTCTCGCTTCTTGAGCAGCTGCGGGTAGCAGCGGCTTACCACGATCCGGGCTGGCTTGAGGAGACTGTAGCGTCGCTGGCCCGGATCCCTCAGGCGGGCCCGTCGTCTGGGTCGGCAGCCCGCGCTGATGCGCTCCCCTCCCCCGCTCCCCTCTTAGACGATGGGGATACAGAGGTGGGGGGAGAGCTGTTGATGTCGGCCCCTGCTGTGATAAAGCAGAGGGCTTCGGGGGGAGCGGCAGCTGCCCAGGCTAGGTCACCCCGCCGCTCCCGTAGAACTCGCACACCAAAGCACCTTAGTCCAGACGTGGCCCCGCGGGCCCGGCGTCACAGGGGGAGCCCTTCAAGGGACGCTGCAGGCCAGGCTGCTGGGACGGGCGCTTCATCCCAGGGCCTGCGTCCTGGCAGGAATCCCCAGCCGCGACGGGGCTCGGCAGTTACCAGGGAGTCGCAGGCCGGGCTCCCTGTCACACCCCCGCCTTCGGCTGCTGTGTTCAGAGGGCAGTATACGGCCGCCCCGCATGGTGATGTTCTGGCCAGGGGGCAGGCTTCCTCGAGAGCATCGATGAGGACGCCAAGATCAGCGACGACGACGAGGCAACAGGTCCGGTCGGAAGTCTGGGTCCCTGCAGTCGGGGGGCAGGTTGCCGGCCCATCGGTCAGCGTGCCGGGATCCCCGTGTCGTAGATGTCGGTGCGAGTATCAGTCGGCGGCGAGAGAGGATTTGGAAGATGGAGAGCTGGACGAGTCGCATCGCGGTCAGGATTTTCCGGCTGGCGGGAATACAGCGCCTGGGCAGCCTGTTGAGTGTGTAACTCCTACGTTACCGTATCCAGCAATTTTCATGTCGGGTGTTGGGGGTGGGTCAGCGAGCGGGGTAGCGGCTGTCGGTAGTGGCGTTGCCGGGCGCGATGGTTTAACAGATTTAGTGGGTTGTTTGCGCGAGCTAGTCGGGCGCTTAGATAGGACAGCGGCGCCGGTAGCGGCGGCGGGGTCTCCTGTGGTGGTATGGGAAGGGCCTCGTGAGGTACAGTCGCGGTCCATGGTCGGGGAGGTCCCGGGGGTGGCAAAGGAAGCGGTAGCAGTGTCGGTCCAAACCGAGGCGCAGAAGGAGGGGGATAGGATTCGGCTTGATGATCGCGCTCGGGGCGAGGTTTACGTCTGTTTCGAGGGCCCGTTAGGGGCTCACCTGAAGCAAGAGGTACGCGAACGGATTTGGAAGGATGAATACGTGGAGATATTTTTTCTTCTGCCGCTTGCAAAGTTTAATTTGGATAAGGGCAAGCGGGACGAGAGTAAGAAAGAGGAAGAACGCCGGCGGTATAGGCTTATCCCGCAGACGTTCGCCAACTGGTCGCAAGCTTTCGCTATTTTGGCAAGCGTGATCGGGGAAAAGGCGCCGGAAAATTGCTCGGCGTTGTTTTGTTACTTTGATGCCATCGGGGAGGCCTATCGGGCGTACGGGGGCCAGGCGTGGTTGCGGTATGATGAGCAATTTCTCTAGCGGAAGGCGGTCCGGACGGCGATCCGGTGGGATCAAAAGGATATTGCGTTGTGGTTGCGGGTTACGGCGCCGGTTAAGCAGTCCTTTCCGGGGAGCGTTGGCCAAGGGGGCCAGTCTAGTCAATCTGGGCAAGGTTCCGGGTCAAAACTGGGGTTCTGCTGGCAATTCAACGATGGCCAGTGTAAGTTCGGGGCCACCTGTAAATTTAAGCATGTCTGTTCGGAGTGCAATGGCTCCTCGCACGGGGCCTCAAAATGTATGCGGAAGGGTAGGCGGTCAGGCCCTCAGTCCGCTTCAGTTGGTCAAGGGGCGGTCGCCGGTGAGGGTGGAAAGGATGGCCCCGTATCTAAGTGAATATCCGGATAGGGTTGCGGCCAAGTTAATTTACGAGGGGTTTTTGTTTGGTTTTGTTATCCCCCCCCCCCTCCATATGAGGTTCCGGTGACACGGCACAACCTTAAGTCGGCTTATCTGCACTCGGTGGTCGTTTCAGAAAAGCTTTTGAAAGAGGTGTCTTTGGTTCGGATGTCTGGTCCTTTTGATGAGCCGCCGATTGAGAATCTAGTGGTATCACCCTTGGGAGTTGTGCCGAAGCGGGAGCCTCACAAATTCCGGTTGATACAGCATTTGTCGTTTCCCAGGGGAGCGTCGGTGAACGATGGGATAGATCACGAGTTATGTTCGGTTGTTTACACTTCGTTTGACAAAGCGGTGGCGTTAGTGCGGGAGGCGGGGCCCGGTGCGTTGTTGGCAAAAACTGACATTGAGTCGGCCTTTCGCTTGCTGCTGGTACATCCAGATAGCCAACGGCTGTTGGGTTGCTTCTGGAACGGGGGGTTTTATGTTTATAGGTGTCTTCCAATGGGGTGCTCCCTTTCTTGCGCATACTTCGAGGCTTTTAGTAGCTTCGTGGAGTGGGTGACGAAGGGTGTGGCCGGGGTCGATTCCTTAATACATTATCTTGATGATTTTTTGTGCGTAGGCCCTAGCGGGTCCCCAGTTTGCGGTAATTTATTGTATTCCTTGCAGAAGGTTGCGACGGATTTTGGAATCCCTTTGGCGCCTGGAAAGACAGAGGGCCCAGTATCTACCATCTGTTTTATGGGGATCCAAATTGATTCGGTGGCAATGGAGTGCAGGCTGCCTGAGGATAAACTATTGCCATTGCGACAGGAGGTCAGGCGGGCTTGCCAATTGAAGATCACGTTGCGCGATCTTCAGTCGCTGCTTGGAAAGTTGAACTTTGCCTGTCGAATTATGCCAATGGGTAGAGTTTTTAGCAGGAGGTTGGCGTCAGCGACAGCGGGGATTCGGGCGCCCCATCATTTTGTGAGGATTGGTGGGGATCACAGGGCGGACCTGCGGGTCTGGGACGAGTTCCTCGGGCAGTATAGTGGTAGATCGTTGTGGATGTCGCAGGTACAGGAGATGGGCGAGTTGGAACGGTTTACTGACGCGGCAGGGTCTGGTGGTTTTGGCGCGTATGCAGGAGGACAATGGTGTGCGGGGAACTGGCCGGACAGCTGGGTGACTGGCGGTCTGACGCGAAATCTGGCCCTGCTCGAGCTGTTCCCCATCGTGGTGGCAGTGACCATTTGGGGGGACAGGCTCAGGGATAAAAAGGTTCGTGTCCACTGTGATAACATGGCGGTGGTGTTAGCAATTAACAACTTATCAGCATCTTCTCCACTGGTGGTTCAGTTGTTGTGTCACCTAGTTTTGGTGTGCTTGTCTTTAAACACGTGGGTGGTTGCGGTGCATGTACCTGGGGTTTCCAATTGTATTGCTGATGCTCTTTCTCGCTCGCAGTGGGATCGTTTTCGGCAAATGGCACCGGGAGCGGAGCTGGTCGGTTTGGCTTGCCCGGAACATCTCTGAGGTCTGATTTCGGTCCCGTGGAACGGTTGATTGAAAGGTCGTTGGCTAGCGCGACATGGAGCGCTTATTCGGCGTGTTGGCAGCAGTGGGAGGAGTGGGTAAGAGTGTTGGGTAACGTCAGCACGGCGCAAGACAGGTTGGTGGCGTTATTGTACTGGTTTGGGGATGCTGGGGAGGCGGGGTTTTCCCCGGCAAAAGTGAATCTTTTTGTTGCTGGTTTGGCGTTTGGATTCAAATTACGGGGTTTCCAGGATGTGTCCAAACATTTTTTAGTACGGCAAGCTTTAAAAGGTCTGCGTCGGGGTAGGGCGGTAGCAGATCAGAGGCGACCCGTTTCTTTTTCCCTGCTTGGGTTGTTGGGTGCATCGCTGGGGGCTGTTTGTAATTCGCCTGATGAGCTGGTGTTGTTCCAGTTGGCTTTTTCCCTCGCGTTTTTCGGAGCACTCAGAATTGGGGAGTTAGTTTCTCCTAGTGCGGCTAGGGCTGGGGGATTGCGGCAGGCTGATGTGGGTCTATATGAGGATAGACTTGAGTTGTTTTTGCGGCGGTCGAAGACTGATCAAGCAGGTCGGGGTAAGCGGATAGTGTTGTTTGCCCTCCCAGGGTAGGCAATGTGTCCAGTCGCTTGTATGGCGGCTTTTAAGCCACTGGTTGGGGGGCCTGAGGCGCCATTGCTCCGTCATAAGAATGGCTCGTTTTTGTCCAGGTATCAATTTGGTGCGGTGTTTAAAAAATGCTTGACTGCGGTGGGCGTAGGGCAGGGGTATTACTCGTCTCACTCGTTCAGGATTGGCGCTGCTACTGAAGCGGGGCGGTGGGGGCTGGATGACGAGGGTGTGCGGCGCATAGGCCGGTGGGAGTCCAATAGGTTTCGGACTTATGTGCGCCCTCATTTGTTGTGAGTCGGTCAGGTGTTTTGATTGTTTGACATGTGCGGTTTTGTTTCTCTTTTCAGATCATCAACCTTGCTTAGTGTGGATTTTAGGACATTCTTTTGTGCACTGGGGGGCATTGCGGGCGGACATTCGCCCAGATGGCCGCCAGCTTCGCATTCCGCGGCATGATGCGGTTGTACACTGGCTGGGCTTCAGAGGTATGTTGTGGAGCCGGGTACTTGCTGAGTTTCAGACATACTCTCAGTTAGACAGGGTTCCGGAGGTGCTGGTGTTACATGTGGGGGGGAATGATCTGGGGGTGCGCCCGTTTTGTGAGTTAGTGCGGGATATTAAACACGATCTATTGAGTTTATGGGTATCTTATCCTCAACTGGTGATTGTTTGGTCGGACATCGTTCCGAGGAAATGTTGGCGTTTGGCAAGATCGGTCGAAAGGGTTAACAAAGCCCGCATTAAGGTAAACCGGGCGGTGTCACGTTTTGTTGCCAAGAACGGGGGCATTTGTGTTCGTCACAAGGATTTGGAGTCAGGGGTCGGTAATTATTGGAGAAGTGATGGGGTACATTTGACCGAGGTTGGAATTGATGTGTGGAGCCTGGCTTTAGCAGAAGGAATTGAGAGGGCGGTGGTGGTTTGGAAGGACTCACAGGCTTGAGGTGGTCAAGGCCTGTTTCGCTGTGGCGGGGGGAGTCCTTGAGGTTGGTCAGTACAAAATGGTGGGGGGGTCGCATCGGGGGTATGCGTCCCCCAAAATGGTAGATCATTTGAAGACTTCATAGGGTGTTATCCCTTTGAAGTGGTCTTCTGGTGGTTGGAGCCATCTGCAGGGGTGAGCGGTGCTTCCGAGCTGGTTTACAGCTGGAGGTAAATAGTTGGTGGTGGTTTGCAGATGGCTAATTTAAAGGAAATCGGAAAAATGGCTTCAAGGACTTCCCCTGCTCTGTTTAGTGTTAATTGACCCATGTTGGGTCATGTGAATTATAGTAGGAATTCTCTGATCGAACTCCTAAAAGAGTTATCCGAATGTTTCGGATTAAATTGCATTTAATTTATGTTAAATAAATAAACGGCTGCTGTGGCCATTTCACATCCAACCTCGGTTGTCACGTGTCTTTATTGGGAAGGGGGCGAAAGAAGGGGAATAAAGGTAAAATGGTTAATCAGCACATGACTCTACTTAGGCTAGTCAAGAAATACACCACAATTTGGTGCGGTTTTCTGCCCGGAATTTCCTGCGGCCACCGGGGCGGATACATGGTGTACCTTTACGTAGAGTATCTGCCCCGTGTGAACTTACCCTAAAGGGAAGAACATTGCAGCATCCAGCGCTATTCCTTCCGTCAATACGAAGGACACCATGATGGAACCCGACATTTTATGTCATGTGGTGCGTCGGGCGCCATTGGTGTCCATCGTGAGATGTATCTGGCTCTTTGCAATCGCGTCATGACTCTGCAATCTATTCACGATGCGGTAACAGAGGCAGCCCCTTCCCTCTGCGACAACTAAGAGGTGAAACAGCTTTAATTGGAGTTATTTCCTATCCCACTGCAGGGCGTTGGGTCTTAGTTAAAGCCGGCACCTGTAGATAATGGCACGGACACCATTTCCCTGACCGCTACATCACCAAGACGTAACAGTATGGCGGTTCCCAGGAATGACCCGCTTACTGCGACGTACTATTATGTCATGGGGTAGGCAGGGGTTAAAACCTAATCGTTTTATAACGAAAATTTCTGCAACTTTTTTATGTAACGTAGGGAAAATGTTTGAAAGAAATTTTCTGAAAAAATGGGAGTACACGTGGTGCCCCAAATGATGATGTATTTTTGACACTTTTTACTAGACAGAGATGTCAGAAGTGCGCACCATTTGTTGCAAACTACGGGTTAAAATAATATCGCGCAAGGAAGAGAAATGTGTCTAACCAAGCTAGCGACTTACGCCAATGATATTGCGCCACGTGCTGCTCTATGGGACGTGCGATCGCTTTAATAATACCCAGTGGAGTGTAAAACCAATCGACATCTGCAGATGGCAGATATGGAAACCCAGTGGCACCCAGCAATTGCTTCACTCCTTCCCTCTGTCTAATTACTGAGATGCCGCAGTTGCTATTTACTGCGGCATCAGAGGGGTTAAAAGGCTGGGATAGGAGTTATGCCCGATCTGGGAAGTTGCAGCAGAGTGTCAGCTCCTGCGCCCGCACCATTCATTTATGGCGTTCGGCGCTAACTACATAGCGCCGTAAATGTTCAGCAGATGTCACTTAGGGGTTAATTAATAAATCTCTACCTCTGTGCTTATTGTTTACATCCAAAACTTGTACAGAACTAATACTTCTCGCAGCTGAGGGTTTGTAACAATTGTCTTAGTCTAGGCAATTCTCTGGAATTCTTTTTTTTTTTTTATCACATGACCGGATTATGAATATTTCAAGGTGCTGGACTAAAGGAATTGTTATGATGTATAGTTATGGTTCCTATAACCCCTACATTTATGTACGCCCAGTGATGTGCTTTACCTCCCGATGACACCGGACACGAGGTCAATCATTCAGCTCTAGATCCTTTTAATCCATAGAATACTGTGTTACTATAAGGGAGTATTATTCGCTGCAGGCCGCTCTATGACTCACAGACTGCGGCGTGGACGCGTGTTTTCATATCACTGCCGACAAAGAGGCAAACATATCCTTTGTATTCCTTATCTATCGACATGACTCAAGTGGTAAGGAAGCAAAAAGGGCTTCACATACACGACGAGGGCTCTTTAAATATTCCAGTCAATAATGATGACCGTTCCTTTATATTAGGGATCACAATATAGCGATATGTGAAGTGCTCCGGAACTGTATAAATAAAGTTTATTTATGGGTGCATAGGATTTGCTGAGTTTGCAGTATATTGGTTGTCCACATTCAGCCCACAAGCTCCGATCTTAGGGAATGCAGCTACAGGCAGGGCTGTGTACATGGATGAGGAACATGTACATGGTAATCCATACACATCTACACATGTGCATACATACGCAACTTAGAAAATAGGCTCAGAAGGGTAACAAGTGACAAACTGGACATAAAAAGGGACTTGAGGGTATTCGAGGATATCAAAATGAACTTTGGCACACAGTGCCAGGCAGCTGCTGACAAGGCAAATTAGATTATGGGATCAATCAGAAGGAGCATGGAAGCAAGTGACTAAATATGTGTGTGTGTGTGTGTGTGTGTGTGTGTGTGTGTGTGTGTGTGTGTGTGTGTGTGTGTGTGTGTGTGTGTGTGTGTGTGTGTGTATGTATATATATATATATTATATATGTCACTGGTCTAGGCACCTCTGTATTCGAAAGACATAGCAGAGCTGGAGTGAATTCAGGAGGTAGGAATGGGTAAACTATAGAGATGAGCAAATCCGAAACTTCTGGGATTCGTCCCACATAAATCGCTCAATGTTGCGTCCGCCATTTTACAGATCAAAAGAAGACAGGAGAAAGATCACATGATCTGGTGCACTTCCCCATAGTGCCGTGCAGGCAACCCTTCCTCTAGAACAGCCAATCATCAGGGGTATAGGTGTGGGTCACCGATGACAGTCATATGAGTCATAGCCACTATAAACAGCCCAACAAGGTAATGCTGCTGGTTTGTGGGGATACAGATAGGAGAGAGAGGATGTCAGACAGAGAGTGAGAGATTGTAAAACACGGATAGATAGTGGATTAGTGTCAGTGAGTGTTTCATAGTGAGAATTTATAGAATAGATTTACAATTATTTAAAAGAAAATCGACATAAGAGATAGTTAGTTGGGCAGGTACAGGCATTGCTGTGAGTGAGTGCTGCTGCAGCTATACAGTTCAGATTAATTTATTAATAGCCTCATCATATTCCACAGCACTTTACAATTCAGAGGGAACATGTACAGACAATATCAGACATTACCTAGTGACAAAGCTAATTAACAACCCAAACAAGGGAAGTGAGGACCGTTCTCGTAAGAGCTTACAATCTATAAGGAAATAGGGGTGACACAAGAGGAGTGAGGACCCTGATCACAAGAGCTTGTAAACTATGAGGGAAAAAAAAGGGGTAACACAAGACGTAAAAAGGTTTTGTTCAGTACAATGCTCCTCCATCTTTTATACATATGGGGTAGTAACATAAAGCTGCCGGAGCCTGTCACCAGCCAATATCTGTGTATGACAGACATGGTGTATTAGGGTGCAAGGCGTGTGGGGGATACTGCTGAATGAGGGGTCAGGTTCAGATGATCAATGTAATAGTGGGGCCAGGGTAGAGGCGGTGTAGCAGTGTAGTGACTGACATATGGCAGAGGCGTTGGTGTAGCGGTGTAGGGACTGACATAAAAAAAAAATACCAATACCTGGTTTAATAACCACAGGATCACTGCGCTTGATTGGCCAGCAAACTCTCCCGACCTAAACCCCATAGAGAATCTATGGAGTATTGTTAAGCGGAAGATGAGACACCAGACCCAACAATGCAGGCGAGCTGAAGGCCGATATTAAAGCAACCTGGTCCTCCATAACAGCTCAGCAGTGCCACAGGCTGATCGCCCCCATGCCACGCCGCATTGATATTACCTCAGCAGTGCCACAGGCTGATCACCTCCATGCCAAGCCGCATTGATAACTCCTCAGCAGTGCCACAGGCTGATTGCCCCCATGCCACGCCGCATTAATAACACCTCAGCAGTGCCACAGGATGATCCCCTCCATGCCACACCACATTGATATTACCTCAGCAGTGCCACAGGCTGATCACCTCCATGCCAAGCCGCATTGATAACACCTCAGCAGTGCCACAGGCTGATCCCCTCCATGCCACACCACATTGATAGTACCTCAGCAGTGCCACAGGCTGATCACCTCCATGCCACACCGCATTGATATTACCTCAGCAGTGCCACAGGCTGATCACCTCCATGCCAAGCCGCATTGATAACACCTCAGCAGTGCCACAGGCTGATCGCCTCCATGCCACGCCGCATTGATAACACCTCAGCAGTGCCCCAGGCTGATCACCTCCATGCCACACCGCATTGATAACACCTCAGCAGTGCCACCGGCTGATCGCCTCCATGCCACGCCGCATTGATAACACCTCAGCAGTGCCACAGGCTGATCACCTCCATGCCACGCCGCATTGATAACACCTCAGCAGTGCCACAGGCTGATCACCTCCATACCACGCCGCATCAATAACACCTCAGCAGTGCCACAGGCTGATCACCTCCATGCCACGCCGCATTGATAACACCTCAGCAGTGCCACAGGCTGATCACCTCCATACCACGCCGCATCAATAACACCTCAGCAGTGCCACAGGCTGATCGCCTCCATGCCAAGCCGCATTGATGCAGTAATTCATGCAGAGTCGGAGCCCCGACCAAGTATTGAGGGCAGATACTGGACAGACTTTTCAGTAGGGCAACATTTCAGTATTAAAAATCATTTTTGAAATTGGGCTTATATAATATTCTAGTTTTCTGAAACACTAAATTTTGGGTTTTCATTAACTGTTACCATAATCATCAACATTGAAAGAAAACATACTGGAGATAGATCACTCTGTGTGTAATGAATCTATAGAATATAGGAGTTTCATTTTTTTAATTGAATTACTCACATTTTTGATGATATTCCAATTCATTGAGAAGGACTAGTATATACTTTTGCAATGTGTAATCTTAACATTGTTCAAGTGGATAAAGAGTTATATGTTTATGAAGCAGACAGACAGGGACAGAGCGACGGAAGCTGCAACGCATGGACAATTAGTAAAAGCGTCGCACGTATCTATCACTTGTTGACGGATTGCAGTCCTAGGTGTGCCTCATCGGTTTAGTGGCCGCTGGCTAAGGGTGGAAGAGGGTTACCACGAAAAGTAGCGGTTAGCGCCGCAAGGACCCGCGGTGGTGCCACAAGGTCCAGATAATTCAACTGACATCCACGGCACATGCAGGGGCCGAGAGCGTAACGCTTACCTCTGGGTTTTCCACTCAGCAGCGGGTAGCTACCGCAGTGACTGTCGGAGGCGCTTCAGTCACCCTATATTTTGGCAACGTGGGGTCAGGCGCAACCTTTCTCAGGGGGGACTCCAGCGGGATCTATGTCCCCAACCTCAGTTTACCTGGCTGCTTCAAATTGAAAGGAAATATTTGCTTTTGTACTCCAGTAAACAGTTGTGCCAAGAACCAGTGTCGACTCTTCTATCACGTTAGCAAGTTTGCACCTGCTTACAGACAGAGTGGCAAAAGACGGGGTAATATAACAGGAAACACCTGTGCTACATAATCCGTCAGGAAGAATGTAGGTGGCCGTAGCACATGTAGCAGCAGCATCACTGTTGAAACCAGCCTTACGGCCAGTAGTAGCAGGCCACAGTTGTCTGTTGCCTTCGGTAGGCGTATTATTGGGGGGGGGAAGCGGATGACATTCTAGTTTGGATGGCTTACTCATCATCTCAGTAACGGCAGGATGGCGTTCAGCGCATTCCTTCTCCATCTGTCCAATTAATTTGCAGCCCAATAGAAGCATTTCTTTTCCGTCATCTCTGTCTTCACTGAGCCCTAGTGGGGCGCCTTCTTTTCTCCTAAGAGACAGCACCCCGAGTGCTAAGGATGATATTCAAGACAGTGTTCCGGGTGATGAGTTGTATGAGAAGAGTTAGTGTTTGGGCTGCAATGAGGAGGAGGATCAGACTAAGGTTGAGGACATGATTGAGATGCATAGCTGTGTTGGTGGTGGTAGTAGTGGTGCTTGTAGCCATGGTGGTGGTAGGGGCACTGGTAGCCGGATGGTAGTGGCATTAGGGGTCAATGTATTGCGCGGCAGTGGTGACGTTGTACCATTGAATCTCGGTGCTAGTGACACCGCCACGATTGGGCAGGTCTGGTTCTGACACCAAGCGCTTATCAACGTCCTCCTCAATGGACATCTTCCCATCCCTAACAGCAACAGGGCAGAGTGTTGCTTCCACTCCCCCTCCCTCCTTTTATATGTGTTAGCTGAAGTGCTGCCATGTCTTACAACTGGCCATCGCCAGAAGCCACACAGCAGGACAGCTGCTGTTGTGCATCGAGAAGCAAATTTACAGATGGATGTCATTCCGCCAGTTACAACGGGGCAACGAAGTCAGCGACAATGACAGGAACATGGTTGCTGCACTGCATTTGGGGAATATAACAAATGCTCCCTGCATGGCACACATCATAAATTTGGTGGTGCAACATTTTTGTGGCTGGAGGAATGTGGTGCACATTTCAGCCGTTCTTATGTGGCTTAGATTGCCCTTCTGGACTTCCAGCAACTGAACAGTCTGCCTGCGCACCGCTTGATGTGTGACGCTCCAACTCGTTGTAATTTCACCTTGTGGTATCCCAGAGGATGTAGATGTTATGAGGACCTGATGGGGGTAGTAGTCCCCCTAATGGATGATTTATTAGTGATGTCACGGTCGCGGCAGTGGGGTCCTACCCATGGCACCTCTCTTAGGACACGCACAAAGTCAATTGTCTAAAAATATGGAAAGCAAAATCAGACACAGTCCTCTGCTAACCAAAAGTCTCTTTACTGAGGAGAACTTCCATAAAGTGCAGCAATAATTCACAGCAATGCAGTCTCTCATTACAAGTATAGTGGAGTGTGCATGTGAGGAGGACCCCTTGTTAGCTGACTTGCAGGGATATGCTTGTGAGGAGTGATGCTGAAGTTTCTGGAGGGAAAACTGGTTATGACTCTACAGTGATTGAAATCCTACACTCACATGCACTTACAGTGGGTCAACCATAGATGGCAGCAAATGATAATATACACAGTGTATGCACTGGAAATACATGATATTCAGAGGCATACTGACACACAGTACTATTACATTGTGACAAACCTACTACCATACGACAACTACTCCTATTATCAATGTCATTCCCCTGATATTGTTGAAGCAACAAGCAATCGAGGAAGAACAGCATCTACATCTTGCATGCCGCCCTGTGGCTGTTGGGTACCTGCACAGATGATGTTGCGTGCAGGAGGATGAGGAGCTAGGACTTGAAGAGGACCCGCTCTGCTCCCTGATGAATCGCTGCTCCACGGCCTCTGCCAGCGCTACCACTAGAACAAGTAGCAGATACAGCCGCTCGAACAACAGCCGATACAGTTTGTCGAACATGATGTAATTTTTTTCATCTGCCACTCCAACCTATCACACGTCAGAAAATGGATTTGCACTGCCTGAACAACAAGGTTCAGTCATACCAGGACGGTGCGCTTTCTCCGCCAGATACCAAGCCATGACCCCATGGACTTCTGGGTCAGCAGATTGGACCAGTAGCAGGAACTGGCCCAGTTTGCCATCTGTTTACTTTCTTGTCCGCTCTCCAGTGTACTCTCAGGTAGGGTATTCAGCGTGGCAGGGGGTATCGTCACACTGATCCGGACAAAATGATCCCCCACAAGTGCGGAAAGCATTACATTTGTGAAAATGAATCAGGCATGGATCCGTGAGGATTTTAACACACCTCCACTTGATGTCAATGAATAGATCTGTAGTTACTGACAGATGGAAACTGGCTATTTATCACCAGCCCAATTATGCCACTGCCGGTGTCTGCCTGTCCCTTGTGTTCCATGCTTTACTGCTGCTGGAAACCCTACCCTGCACAGGGTAAATATAACAAACCTGAAACTGCTCCCAAAAAAAGGATCATTTTTTGACGGCTTTTGTAAAAAGCCATTGCTACTTCACTTTCCAGGATGATCAGGCACATGTCACCGGCAGCAGCTTTTTTTTTAATTTATTTTTTAAATAACACCAAATCCGTTGCTACTCCCCAAAAAGACCACTTGTTAAAAAGTCATTGCTTCATAGGACTGCAGGATCAGACTACACAGGGTTAGCTTGTAGTCTGTAACCATGGAGACACAATAAGGTAGGAGGTTATTATTCAAGACTATTTACAAAGAGATAGAGGGTCACCATAGAATTTGACCCAGGGCATGCAAACTATACCTCTAGTCTAAATAATACCGCTATAGAGTGACCAAATAACACTTCTCTAACCTGTGCTAATAACAAGACCCCAGGTTCCAAAGTCTATAAATGCATAAGGGATTTGTAATTAGCCCCTATGTGGGTCATCCTGAGGTTGGTAGTGCATGCACCAGGTCTCCCCCTCCCACCATTTATATTAGGCCGGTGAGCCATAGCTGCTGCTCTCACATTTTAGAAATACTGCTGAGACATCTATATTTGGGGACACTGATGCGTTTCCTTATTGCACAATAATAACGGATGATAGTTCAAGAATGCAATGTAACCACATGATATGGAATCAAGGCTGTGTCTGGAATCACACTACTTTCTCATCACTTCCTCCATTAGTAATTATGACCTAGGCCGACTGTATTTATTTGGATCAGACTAGTTCTGCAAGTTATAAATATAAATTGCTCTGTAAGTGACTGGGTCATACCCTGCGTAGCAGAAAATGCACGCAACTGACAGAATCTCCATATGTAATTTAAAGGGCACTTCCAGTCACGTCATATGAACATCAATCCAACGTTATAAGGTGATGACATTTTTAAGAAAAACAGGTTTGTATAAATATTTATTTTATCCTGAATGTTCCTTCTATAATTAGGATGGAGCACCAATTTCATACTCTCTATACTTTGGGAGGAACTTTCTCTGTGCTCATTGTTGCCCCCTGTGGCCAAAAAGAAAAATACACTCGCTACCAACTATGTGAACAGGATTAAGTTTGTCCCTTCGTATGTTAAAAGAGTTTTTCAGGAGGATGTGGAGAAGATGTATTTTGAGATAGTCCACTGCGTATTTGAAGGAAAAAAAATAAATAGTGGTTTGTTCTGTACCAACCACTGCTGTGTTGTCCCAGTGTTTACACTGCTGAGCAGCTGGATGTGGGTGGGACTTCAGTGTGATTGATATCTCATATAAGTTACTGAAATATCCCATTAGAAAATAGAATTAGACTTACGGGTAATTCGGTTTCTATGAATCCCTCCATGACAGCACCACAGGATGTAAGGGGTCCGCCTCTAATTGGGACAGCAAACACATGACGTTAAATAGCCCCTCCCCACCTCCCTCCTCAGTGTATTTTAAATTACCATACTTATTCTTTCATAATCACATTGATCACTTATAAAAAAAAATAATACGGGGGCAAACTCAGGGTACTGTCATGGCGGGTTCCATAGAAACAGAACTACCGGTAAGTCTAATTCTATTTTCGTCCATGACAGCACCACAGGAGAGTTAACAAATTAAAACTTATTATGGGGGGGACGACTATGGTTTGAAGAACCTTCCTGCCAAAGGAAAGATCTTCAACGGAAGCCAAATGAAGTCTGTAGTGGTTAATGTATGTATGGACGGAAGACCAAGATCTGGTCCAAAGTAGCATCACCTCTTTCCGCCCGAGAAACAGACATTGCTCTAGTGGAGTGAGCTTTTAGATTTTCTGGGGGATTAATATTTTGGATCTGATACGTTTCTATGATTACTTTCTTAATCCAATTTGCCATGGTCACTTTGGAAGTTTTTTTGCCTTTATTTCGCCCCCAGAACTGGACAAAGAGATTTTGATCTGTCCTCCAAGAATCTGTCAATTCTAAGTATTTTAGTACAGTTTTGCGTACATCTAATGCGTGGAACTTCTCTTCCTTTTTATTTTTAGGATTTTGACAGAAAGATGGAAGTACAATGTCCTGTGACATGTGGAATTCCGATACCACTTTTTGTAGAAAGGTGGGGTCTGGACGTAAAATGATTCTGTCTTCCATATTTTTCAGATATGGTTTTCTTATGGAAAGGGCTTGAATTTCTCCCACTCTGCGTGCCCTAGTGATGGCCAGTAGAAGAGCTGTTTTCCAAGATAGTCTTCTAATTTCAGTAGGAGGTTCAAATGGAGGTAAAGTTAGTCTATTTAAAGGGAATGTGTTTTTAATTTTTTCACAAGTCAGGAAATATTATAAATTATATTCTAATTTATAAAATTTCCATGTGCTGGTCACTAGAGGGAGCAATTCCCAAAATTGCAGCATTGGCATGTAATAAAGCAACCTCATTGCTTTATGCTGCAAAATTGGAGAAGACACACTCGCTCTAGTGTCCTCAAACAATCCCCCCTCCTTTATCCTGGCTAGTGCCAGGAGAAAGGGGGGGTTGAATGTTCAAATCTCCTACACTGTGTGCCGGCATTTTTTGAGCGAATGCACAGTGTAGGCGGATTAGATACAGTGTAATCACACAGTATAACACGAACATACACAAACATAACTTCCCTGCTCCTGCCGCCGCTCCTAGTCCTTGCGTCTGACCATATGGTCGGAAGCCGCGACCGGAAGTCGTCATCTTACTGTACGGCCGCAGCTTCCGGTCCACATGAAAATTGCGACGGATGTCGCTCGGCCGAAGACCTTCCTTTTGGTCTGTGTGGGAGCGGCGCATGCGCCGTTCCCACACAGACGGCGTACACTATAGTGAATGGAACGGCTCCCGTTCCCATCCTCTTTGGGGATGTATGTGCCGTATTCCATATCTGTATGTGTCGTTAATCAACACATACAGAGATGGAAAAAAAATGGCAGCCCCCATAGAGAAGTAAAAGAAAGAAAAAATAAAAAAGTACAACACAAAAACACAAATAAATAAAATTTATTTTAATGACATACTAAGAGCAATATTATATTTAAAAAAAATAATAATTCGTGACACCTTCCCTTTAACACAATATTTAGGTCCCAGGTGGGAACTAAAATCTTCTTCTTTAAAGATAGCCTGTAGGCTCCTACGAAAAATCTTTTGACCCATCTGTGGGAAGCAAGATCCTGATCGAAATATGAACTTAGTGCAGATATCTGTACATTTAGCGTACTTGGTTTTAAACCCTTCTCAAGTCCTGCTTGTAGGAAGTCCAGAATTTTTGCTATGTTGGGATGAAGAATATTTGGTTTTTTGTTTCCACACCAGGAAAGAAATGTCTTCCAAATTTTATTATAGATTGCATTGGTCACTTCTTTTCTACTCTTTTGTAGCGTATTTATTACCGATTCAGACAAACTTTTTGATTTTAGTATGGCCGCTTCAGAAGCCAGGCTGCTAGTTGAAGCTTTTGACGGTCTGTATATAGGATTGGTCCCTGGTATAGGAGATCTTGACATATTGGTAGTATCCATGGTTCAGCTAGTTTTAGACTGTTTAACAGTCCAAACCAAGCCCATTTTGGCCAAAAGAGGGCAATTAAGATCAACTTTGTTTTCCCTAGTCTGATCTTTTGTAAGGTCTTTGGTATTAAGGGAATCGGAGGAAAAGCATAAGCAAGTTGGAATTTCCAATTGTGAACCAATGCATCCACCCCTAAACTCTTTTTCCTTTGATTTAGGGGGAAAAAAATAGAGGAGCTTTTGAGTTTTTCTGGTTTGCAAATAAGTCCAGTTCCGGAGATCCCCATTTTTGGGTTATGTGGAGATAGACTTTCTGTTTTGGGCACCACTCGGTTGGATCCAAGTCCTTTCAACTTAGGAAATCTGCCTGGATGTTGGAGGAACCTTTGAGGTGGAGAGCTCTGCCCAAGAAAATATTTGGCCTGCTAGGATCTGCAGGTTTTTCTATCTGGTACCTATGTCTCAGGTATGCAATTGTCGTCATATTGTCTGAATAAATTCTCATGTGAGAATTTTGTATAAGATGTTCTGTTACCTTTAGGGATTCCAGAACTGCTCTTAGTTCCCTGAAACTGGATAAATGTTGACTTATTTGTCTTGGCCAAACTCCCTGAAAAGATCCTCGCTCTAGTATTGCTCCCCACCCCCTTTTGCTTGCATCCGTAGTCATAGTTTTCACAGGATACTGGTGCCAATGGGATCCCCTCTTTAGATTGTTGGTTTTCAACAACCACAGAAGAGAGATTTTTACTGACCTCGTCAGTAAGACCTTTCTGTCTTGGGAAAGATGAGATCTGTTCCACTGTGATAATATTAGGTCTTGTAATTTTCTGGAGTGAGCTTGAGACCATGCTACTGCTTGGATACAGGATGTCATGGACCCCAGGACTGACCTCTCCATCCTTATGAATATCTGCCTCTGCTGTAGTAGATAACTTATTTTTTGTTTCAACAAAATTATCTTCTCCTGTGGGAGGAAAGACATTAGTCTGTGGGAATACAGGAGACATTTTTATATTTATAATCCAACCCAGACACTGTAGGATCTGCTGTGTCTGGACGATTCGATTTTTTTAGGCAAGTAGCATCGGGTGCGACCAAGAGGTCGTCTAAATAAGGAATGATCTGAATACCTTGAAGCCTGAGGAAGACCACTATCTCCACCAACACTTTTGAGAATATTCTGGGAGCTGATGATATCCCAAATGGGAGGGCTCTAAACTGGTAATGCACTACTTTTTGATTTTCCAGTATGGCAAACCTTAGGAATTTTTGATATTTCCAATGAATAGGGATGTGATAGTACGCATCCTGTATGTCTATTGTAGCCATCATAAAATCTTGACCTACCGGGGTTATTGTCAATTTTATAGATTCCATTTTGAACTTGTGGTAAACTATAAATCTGTTTAAGATTTATGATTATCCTGTAGGAGGAGTTAGGTTTCTTGACTGGAAAAGGGCGGGAGTAGGGACCTAATCCTCTTTTAGTTGGAGGGACAAGGAAAATAACTTCCTGTGTTAAGAATTTCTGAAGACCTTCTCTCAGTGCTATATTTTGTGAAGCATCTTGAAGGGATGTGACAACCATATTTCTGGAGGGGATAGGAGATAAATTCTATTTTGAACCCTTCCTCTATAGAAAAAAGAATCCACTGGTTCTGTGTTATCCCCTTCGATTGTACTAGGTGTTTAGAGATTCTTCCCCCCCCCCCCCCCAATCTTGGCATCATTGCTTATCATGGTATGGTTTACTTTGGTTAAAAAAGGATGTTTCTTCCTTTTCTCGGACTCAGACATGGTGCAGGCAGGATAGGAGTGATACAAACAGTCCTACCTGAGAGAATGAGGCCTCATGTCTGGTTGACCTTTAACCTGGATCACCGGGACCAGCGTGATGATGACTACCAATCGGTAGCAAGCTCCTCCTCTGCTCCTGTTGGAAGCTCCGAAACTGCAGTCCATTCCACACGGATGCCGGTAACAGGCCGCCACCTTGACACTTCCAGAGTCCGCAACTCAAAGTACGTCACTTCGGAAGTGACGTACGCGTTCATTCCACCGTGGAACTCACGCTAAGACAACAGAGGGATTCCTGTTACACAGCCGCTTGATGCCAAATAGGGACAGGAAAAAGAACACTGAGAAGGGAGGCGGGGAGGGGCTATTTAACTTTCTGTGTTGTTTCCTGTCCCAATTAGTGGCGGAGCTCTTACCTCCTGTGGTGCTGTCACAGAGGGTAAGTGAAAAATAGACTCTAAATCAAGTGATTGGACTCCGTCAGCTCCAAATGGTGTTGTCTTCTGCTCAATCTTTGGCTTATTATTTTGCGAAAACCTCGGCCCACCGGGGGATCCTCTGCTTCTCCAGTCCAATCCTACATAAGATTCACTGGCAAATACGTGAATTCCTAATGGGACACCTTTCCATATGTCCTATTAGGTGTCACGTGGGGTTCGTGGACCCTCTGGGCCGTACCGTCTTGGCGGTAAGGCAGCTGGCCAACAGGACGCAGGTAAAAGTCTATAGTTCGTATAGGGTACCTGTGGCAACTCGGACAGCAGCAAGGCAGGCTTGGCAGGAACTTGGCAGCAGGTGGACGTCAGGCATGGAGAAGCAGGACAGGCGTGGTATACAGCACAGCACAACTACAGCTCAGCACGGCACTAGATCAGGATACAAGTATAGGATACAGGAACACTGGGAGCAGGAAACACTAGGGGGCCATATGCAAGACAGACTAGGAATACACAACAACGCTCAGGCATGGGAGGATGGGCTGGAACCTTCTTATAGCCCAGGGTACTCTGGACCAATTAGCTCAATCACAAACATGCTTGCGTTCTGGCTTCTCAAGTCTGGACTGAGCTTGTGACCGCACCCTGGTGGTCACTGTGGAGCAGGACGGCCGTATGTGCAAACATCTCTTGAGAGAAGGGCGTCGACTGGATAGAAGGAGTTTGTGGTCAGCGACGGACGTTACATTAGGACTTCATAGAAGGGTCCGCTCAGGATCCCCTCCCTATTAGCCAGGCCAAAAGGCCGCTGCTAAAAGTAGTTGGCGTTCTGGAGGCGCAAGCATGTATTAGAAGATTGGCCATTCATTTAAATAGGCGACATGTAATACCATATTTCACCAGCAGTGGCCACCCCCGGCTTCACCCAATAACAACAGCTGAGCTTTGGGGATTTAGGTGCAGAATCGGCAGTGGTCAGCGATACAGATTGTAGGACAACCCCTTTCAGGGTGACTTCACATTGCGTATTTTTTGAGGAATTTTGATTGCAAGATAGGGACCGAAATTCTGCAACAAAGTACAGTAAAACGTAAGTGAATGGGACTTTAAAGGGAATGTGTCGCTAGAAAAATATATATATATATTTTTTTAGTTAAACAGTTAGTATATAAATGATTACACATTGTTATAATTTTTTAACATTTTTTCACAAGTCAGGAAATATTATAAATTAGATTCAAATTTATAACATTTCCATGTGCTGGTCACTAGAGGGAGCAATTCCCAAAATTGCAGCATTGGCATGTGGTAAAGCAACCTCATTGTTTTATGCTGCAAAATTGGAGAAGACACACTCGCTCTAGTGTCCTCAAAAAATCCCCCCTCCTTTATCTTGGCTAGTGCCAGGAGAAAGGAGGGGGTTGAATGTTCAAACCTCCTACACTGTGTGCCGCCATTTTTTGAGCGAATGCACAGTGTAGGAGGATTAGATGCAGTGTAATCACACAGTAGAACACGAACATATACACACATCACATACACAAACATAACTTACCTGCTCCTGCCGCCGCTGTCGCTGCCTCCGCTCCCTGTCCCTGCTTCTGAACATATGGACGGGAGCCGCGACCGGAAGTCGTCATCTTACTGTCCGGCCGCGGCTTCCGGTCCACATGAAAATGGCACCGGCTGTCGCTCTGCCGAAGACCTTCCTTTTGAACTGTGAGGGAGCGGCACATGCGCCGTTTCCACACAGACGGCGTACACTATAGTGAATGGAACGGCTCCCGTTCGCATTCTCTATGGGGATGTATGTGCCGTATTCCATCTCTGTATGTGTCGTTAATCGACACATACAGAGATGAAAAAAAAAATGGCAGCCCCCATAGAGAAGTAAAAGAAAGAAAAAAGTACAACACAAATAAATAAAATTTATTTTAATGACATACTAAAAGCAATAACATATAAAAAAACATTTTTTCCGTGACACCTTCCCTTTAACAAACCCCATTCACTCACAGATAAAAAAAAATCTGCAGCAGATTCCAGACATCCTGCAGCTTTTACAAATCCGCAGCATGCCCTATCTGTTGCAGAAATGTAGCGTATTCCATTCATTGCTATGAAAAGTGGGAATCTGTGAAAATCTACACCAAAATCCGCGTGTAACACATGCAGATTTCATTGCGGATTTGTAGCCCAGATCAACAGCATAAGTCTTGGTTCAGACCATGTTTTTGCATCCTGTTGAAACATCTTTTTTTTTTTCAAGATTAGAAAAAAAAAAATACCTTTAACCCATTGCCGTCACAGCCATTTTTCATCTTTGCTTTAATTCTTTATTTTTCCGTTGACATAGTCATGTAGGGACTTGTGTTTTGCAGCACCATTTATTGTACCATATAACGTACTAAAAAATAGAAAAATTATTTGAGGGGTGGAATAGAAAACAAAACGCAACAGTGATTACTCCTTTTTCGGGTTTTGTTTTTACAGCATTCACTGTGCAGTAAAAACAAAATGTTAACTATATTCTGTGGGTCCATACGATTACAGTGATACTAAATTCATCTATATTTTTTTTCTGATTTACTACTTTTTTTTTTTTTTTTTTAAACTATTTGTTAAAAAAAAAAACAACTAGTTTTCCATGGTCATATTCTGAGATCTATAACTTTTTTTTCCGTCAATTCAGTGGTGTGAGGGGGGTGATCTGTTTTTTTTTTTTAATTACTTAAAAGGTAACTAAACATTGGACAAACGTCTGACATGTCATAAGTTTTAATTGGTGGGGGTCCGAGAACTGAGAACCCCACCAATCTCTTAAAAAAAAAACGTCAGAGGCGCTCAGCCTCTTAGTTTCTGTTCGGCTCTTTCCGGAAAGCCGATGTATCGGAGTACAGACTTTCTATTGAGCCCATATTCCGATACATTGATTTCCAGAAAAAGCCAAACAGAAATGAAGCGGCTAAGTGCCCACACGAGCGCTTCTGCCGCTTCGTTTTAACGATTGGTGGGGGTCTCAGTCCTCGGACCCCCACCAATCAAAACTTCTGACATGTCACTATAACATGTCCGAAGTTTGTCGAACGTTTAGTTACCCATTAAGGAAAAATTGTTAGATCGCATGAATATACTGCTTTACTTTATTTCTGTGTGTTGTGATTTTTACCGGCTCCTATTATAGGGTATAACAGGAGCACCAAGATGGCAGGCCTTCATCAGGCTCCCATGACAACCATCGTCACCCTGAAATCTCGGATCCCGGCCGGTTGCGGTGACAGCTTTTTGGTATGGAGCGGGCTCAGTCCGTTAGTCCAGTTCATACTCCCTCTTCCCGGACATGACGTGCGATTACGTCAATTGTCGTGTAGGGGTTAATACAGCATGCAACTGGTTCTTCAACATGATAGAAAACCGGAGCCTGCATCTTTTTTGTGTCCGGATGCATTCCGTTTTACAGGTAAATTTGACCAAAATATAAAATAGGACCTTTCAACCGGATGCAAAAACGTTATGACTAATTTTTACGCTGTAAAAATTAGTCACAAAGCCCCAAAGATTAGAAAAGCATGGGTGCTTTATTCCAAAAACAGCTCCACACGTCTACAGGTTGTGTGTGGTATTGCAGCTAAGCCCCATTCATTTTAATGGAACTGAGCTGCAATACCAGACACAACCAGGTGTAGCGCTGTTTGTGTATTTTATGTGTAGGATTGAGGTCTATTAAACAAGCAATTTTTCCCCCTTAGGCTCAGTTCACACGTTGCATAAATACTGGGGATTTCCCTCAATGGACTTTGTTGCGGAAAATCCGTAGCAAATACAGAAGCAGCAAAGTGGATGAGATAAAACAAATCTCATCCCCACGCTGCGTAAATACGGAGCGAAAAACCGGCCAGAAGTTGACCTGCGGTGCGGAGCTTTATTCCGTATGTAAATTTGCGTAAACGCTTTTTTGTTGTGGGTTTTCCCACATTGAATTCAATGGAGGTAAAGCCTGCAACAAATATCAGTTGTTGCGTTTTTTTGCAGCGGGTTCGAGCAATCCCGTCCCAAAAAAACAATTCAGAAAAAAACCACAAAACATATACTTACCCAGAAGTCGGTGTTCCTCCCTCTAGCGCGGCCTCCTGGGATGATGTTTCATCCTATGTGACCGCTGCAGCCAATCACAGGCTGTAGCGGCGGTCACATGGGGTGAAACATCATCCCAGGAGGCCGGCGTGGATGAGATGACGTCAGAGGGCCGGCCTCCTGGGATGTCACATCATCCCATGTGACCGCCGTTGCAGCCAATCACAGACTGCAGCAGTCATCCCAGGAGGCCGGTCTGCTAGCAGACCGGCTAAGTGCTGCAGTTTTTCGCAGCGGACATTCCAGGCAAAAAACTGCACTTTTTTACGGTTTTTCGCCCGGAATTCCCTGCGGCACACAGGACGGATACACTGCGTGCATTTACGCATCGTATCCACCCCGTGTGAACTCAGCCTTAAAGGGTTATTCCCATCTTCAAGAATGTAGCTAGGAAGCTCCCCCATGTAAAGTAAAGAATTTTTCTAATTACCTGTCCGTCGCCCAGCGATGTCGTTTTCTTGCGATTCTTGATTGAAGTCCACGTCGGTCCCTCTTTGTTTCTTGCGCGTTGTCTAGGTTCCCGGCCACCGCTATTTACCTTTAGCGGTGGCCGCGCATGCGTAATGACATCCTCGTGAACGCACATCTCGGCGCATATCGGCGCATGCGCAGTAGATGCAGGGCGAGACACCAGTCGCAAGGTATGTATATACAGTGAAGGAAATAAGTATTTGATCCCTTGCTGATTTTGTAAGTTTGACATGAACAGTCTAGAATTTTTAGGCTAGGTTAATTTTACCCTTGAGAGATAGATTATATTTAAAAAAAAACAGAAAATCACATAGTCAAAAATATATAAATTTATTTGCATTGTGCACAGAGAAATAAGTATTTGATCCCCTACCAACCAATAAGAGTTCAGCCTCCTCCAGACCAGTTACTGCTCCAAATCAACTTGGTGCCTGCATTATAGACAGCTCTTACATGGTCACCTGTATAACAGACTCCTGTCCACAGACTCAATGATCAGTCTGACTCTAACCTCTACAACATGGGCAAGACCAAAGAGCTTTCTAAGGATGCACAAGGCTGGAATGGGCTACAAAACCATAAGTAAGACGCTGGGTGAGAAGGAGACAACTGTTGGTGCAATAGTAAGAAAATGGAAGACATACAAAATGACTGTCAATCGACATCGATCTGGGGCTCCATGCAAAATCTCACCTCGTGGGGTATCCTTGATCCTGAGGAAGGTGAGAGCTCAGCCGAAAACTACACGGGGGGAACTTGTTAATGATCTCAAGACAGCTGGGACCACAGTCACCAAGAAAACCATTGGTAACACATTACGCCGTAATGGATCAAAATCCTGCAGTGCCCCCTGCTCAAGAAGGCACATGTACAGGCCCGTCTGAAGTTTGTAAATGAACATCTGGATGATTCTGAGAGTGATTGGGAGAAGGTGCTGTGGTCAGATGAGACTAAAATTGAGCTCTTTGGCATTAACTCAACTCGCCGTGTTTGGAGGAAGAGAAATGCTGCCTATGAGCCAAAGAACATCGTCCCCACTGTCAAGCATGGAGGTGGAAACATTATGTTTTGGGGGTGTTTCTCTGCTAAGGGCACAGGACTACTTCACCGCATCAATGGGAGAATGGATGGAGCCATGTACCGTCAAATCCTGAGTGACAACCTCCTTCCCTCCACCAGGACATAAAAAATGGCTCGTGGCTAGGTCATCCAGCACGACAATGACCCGAAACATACAGCCAAGGCGTATATGTTTGTGTGTAGATGTTTGTGTGTTTTTGTATATGTGTGTTTGTGTATATGTGTGTATGGGTATATATGGGTGTGTTTGTGTATATGTGTTTGTGTGTATATGTGTGTGTGTGTGTGTGTGTGTGTGCGTGTATATGTGTGTTTTTGTTTGTATATGTGTGTTTGTGTATATGTGTTAGTTCTTGTATATGTGTGTGTGTTTGTCCGTTTATGTGTGTGTTTGTGTATATATGTGTGTGTTTGTGTATGGTTGTTTGTTTGTGTGTGCGTGTATATATGTGTGTAGGTAAGTAGAAGTATTGGTATTGTTCACATTGATAACTGTTTTTTATGTTGTTGCAGATTTTGATGTACCGATCGGACTACATCTTCGATTCATTGGACTACTGCGTAGATCTACGTTTTTTCAAATTTTAATAAAATGGTTAACGAGGGTTTTGTTGGGGATTTCTTATTTTAATAAAAAAATATTGTATTTGTGGTTTTTTTTAAACTTTATTAGTGCCTAGATAATGGCAGTTGGCTGATTGACAGCGTCCATTATTAAGGCGGTACTTAGTGTTAGCCGGTGCAGAGGCTAGCACTAACCACCCATTATTACCCCGGTACCCACCACCACCAGGGGTGCCGGGAAGAGCTTGGTACGATCCAGTACCCGACCATCTGTTGTGATGGTCGGGCACTGGGGCGGCCGCAGGATGGTATTATGAGGCTGGGAAGGGCCAAAAACAGTGACCTTCCCACCCTTGTAATTCTAGGCTGTTGCTGCTGTGTTGTATCGGGGTGGTTATAAAAATGGGGGGGACCCCACGTTGTTTTCTTTTTAAATTTAACAATAGACGTCGGGTCCCCCACATTTTTAATAACCAGCCATATACAAGGCCGCAGCAGCCTGGCATTACACGGATGGGAAGGGCCACTGGTTTTGTCCATTCCCAAGCTAATAACACTGTGTTGCATGTGGCTGGTTATGATAAATTGGGTGGAACCCCATGTCTTTTTTTTTTTTTTTCCTTTAACTAAATAATAAAAAAAAATGACGTGGGGTCCCCCCCACTTTTATAACCAGCCAGATACAACACAGCAGCAGCAGCCTAGCATTACAAGGGTGGGACGGTCCACTGTTTTTGGCCCTTCCCAGCCTCATAATACCAGCCTACGGCTGCCCCAGTGCCCAACCATCACAACAAATGGTCGGGTACTGGATCGTACCTGGCTCTTCCCGAGACCCCTGGTGGTGGTGGGCACCGGGGTAATAATGGTGGTTAGTGTTAGGGTATGTGCACACACACTAATTACGTCCGTAATTGACGGACGTATTTCGGCCGCAAGTAGTGGACCGAACACAGTGCAGGGAGCCGGGCTCCTAGCATCATACTTATGTACGATGCTAGGAGTCCCTGCCTCGCTGCAGGACAACTGTCCCGTACTGTAATCATGTTTTCAGTACGAGACAGTTGTCTTGCAGAGATGCAGGGACTCCTAGCATCGTACATAAGTATGATGCTAGGTGCCCGGCTCCCTGCACTGTGTTCGGTCCGGGACTTGCGGCCGAAATACGTCCATCAATTACGGACGTAATTAGTGTGTGTGCACATACCCTTAGCCTCTGCACCGGCTAACACTAAGCCTCGCCTTAGTAATGGACGTTGTCACTCAGACCGCGGCCATTACTAAAGTGGTAGTAATAAAACTTGAAAAGAAAAGACAAAGATATAGATAAAATATTTTATTGAAATAAAGCACCCCCAGCACAACCCTCATTAACCATTTTATTGTAGAAAAAAAAGCTGTCATCAAAGTAGTCCTCGAAACCGACATAGTCCAAACACCAAACCTGTAAAAAAAACACTATAAAAAAAAAAAAGAAAAAGAGAATAAAACATGTCGTAGGCTTAGTTTCAGTTCCATGTGTGATACTGACTGTTATACCATGTATAGAAGCCTGCCGCCAAGTTGACTTAGGCCGGATTCACACGAGTGTGTGCGTTTTGCGCATGCAAAAGTCACTTGACAGCTCCGTGACAGCCCCGTATGATGCGCGGCTGCGTGATTTTCGCGCAGCCGCTATCATTATGACATTCCGTTTGGATGTTTGTAAACAGAAAAGCACCACGTGCTTTTCGGTTTTCATTCATACTTTTCACTGCTGTTGCGCAAATCACGCGCGTCCCACGGAAGTGCTTCCGTGTGACATGCGTGATTTTCACGCACCCATTGACTTCAATGGGTAAGTGATGTGCGAAATACACACAAAGAACGGACATGTCGTGAGTTTTTCGCAGCGGACTCACGCTGTGCAAAAATCACGCAACTGTCTGCACGGCCCTATAGACTTGCATAGGTCCCAGCGACGCGCGTGAAAATCAGGCGCGTTGCACGGACGTATATCCCGTTTGTCTGAATAAGCCCTTAGATACAGGGCACCAGCAGACAGTATCATACATGGCCATACAGACATATATACACACATACATGCATACAAACATGCACATATATACATACATGCACATATATACATACATACATGCCAACATACATGCAACCATACATACAAACATGCACTATATATATATATATATATATATATATATATATATATATATATATATTGACGTAATCACGTGTGCCTGATATGATTACGTCATCTGTGCCACAACGCATTGTTTCTATGAATGCGAGCGGCGCCAAGTAGAAGGAAGATGTGAAGTGACGGGACCGTTCCGAGCTCCGTAGGTACGTCTTAGGTGAGTTTATTTTTTTTATATATATTTTTTGTTGTTCGCCGGGTGCTGATGCAGCACCGGTGCGGCGGCTACAAAAATTACATGTAGTGACAGGGTGGGGGAGGGAAAAGTTGGTTACCGAAACGGGGTGAATGTAGAGTAGTGTAGTGTAGTGTAGTTGACATTCACGGTAAGTTCGTCTGAACCGGGCTTACCATGCCCGCTTGAGACGAACATTCTCCCGATGTTGCTAGAACTACAGTATCTAGCAACATCAGGAGCGCGCACATTGCAGAGCGGAGCGGCTTGATTGACATCGAGCCGCTCACGCCCCTTTTTAGAAAAGATAACCAGCACTAGCTGAGTTATCAAGTGTAAAAAAAAAAGGTACTTAGGGAATGAATTTTTTAAAATTGTTAACAGCAAATGTTTTAATATTAATTTCCAGCTTAGAATGTCTAAAAAAAAAAATTTGACTCAATTTGGGAATAACCCTTTAATGCTGAAAGTTTTGTAAGGAGTATTATACGGCTGGATTACCCTGGTATACTTACCTCTCCAAGGCATCTCCTCTCTCCCGGCCAGTGCCATATCTCTCCCTCTCTCCGGTCTGGTCGCAGCCTCCATCGCCGCCTCTTTCCTTCTGCATATCAGCTTTTTCCTACGACACGCTGACCCTTCCTCTCTTAAAGGGCCAGCGTACCAAATTACTACCCAGCTTTTCCAGGCTATAAAAGGTTTCACCCCTCACCACTCCCTTGCCTGGGCCATTAGGTTCCTCAGCTTGCTAGCGTTACCCTGCGTTATACTATGTTTGGATTTCCTGTGATTGACCTCTGCCTATATCTTTGACTATCCTTGCCTGCCGGCTGTCCTGACCTCTTGCTTGTGGCCCATGACGAACTTCTGCCACCTGCCCTGACTTTTGCTATACCAGATCTAGCATACCACCTGCCGTCTCTGTACCTTGCCTGTCGCCAAGGGAGACTACTCCGGGGGGTAGCGACCTGGGGTTCCCCAGAAGTAAAGGAGTCCCCATTAAACTCCTTTCTGGTTTAGTCCTACGTGGTGACGCATCCGACCGAAACTACACGTTTGGTATCATCGAATCCGTAATCACCCATGCGACAAAAATAAACTGCTATTTATTCTGCATGGTGAATACTGCAAAAAAAACAAAACCAAAACAATGGCAGAAGTGTTGCTTTTCAGACATGTACCCAGTAATGTTCTTAGTAGGAAAACTTCTTTAACCCCTTCCCGACATTTGACGTATCCATACGCCAAAGTCGGGTAGGGGGAGTATGGAGCGGGTTCACTGAGCAAACCCGCTCTATACGATGTGGGTGCCAACTGTTTGTTCTAGCCGACACTTCAGAGTAACCAGTGGCATCGCGCTCGAGCGCGATCCCGCTCGTTTAACTTGTTAAATGCTGCAGTCAATAGCGACTGCAGCATTTAAATCGCTAGAAAGAGGGGGGGCGACCCGCTCTAACAGCTCATCGCGCCCCCCGCAACCCAATCGCGGGGTGGCGGTGGTTGCGATGGCTGCCTGGGGGCCTAATGAAGTCCCCCGGGTCCGCCATTTTTGTGCACCTATTAAAGAGGCTCTGTCACCACATTATAAGTGTCCTGTCTCCTATATAAGGAGATCGGCGCTGTAATGTAGGTGACAGTAATGCTTTTTATTTAAAAAAACGATCTTTTTTCACAACGTTAGGAGCGATTTTGGTTTATGCTAATGAGCTTTCTTAATGCCCAAGTGGGTGTACTTTTACTTTCGACCAAGTGGACGTTGTACAGAGGAGTGCATGACACTGACCAATCAGTGACCAATCGGCATCATGCACTCCTCTCCATTCATTTACACTGCACTAGCGATATAGTTATATCACTATGTGCAGCCTCATACACAAGCCCTAACATTACCAGTGTCCTGATAATGAATACACATGAAATCCAGCCTGGACGTCACGTGTACTCAGAATCCTGACACTTCTGAATCTTTTTTGTGAGATTCCAGCAACGGATACGAAATATCGCGAGATCACGGAGCTAAACGAGATTTGGTTTCACTTGCCGGAATCTCACAAAAAGATTCAGAAGTGTCAGGATTCTGAGTACACATGACGTCCAGGCTGGATTTCATGTGTATTCATTATCAGGACACTGTAGTAATGTTAGGGCTTGTGTATGAGGCTGCACATAGTGATATATCTATATCGCTAGTGCAGTGTAAATGAATGGAGAGGAGTGCATGATGCTGATTGGTCAGCGTCATGCACTCCTCTGTACAACGCCCACTTGGTCGAAAGTAAAAATACGCCCACTTGGGCATTAAGAAAGCTCATTAGCATAAACCAAAATCGCTCCTAACGTTGTGAAAAAAGATCGTTTTTTTAAATAAAAAGCATTACTGTCACCTACATTACAGCGCCGATCTCCTTATATAGGAGACAGGGCACTTATAATGTGGTGACAGAGCCTCTTTAAGCCCTGCCTGTCAGAATCACGATATACTGCAAAACATCAGTATTGCAGTATATCGTGCAAGCGATCTAACGATCGCTGGTTGAAGTCCTCCAGGGGGACTAATAAAAAAAAGTAAAAATGTGTAAAAAAAAATAATATATATATATTGAAAGTTCAAAAAAAAAAACCTTTTCCCCCCTATAGCATAGTAAAAAAATAAACAAATAAACATAATTGGTATCGCCGCGTCCGTAAAAGTCTGAACTATTACAATATATCATTATTTAACCCGCACGGTGAACGCCGTAAAAAAAAAATTGTAAACGTCAGAATCTCTGTTTTTTGGTCACCTCGTCTACCGCAAAAAATGAAATAAAAAGTGATCAAACCGTCGCATGTACAACAAAATGGTATCATTAAAAACTACAGCTTATCCCGCAAATAGTAAGCCCTCATGCCGCTTAATCGACGGAAAAATAAAAAAGTTATGGCTCTCGGAATTTGGCGACACAAAATAAATTTTCTTTTTTACACTTCGGTTTTTACTTGTAAAATATAGAAAAAACGATATATATTTGGTATCGCCGTAATCGTATTGACCCGCAGAATAAAGTTAACATGTTGTTTAATTGCACATTGAATTCCGTAAAAACGGCAGGCAAAAAACCACGGAGGAATCGCTGTTTTTTTTTAAAATTTTTACCCCACAAATAATTTTTTTCCGGTTTCTTAGTACATTATATGGCAAAATAAATGGTGCGATGAAAAACGACAAATTGTCCCGCAAAAATCAAGCCCTCATAGGACTATATCGACGGAAAAATAAAGACGTTATGGCTTTTAGGTGGGGAGGAAAAAACGAAAATTCAAATCTGAAAAAGGGCTGCGGTGGGAACCCGAACTACATCCAAAGAAAAATCTGACTGATGAAGTGGAAAATCAGCAGCTCCTGAGCCTAAAAACACGTTCATTGACCGATAATGTCGTGACTCCCGGCGCTCAGGTGATATTATCTCCTGATATTCCTGTCAATGTCGTGACTCCCGGCCCTCAGGTGATATTATCTCCTGATATTCCTGTCAATGTCGTGACTCCCGGCCCTCAGGTGATATTATCTCCTGATATTCCTGTCAATGTCGTGACTCCCGGCCCTCAGGTGATATTATCTCCTGATAGTCCTGTCAATGTCGTGACTCCCGGCGCTCAGGTGATATTATCTCCTGATAGTCCTGTCACATACGGGTGATTACGCACCTCACACACAAACTCCCGCTCTGCGAGAACCTCCAAACCACGCCCACTCCAGAGTGTTTTCAAATAAGTATTAGCTCCGCCCTCCTCCATGTCACATGACGTACAAAAACAGTCCGCATCCTTTGACTTGCGCGTCACACCCCTCTGAGTCAGAGTCACCGAGTGTCGCCCCGCCCCTTTGTATTGTCAGAGCTGCCATTGATAAGAGAGGGGCGGAGCCGAGAATGCGTTGTACCGCTCCTCTTCCCGGCCGGCGGTGACGGGCAGCAGAGCCATGGCTCCGGCGCTGGACAGGCCCGGCTACTGGGGACCCCCGACCTCCACCCTGGAGTGGTGCGAGGAGAACTACGCAGTGTCCTATTACATCGCCGAGTTCTGTGAGTAACGACGTCCTGCAACTGTCATTATATACTGTATACACTGCGCCTATGTAATATATACTGTACACTGCCACCTACTTATATACTGTGCCTATATAATATATACCATACACTGTATACACTGCGCCTATGTAATATATACTGTACACTGCCACCTACTTATATACTGTATACGCTGCGCCTATGTAATATATACTGTACACTGCCACCTACTTATATACTGTGCCTATATAATATATACCATACACCGTATACACTGCGCCTATGTAATATATACTGTACATTGCCACCTACTTGTATACTGTGCCTATATAATATATACCATACACTGTATACACTGCGCCTATGTAATATATACTGTACATTGGCACCTACTTATATACTGTGTACACTGCGCCTATGTAATATATACTGTGTACACTGCCACCTACTTGTATACTGTGCCTATATAATATATACCATACACTGTATACACTGCGCCTATGTAATATATACTGTGTACACTGCCACCTACTTATATACTGCGCCTATATAATATATACCATACACTGTATACACTGCGCCTATGTAATATATACTGTGTACACTGCCACCTACTTATATACTGTATACACTGCGCCTATGTAATATATACTGTGTACACTGCCACCTACTTATATACTGTGCCTATATAATATATACCATACACTGCGCCTATGTAATATATACTGTACATTGCCACCTACTTATATACTGTGTACACTGCGCCTATGTAATATATACTGTGTACACTGCCACCTACTTGTATACTGTGCCTATATAATATATACCATACACTGTATACACTACGCCTATGTAATATATACTGTGTACACTGCCACCTACTTATATACTGCGCCTATATAATATATACCATACACTGTATACACTGCGCCTATGTAATATATACTGTGTACACTGCCACCTACTTATATACTGTATACACTGCGCCTATGTAATATATACTGTGTACACTGCCACCTACTTATATACTGTATACACTGTGCCTATGTAATATATACTGTGTACACTGCCACCTACTTATATACTGTGCCTATATAATATATACCATACACTGTATACACTGCGCCTATGTAATATATACTGTACATTGCCACCTACTTATATACTGTGCCTATATAATATATACCATACACTGTATACACTGCGCCTATGTAATATACTGTACACTGCCACCTACTTATATACTGTATACACTGCGCCTATGTAATATATACTGTATACACTGCGCCTATGTAATATATATACTGTATACACTGCGCCTATGTAATATATACTGTATACTGCCACCTACTTATATACTGTATACACTGTGCCTATGTAATATATACTGTGTACACTGCCACCTACTTATATAATGTATACACTGCGCCTATGTAATATATACTGTGTACACTGCCACCTATGTAATATATACTGTACACTGCCACCTACTTATAAACTGTATACACTGCGCCTATGTAATATATATACTGTATACTGCCACCTACTTATATACTGTATACACTGCGCCTATGTAATATATACTGTGTACACTGCCACCTACTTATATACTGTGCCTGTGTAATGTACACTGCCACCTACTTATATACTGTGCCTATGTAATATACACTGTACACTGCGCCTATGTAATATATACTGTACACTGCCACCTACTTATATACTGTATACACTGCGCCTATGTAATATATACTGTACACTGCCACCTACTTATATACTGTATACACTGCGCCTATGTAATATATACTGTACACTGCCACCTACTTATATACTGTGCCTATGTAATATACACTGTACACTGCCACCTACTTATATACTGTATACACTGCGCCTATGTAATATATACTGTGTACACTGCCACCTACTTATATAATGTATACACTGCGCCTATGTAATATATACTGTGTACACTGCCACCTATGTAATATATACTGTACACTGCCACCTACTTATATACTGTATACACTGCGCCTATGTAATATATACTGTACACTGCCACCTACTTATAAACTGTATACACTGCACCTATGTAATATATACTGTATACTGCCACCTACTTATATACTGTATACACTGCGCCTATGTAATATATACTGTGTACACTGACACCTACTTATATACTGTGCCTGTGTAATGTACACTGCCACCTACTTATATACTGTGCCTATGTAATATACACTGTGCCTATGTAATATATACTGTACACTGCCACCTACTTATATACTGTATACACTACGCCTATGTAATATATACTGTACACTGCCACCTACTTATATACTGTATACACTGCGCCTATGTAATATAGATACTGTATACACTGTGCCTATGTGATATATACTGTACACTGCCACCTACTTATATACTGTGCCTATATAATATATACCATACACTGCCGCTATATCATATACACGGCGCCTATGTAGTATATACTGTACACTGCCACCTACTTATATACTGTGCCTATATAATATATACCATACACTGTATGCACTGCGCCTATATCATATATACTGTACACTGTCACCTACTTATATACTGTGCCTGTATAATATGTACTATACACTGCACCTATATCATATATACTGTGTACACTGCCACCTACTTATATACTGTATACACTGCGCCTATGTAATATATACTGTACGCTGCCACCTACTTATATACTGTGCCCTGTGTCTACATAATATATACTCTACACTGTATACACTGTGCCTATGTAATATGTACTGTACACTGCCACCTACTTATATACTGCACCTATGTAATATATACTGTACACTGCCACCTACTTATATACTGTATACGCTGCGCCTATGTAATATATACTGTGCACTGCCACCTACTTATACTGTGCTTATGTAATATATACTGTACACTTCCCCCTACTTATATACTGTGCCTATATAATATATACTGTGCACTGTATACACTGCCTACATCATATACTGTGTACACTGCCACCTACTTCTATATCTTGCCCTGTTCCTATATCCTATATACTGTACACTGCCTATATTATGTGTGTATATATATATTATACACTGTCCCATACTTATGTGATATATACTGTATACACGGCACCTATATAATATATACAGTACACTGCCACCTACTAATATATTGTGCCCTGTGCCTATATTACATATACTCTACACTGCGCCGTTCGCACTCGATTACTAAAACATTACCGTAGCCGGCCAAAGAGGCACGAGAAACCTTTATCACCTTCTACAGGATAAGGGATAAATGTCTGGTCACTGAGGGTGCGATCACTGGGACTCCCAGCGATCACAAGAAGAAGGGTCCTGTGTCCCTCATTTGAGTAGAGCGGTGGTCCCGCGTTCACACTACCGCTCCATTCATTCTCTTTGGGACTGACGGAATGGTGGTATGTACGCGCGAACGCTGCTTCACTCAAACGGAGACGCGGGAGCTTTGTTCTTGTGATCGCTGGGGGTCCCAGAGGTCAGACCTGCAGCGATCATAAATCAATCAATTATTTTCAGCCGTTTTTCGGGCCGAAAAGTCGAAAGCAGAACGCCTCCAAACATCTGGCCATTGATTTCAATAGGAAAAATGGCGTTCTGTTCCGACGGGCCGTATTTTTACAAACGGCCGTGAAAAAGAAGTGCATATCACTTACGGTTTTGGAGCTGTTTTTCATTGACTCTATAAAAAAAGCGGCCGTAAAAAAACGCGAGTGGTTTAAAAAACGTCTGAAAATCAGGAGCTGTTTTCCCTTGAAAACCGCCCCGTATTGTCAGAGGTTTTTGATTTTGTGTGTGCACATGCCCCAAAGCTTAATCACTGTATAATGGAAAGTGTTGCAACTTTCTAATAGACATTGGGGGGAATATATCAAGAGGCGCAAAATAAAAAGTAGCAAGTATACCTGCGCCGGAGGGGCTAAACGTCATGTGAATAGGGCCTAACCTTTGTGCAGACATTTTTTGAGCAACTCGCATTTTTCGCTGCGTTTTTTTTTACGCCCGTTTTTGGAGCTGTTTTCAATAGTCAATGAAAAACATCCCAAGAAGGTGGCCTGCACTTCTATTTCGCGGGCGTCTTTTTACGCGCGGTTTTCGGAAAACGAGGCTTAAAAAAAAAAACCTGACGCCGTATTTCCCATTGAAATCAATAGGGCAGATGTTTGGAGGCGTTCTGCTTCCGATTTTTCAGAACGTTTACGGCCCGAAAAATGGCTGAAAACACTACATGTGAACATACCCGAAGACCAGCTTTATTTACATAAAACCGGATGAGCCCCTTAGTGTCCGGCCTATTTTAGGCCTTCATGACCAAGCAATTTATTTTGTTTTTCCATCGACTCATTCAAACGAGCTATAACTTTTTTTTAAAAAATATTTTTCAGTCGACCCAGCTGTATGAGGTCTTGTTTTTTTCGGGATTAGTTGTACTTTTTAATGCCACCGTTTTGGGGTTAAATTCCATTTTTTTTTATTAACTTTTTTTTTTTTTTTATGGGGGGGGGGAGAATAGAAAAAAACCTGAAATTCCGCCCTTGTTCTATACGTTTTTAAATTCACGCAGTTCGCTGTGCGGCATAAATAACGCGTTCCCTTTATTCTGTGGGTCGGTACGATTACGGCGATACCGCTTATGTAGAGGATTTTTATGTTTTATGACTTTTGCGCAATAAAAACTTTTTTTTTTTTTTAACTAAAATTATTTGTTTGTGTCGTCTCTTTCCATGAGTCGTAATTTTATTTATTTTTTCCCGTGAATGTGGTGATATGAGGGCTTTATTTTTGCGGGACGAGACGTAGTTTCGAATGGTCCTGTTTTGGGGTATTTGGGACTTATTGATGAACTTTTATTATGACTTTTGGGGGGCAATGGAAAAAAATAGCAATTTCGCCGTTGTTTTTTGCGTGTCTTTTTTTTTTTTTACGGCGTTCACCTTGCAGTTTAAATGACATGTTAACTTTATTGTTTTGGTCATTACGGTCGCGGCGATACCATATTTGTGGAATTTTTTACACTTTTTTTACTAAATAAAACCACTTTTTAATGTTAATTTTTTTTTGGGGGTTTTTTTTTTTACTGTAATTTTTATTAGTAATTTTTGATTCGCATTTATTACTCTTACATTTTTTTTTTTAGTCCCACTAGGGAACTTCACTATGCAATTTTTTTCCCTCATGTCGGACGCAGCGGGGTACGGTGTGGCGCCGCCCATAGCCACATTCACCACAAAAATCAACTTCTATTTGCCACTCAAAATTCGCCTCGGTCTCCCATAAAATGGTGTCTCCTGAGACGGAGGATTTATCTTTGCATGGTGGAAGACATGGCGGCTCTGCTCCGGCTCGCTCGGCATACCTGACATACTTTACACGCTCTTCTCATATCTAGAATATTTTCCGAGTGTACGCCGTGACCTTGTGCTCCGCAGATTGGCTTCGCTCGTTCCCGTTCTGAATATATCCGTCTGCATAAAGGGGAACGCCACCTTAAAGGGCATTTCCACCCATAACTTAAAATTGTCCCCATATCGGTACATCCGCAGTCAGAGCAGCGACCGAAGATTGTCAATGATCCATCTTTTACTTACTGGCGTTTTGTTGTGGCGGTCATTTTTCCAAAGCGACAACCGGAAGCGCGGCCATTTTGGTTGTCCCATGTTTTACATCGCATCGATTTGTATCACTTTTGTGCCGCCATGCAGTCTTTGCGCAGAGGTTACCTCCATATTCCACGCCACGCAGTTTTTTATTTTTCAATGGGGGTGCGCCAAATATAGCGAATACAATACAATTCTGATTGTCGGATTATTGGAAATTCAAACTATTGCAAGTTTGGGCGTACGCACGTGCGCTGGGTAAGATTTACAAAGCATTATAGGCCTCGTTTATAAAGACTGCCGTTGGCTTTGTTGCCCATATCAACCAATCACAGTGCAGCTTTCATTTAACCCGTTGCCGCTGCTGCCATTTTTTTGCTTTCACTTTCGTTTTTTAATCCCCGCCTACTAAAAGCCATAACTTTTTTCGTTTTTCTGTCACAAGAGGGAGTTTTGTTTTTTTTTTTTTCTTTTTTTGAGGGACGAGTCGGGCCGGGTTCCCCATGTAGCGTAAACGCTGCGGAATTTCCACAACCGAATTGTGTGCGGAAATTCCGCAGCATTTACAGTAGCAGCAAAGTGGATGATCTTCATTTTTTGTATATTCCCAAAAAGTTTTTACCCTTTTAGATCAATGTATTACATAGTATTGTGCTATCTACCGGCTCCTATTAATCCCTGCACTCATTTGGTGACCGGAGCCAAGCAGCAGAAGGGAAGATCGTGGTCAGGGGCCCCATTCTAGAGATAGACGCTGGTCACAGAGGTGGGTCCTGCGTCTGTCAGACATTGGTCATATTCTGTGGATGTGCCATAAATGTCCGAGATGGGAATAACCCTTTAGGTCTCTGGGCTACTAATAGTAGGATGTCTCTTTAAAGGTTTCCTGATCATTCTAAAAAAAAAAAAGTGGAGCTGCACTTTAAGGTGACAACTATTTTCCCGTCATCTGATGGTATGCAGCTGTTCTGTACCTCAGCAGTGCGGTTCCTCCCTAATCGTCCTTGTTTCAGCGCTCCCTCCCATGTGCAGTTTAATATCTTTATCTTCTCTCTGATCTTGTTTTTGATCTTCTTTCATGCTCCACCTGTTTTCTGGATCCCGGCCTTGTATTATGTTGTTGCCGTGCTCACGTTTTGAGGGATACGGTCTGCAGTGATGTACACGTGATCATGAATATGTTTTTAGGAAGGCATTGATGTCTTTTGCAAGGAAAGGGTTAAAAAGAAAAATCCAATGCTCTTAGGCCCCCATGCACATGAACGTGCTTTTGCGGCTGCAATTTCCCCCGAAAATCCACGGGAGAATTGGGCCCATGCACACGACCGTCCGGTCCAGGCTCATAGGAAATAATGGCCGCGGCCATGTGCACGGCCCGCAATTTGCGGGTGGCTTGCGGGTGACACTCTGCTCCCGGCCGACCCGAAAATCACGGCCGTGCACATGGCTACGGTCGTGTGCATGAGGCCTAAAGGAGGGTCTCCCAAAATGTGTGTCGCGACCCTCTGGTGGGTCATGTAAAGACCTCTGTGGGGGTCACTCATCGATGTCTCAGTTCCAACTGTATCTGCGTCCTCAGGATGCAGATACAGTTGAATTCAATGCTGGAGCAAGGAGCTGACTGCTCCTTGCTCAATCATTCACTATGCGGTGAGCTGCTCGGTACAGACGGGCGCGATGTAGTGACGTCATCGCGCCTGTCTGTGCCGAGTCACTCGTAGCACAGGCCAGAGGAGGAGAAGGATCTGCCACCCGTCGTGGGAACGGGAATAGGTAAGTAATAATTTTTCTATTAGGCGCTATAGGGGTATTATACTGGGTATGGGGAGGGGGGCCCTTATGGGCCAATATACAGCTGTTGGGGCATTATACTGTGTGGGGGCCACTAAGGGGGTCATTATACTGTGTTGGGGCCGACTCAGGTGTTTCACCCCCCCCCCCCTGCGCTAAACCTCTAGCTACGCCTCTGATGGACGGGTTGGGACACATGACCCACCATCAGCGATCATAGTTGGTCCTCAGCCATGCACATCAGCAGGACCCCTTGAGCCAGACCCCTCTCTGGCCCGCACAATCATGGTTGTTTTTGATGTTGCAGGGACTTATTTTTCAAATGGAGCGAAGTACTGGCATCTAGCTAAAAATTTTATACGTCAGACGAAATGGGGCTAGGTAGGGTAGAGAGGGGGGGGGGCCCAAACAAAAGTCTTTGCTTAAAGTGGGTCCTGGCATCAGAAAGTTTGGGTACCACTTCTCTAAAGGAGTAGTAGTCCTCTGCAGGAAGTGGGAAGAGATGACTGTGACAATGGCCATACGGCGTCTATAGGGGAGAGGAAACGGCCAGTAGGATCTCTGCCAATCACACGGGGTGATGGAGAGCTGCTGTTGTCACCCAATGCATTCAGGGACTGTTGCTATGCAACAGACTAGGCAAATTCCAGCAGATATTTTATTATGTCGGGCAATGGACATTATAATATTAGGGAATAATTCCCATTGGAAACTTCACAAGATGGTTCCCCTTTCTTTTATAGTGTATTTCCACCATCTGAACATCGTTTTATAGATTTAATCTACATAAAAGTGGAGTTAGTGTGTACATGCATTACATTACTTATCCTGTGCTAACCCTGAGTTACATCCTGTATTATACTCCAGAGCTGCACTCATTATTCTGCTGGTGGAGTCAGTGTGTGCATACATTACAGTACTGATCCTGAGTTACATCCTGTATTATACTCCAGAGCTGCACTCACTATTCTGCTGGTGGAGACACTGTGTACATACATTACATTACTTATCCTGTACTGGTCCTGAGTTACATCCTGTATTATACTCCAGAGCTGCACTCACTATTCTGCTGGTGGAGTCACTGTGTACATACATTACTTATCCTGTGCTAACCCTGAGTTACATCCTGTATTATACTCCAGAGCTGCACTCATTATTCTGCTGGTGGAGTCAGTGTGTGCATACATTACAGTACTGATCCTGAGTTACATCCTGTATTATACTCCAGAGCTGCACTCACTATTCTGCTGGTGGAGTCACTGTGTACATACATTACTTATCCTGTACTGATCCTGAGTTTGTCTGTATTATACCCAGAGCTGCACTCACTATCTTCTAAAATTCAGGCCACCTGTGTTGGAAATATTTGTCAGGGTATTTGAAGAAGTTGAATAAATATATATATGTCATTCGGGCAGATCGTCCAGCAATGCCAACCCACATAAGGAGGAGAGAAGTCGGGATTAACTGGGCATTGCTTTCCTGGAACCGCATTGAAATTTTTTTTCTATTTTGATGACATCACTTCTGGCCATAATTCAGTCGTCGTTCTTGTATCATCAGACATGTTGCACATTGCAGGACTGTGAGGGCCAATATCCTCTAAAATGTTAATCGTCCAAATATCACCCTTCTATCTACTGTGTATGTTCACCTCCGCATGCAGGTTTGTCTCCGCGGAAAGTTTTACGTTCTATCAGTAACGCATAGGTGAGCTGCGCTTGGTGCATTCTCCCAACCTCACGTAAAGTAAACATCCGACATTTTTTAGGTTCTTGATTCTGTATTAATTCATTTCTTAATATCTAGATAGAACGGATACAGTGAAGACATGGTTAAATAAAACAATTCTGTCTGCCTGCAGCGACCACTAGGGGGAGCTTACTGCATACTGGTTTAATGTATGCAGTGAGCTCCCCCTAGTGGTAGCTGTCTGCAGGCAGACAATGTTCTCTTTTTAAAATTGTCTGTGCAGGGAATTTGGAACTCTGTATCAGAAAAACCGAACTCTGACCACTGTCGTGGGGGCCACCTATGATTGAAGTCCCCCAGCAGCCTTAGCCTCACTTTGTACAGTCAAGGCCTGAATTGGTCACATGGTGCCCTCCCCCATTTTTGAGGGTCTCGTTCCTGGTAACCTCCATTAGGTGTTTGGAGGGTGCACCCCTTCCTTCTATTGCAGAGACCAGATATCGAAAAGACAACCTGCGCATCTCTGTAAAAGGGACATTTTGTTTTTGTCAGTGGGGGAGTTGTAAGTTAATCATTTTGCTGTCAGTGAATGGAAATATTTTTGTTTCTATTAAGTGCCTGAAAACTTGTCCCGATCATGTCCTACTCACACAGCTGGAGGGCTGGTGAGAAGAAAGTTCTGATGCACTGTAACAATCCATGCAGCTGTGTGAGCACAAACCAGGGAAGAGAAAAAAACCTCCGATATAGAGAGCATACAGAATCCACTTAATGGGAGGAGGGGGTTTGTCTCCAGGTTTTAGGAGAACTGTCTCTTTAAGAAAAGCTTCTGCAGTGCATACAATGAGGTGTCATCCCCTGAGCCTGACCCTTGCTCGGCAGATTATCGCTGCATCTTTATCTTGGATTGCAGAAGTCAGGACTATAACAGTCCTGGTGGAAGATCTCCGTTGCTTGCTGGACTGGCGGCACCACATCACTTCCTCCCACTCTTCATACAACTAGGTGACAGGTTAATGTGCTCCCTGTGATGTCAGCCGGTCGGTCGTGGGAAGAGCTGACTCTTCATTTACTAGGAACTGATGACTCAGGACAGTCAAAAGTGCGCTTGTTCCTAGTACGTTTTATGGGGGGTGTTCTTTATGCCGTACCGGCCTCTAGGACAGGAAGTTCTGGTGCTGATGTCACTCCCAGAGGCAATGTGGGTTTCGGTAGTGGGTGATATAACCGGGGATAGGTGCTTATTACACGGCACGCGCTTCAGCATTCTGCGGCCCCGCTCTGAGTTTGTGTGGTCTACCACTTCATGACTGAGCTGTAGTAAAGGCTGATCGCATCTTTCATGTGGTGAAGAAAAATCCTCATCGTTGTTGGCAGCGCGCCTCCCCGTGTAAACAAGGTATGTGCTGCCAGCAGTGATGTCAACTGTATGGGGACGAACTATCTTTGTCATCCAATAATTTTTCCATGTAAATAAAGTTAAACAAGCGCCGATCAACGTTCTACATCGCCGATCGGCGCTCATTTACCAGCATATATCTGCCAGTGAAAAAGGGTTCCTACTCCTAGACGCTTCCACTTCACGATAATAGCACTTGTTACTGGGGCAGATATAACAGACAATTTTAACACTTCCAGATGACCGCGCAGATCTAGCAGGAAATAATAGCACTTACAGGTGACCGGGGCAGATCTGGCAGACCATAATAACGTAGTGAGAGGTCCGGCACACGGTGAAATGTAAAAATACAAGGCTGTTTATTGGTATCATATAATGCTAAAGCGAGTGATTAAAATCCCGGGCAGAGAATGCTTACGCGTTTTGAGCTTTTCAGTTCTTCATAATATCTATGGTTAAAGAGGCTCTGTCACCACATTATAAGTGGCCTATCTTGTACATAATGTGATCGGTGCTGTAATGTAGATTACAGCAGTGTTTTTTATTTAGAAAAACGATCATTTTTTACCTAGATTAGCTTTATGCTAATGAGTTTCTCAATGGACAACTGGGCGTGTTTTACTATATGACCAAGTGGGCGTTGTACAGAGGAGTGTATGACGCTGACCAATCGGTGTCATACACTTCTCCCCATTCATTTACACTGCAGATCGCGATATAGCTATATCACTATGTGCAGCCACATAAACACACTATAACATTACTGCAGTGTCCTGACAATGAATATACATTACCTCCAGCCAGGACGTGATGTCTATTCACAATCCTGACACTTCTGTAGCGTCTGTGTGATTTACAGCACAGCACAGCGAGATCTCACTGTGAATGAGTTTACAGCGTAATCTCGCGAGACTGCGCCTGCTATGCTGTAAATCACAGAGACGCTACAGAAGTGGTCAGGATTCTCAATACTAGGCTGTGTGGCTGAAACACCTCAATTTAATTAGGAAGAGGTCCATATACTTTTGGCTATATAGTGTATCTGTGCTTGTATGTCCCGCTAAGTCTTTGTGTTTAAGGTGGCCATACAGGTCAGATTAATGTCTGCCAAACCTGCCGATTTTGGCAAAATCGGCCTATGATCTAAGGCCTGCTGGCACTCCGGCAGATGTCGGGGAGAGCAAAATTGAGCAGTTGGATTTTAACATGCCTGGTCCTCTTGTTCTCAAGGGAGATAAGTCGCTGCCAGATGTGTCTGGCAGCAGCTTACACCCCTCTCCCCATTCAGAATACATTCACGCTCGGCCACTATGGGGGGATCGGAAGGAATAGTTGGCCGATTTGAGTGTTCGGCCGACAGCTATTTAATGTGTAAACGTGGAGACGTGCTCCCGACATGGTGGAAATGCATGGGGAAGAGTAATCTTAGTAATGATCGCTCGTCTCCATACATTACTGATCATAGCTCCTTGTGGGAGGAGCAATCTAACGCCGATCAAAGAGTCGTCTCGATCGGCGCTTGTTTTTAGGGCCCAAATTGTCTGGTGTAAAAGTACCATAAGCATTTTCTGAGATCAATCTACTACCGGAGTTGGAGGGGGTAGTGTATTGATGAGGAGAGCAGGAAGTGCTGCATTTGTTGGCGATCATATTACAGACGACATGGTCAAATATTAATCCGGATGGTCTGTGTCATCCAGACCTCTGATAAGCAGCGTCTAATGTGAGTCGGGTTGGAAGGAGTCGCACCTTTCTCGTGTTCCATCCACAGTAATCCTCAGCCACAACCAGTTTTTTCCAGTCCTCTCGTCTGATCGATGGTCATGTTTACACAGGGCAATGATTGTGAATGATCGCTCCGTCCCCCCTGATAGTTTGCCCTTGTAAAAGGGCCTTAAAATTCTGACTTTAACTAAACCATGAGACCCACAAAATCTCCCAAAAATAAAAGTATAAGATATGCAGGGTTCATACATATCACTTCTGTCTACCTGCACATATCTTCTCACAATCACCGGAACTGGACACCAAAAATAACCGTGATCGAGATCCCGGTAAACATCCGAGTCGACAAATATCCTCATTAGGAGCAGGGGTGATTACATGTGCAACTGCTCATTTTCTAACCCCTGTAGTAAGCCAAAAAAAAAAAAAAAGCCCCCTCCCCTGACAGTAAGGGTCCTTTTTACACCAGACAATTTTGGCCGTAACAGCGAGTGACGATCAACGAGACCGCTCGTTGATTGGCGCTCATTGCTCCTTTCACAAGGAGCTATGATCAGTAATGTCGCGGGACAAGCGATCGTTACTTCAACCGCTCGGCCCCATGCATTGCCATCATGTTGACAGCGTATATCCCTGTGTACTCAGTGCCAACAATGATAATAATTTCTGCTGCATAGATCATCCGATGATCAAGCGTTTACTCGTTCATCGGCTGATCATTGCTGTTACACCGGGCAATGAAGTGGAAGAAGTGCTCATATGAACGTTTGTTTGCCTGATCATTGGCCCGTGTAAAAGGCCCTCAACAGGCTGTGATCTTTCTTTCTGCTCTCAGCTCCCCCTCCCACCTCTCCCCTACACAGACACAGAACCAGGAAGTAAACATTTTCATCCGCCTCCCCAAATTCTGAGTACTGCGCCCCGAATATTGCACCTACAGCATTGATCCTGGTATCCTTTGAGAGTTAAGATTCTTGTTAGGTATTTCCCACTCGCGGCGCTTGTCATGACATATTAAATACGTCTGTACCAGTGTTATCACAGGGACATGTCAAACGTTTTTTGATCTGTAGGGTTCTGTGAACTAGTAGCCCCAACCAGAAGGGCTACATGTCCGAAGGGCTCAAAGAAAAATGTTGACCATGCTCTTATAGACTTGAATTGGACCATGAGGTGTGTGTGTGTGTGTGTGTGTGTGTGTGTGTGTGTGTGTGTGTGTGTGTGCTGAGAAGTGATAAGGGGACATTAAGGACTACGGCCTAATGCACACGACCGTAGCCATGTGCACGGTCGTGATTTTCGTGTCGGCCGGGGACGGAGTGTCCGCCTCGAGCCGCCCGCAAATCGCGGGCCGTGCACATGGCCGCGGCCATTATTTTCAACACTGCCGTAATAAGACATGTCCGTTCTTTCTGCGGTCCGGGCTCCTGAGCCATGCATGGACTGTGGAAACCATGGTCGTGTGCTTGGCCCCATAGGAATGAATGGGGCCGCAATTCTAATGTGGATTTTCGGGGGAATTGCGGCTGCAAAAGCACGTTTGTGTGCATGGGGCCTACCACAACTGAAAACTCTTCCTTTTTTTTGTTTTTTTTTTTGATCAGTCTATGGAAAAGGGGAAAAAACATGACTGCAGACATTCGGGGTATGTACACACTGCTTATTTTCGGCCCGAAAAATCGGAAGCAGAATGCCTCCTAACGTTATTTTGATTTCAATAGGAAAAACAGCGTTATGTTCCGACGGGCCGTTTTTTTTACGCTGCCTTTTTGAAAAACGCCCGCGTTAAAGAAGTTCATGTCCCTTCTTGAGCGGTTTTTCATTTTCTCTATAGAAAAACCGCTCCAAAAATAACCCCAAAAAACGCGAGTTGCTAAAAAAAAGGCTGAAAATGAGGAGCGGTTTTCCCTTGAAAACAACTTCGTATTTTCACACGTTATTTTATTAAGCGCGTGAACGTACTCTTACTTTCGTAATCCCTATGGAGACACACCGGTCTGCATAGGAGCTGTATACAAGAAAACAGTAGGACGTTTTAATTAAGAATATTTGAAAAGTTGCTTACTTCTTATTTTAGGAGCATTACAAAGAAAAAAAAATTGTGTTTTGGATTTTTTTGGGGATTTTCGGGGTGGATTCCGCATTGCAAATCCGAAACCGTTTACAGGACAATTCAAGTGGATGGGGTTTTTCACATGTAGCAGAAACACTCCGCACTGAAAGCAGAGCTCCTGCTTGTACGAAGAAGCCGCAGATTTCACCCTTTTTCAATGTATATTATGAAACCCATGGCAAATCTGCTGCTAAATCCGCGTGTGACGCATCGCAGAGCTTGTCTGGCTGAAGTTCACCCTTCAAGGGCTTGTGGCATCAATAGAAATGGCAATATATAAACTCAATATACATTTTAGAGTAACTTTGTAAAGTAGTGTTAAAAATGTTTCCTCGCAGAAATATGGTAATCTGCTTGTAATAGCGCCCCCTGGTGTTCAAATGTATAGGTCTCTGCACATTATTCTAGAGCATGTCAGATGTGCATGCACAGTACAATACAGTTAAAGGAGCAGGCATATCTTTAACCCCTTAAGGACGCAGCCTAGTTTTTGTTATTATTTTGACCGCACGGTTTTTTCACAGCACCTATTTGAATTGGGCTGTGAAATGAAAAAAATTATATTTTTTCCAATAAGATGTCATTTTTGATCAAAATGTCTTATTTTCACAAGGAACAACATACCCCATTTTGTTGCCCAATTTGTCCTTAGTGCGGCAATACCCCATTTGTGGTGATAAACTGCCGTTTGGGCCCATGGGAGGGCTCAGAAGAAAAGGACCACCATTTGGCCTACTGGAGCTTTTCTGGTGCTAAGTCTTGTACGCAGAAGCCCCTAAGGTACCGGTACAGTTGAAACCCCCGAGAAGTGACCCTGTTTTAAAATCTACACCCCTTAAGACATTCATCTAGAGGTGTAGTGAGCATTTTGACCCCACAGGTATTGTGTAAAAGATAATGTGCAGGAGTTGGTGCAGAGTGAAATTTGCAATTTTTTATATATATATGCCAATTCAGTGTCCGAAATATTGTGCCCAACATGTGCCACCGGAGATATACACCTCATAAACTGTAATGTGGGTTCTCCTGGGTACGGCAATACCCTACATGTGGCTGTTATCAGCTGCCTGGGCACACAGCAGGGCTAAGAGAGGAAAGATGAGGAGGGGGTAAGCTGTGCGAAGTGCATCAGGGCGAGTAAAACTGGGGTAAATTTAAAAATAAAGGAATGGATGATAAACTTTAAAACACTCTTTCATACAGAGCTCTGGTTATTCGGGACACGCGTCACATTGATATATTGTGTTCTTCCTTATCGCCCTCTTATAGCAGACTCTGCACCTCTTTTGACTTTTTCCCTTCTTGCCAGTTTGGGGAACTTCTCCTAAAAAGTGTTGCCCTGGTACGATGCCTGTGGCCCCGCTTCCAGAAGTACTGTAAGGCTTCAGGACTTGATCTGACAAGTCCACCCGTCCCATGTACCTATTGTAGTCCAGGATGCAGTCTAGTTTGGGGGTCCCTGTACTGGTACCTCGTACAGGTACATGGGTACTGGTGTGGCATCTCCCTGGTCTTGTACTTGACACACAATATGTTGCTGCTAGATTGTGCCCTGCTCTCACCCCTTCTGAGCTTTGCCCTGCAGAGTCTTAGGGAGGCCTCTCAGGTTTCTTCTAGCAGTGCCGCATGCCGCAGGACTTCTGGGAGTGAGGCAGTTGAAGAGCGGGACGCTGGTATAAAAATTATCCAGGTAGAGGTGGTGACCCTGGTCCAGCAGTGGGTGCACCAAATCCCACACAATTTTTGCATTAACTCCCAGTAAGGGGGGGGGGCATTCTGGGGGCTGAATACTTGTGTCCTTCCCTTTATATATCCTAAACCTGTAGGTATACCCTGATGCACTCTCGCACAGCTTATACATCTTCACGCCATACATTGCCCTCTTACCCGGCAGGTACTGGCGGAATTGAAGCCTCCCTTTAAAATGTACCAGGGACTCATCAATAGAAATACACTTCTCGGGGTGTATGCTGGGGAAAACCGGGCACTGAGACGGTCTAATAGGGGTCTCCGTTTATACAAACGGTCAAAACTGGGGTAATCTCGGGGTGGGCACGGCTCATTATCAGTATAATGTAAGAAGCTAAGTATTGCCTCATTTATATTTTATTTTTTTAGGTTCCAGTTCAGTTCTGAAGTTGCTTTGAGGGGCCCATATATTAGACACCCCTATCAAGTACCCCATTTCAGAAACTAGACCCCTCAAAGTATTCACAACAGCATTTAAAAAGTTTATTAACCCTTTAGGTGTTTCACAGGAATTTAGAGCAAAGTAGAGGTGACATTTAATTTAATTTATTAGGCACCATGTCCGGTTTGAAGAGGTCTTGTGGTGCTGAAACAGTGGAAACCCCCTAAAAGTGACCCCTTTTTGGAAACTAGACCCCTTGAGGAATCCATTGTAGTTTTCTTGGGGTGCATGCGGCTTTTTGATCAGTTTTTATTCTATTTTTAGGTGGCGTGGTGACTAAAAAAACAGCAATTCTACTATTGTTTTTTTATTCTAGTTTTTTTACTGCGTGCACCGTGCGCTATAAATGACATTCACTTTATTCTGCGGGGCGATACGATTACGGCGATACCAGATGTTTATAGTTTTTTTTTATGTCTTATGGCGTTTGCACAATAAAATACGTTTTGTAAACAATCATTCACTTTTTTGTGTTACCTTATTCTAAGAGCCAGAACTTTATTATTTTTCCATCAATAAAGCCGTGCGAGGACTTATTTTTTGCGTAACGAACTGTAGTTTCGATCAGGACCATTTTTCGGTACATGCGACTTTTTGATCTCTTTTTATTCCATTTTTTGGGAGGTGAAGTGACCAAACAATTGTGATTGTGGTTCGGTTTATTATTTTATTTTACGGCGTTCACCGTGCGGGATAAATAACACAATAATTTTGTAGTTCAGGCCGTTACGGACGCGGCGATACCAATTATGTATAGTTTATTTGTTTATATATTTTTATTAATAATAAATGACTGATAAGGGAAAAAGGTGGATTTTTACTTTTTATTACTTTTAAATCTTTTATTTTCTTATTTTTACACAACTTTTTTTTACTTTTTCACACTTTTATTACTTTGTCCCACTAGGGGACATGAGGGCAGGAGGCCCTGATCGCTATTCTAATACACTGCACTACATACGTAGTGCAGTGTATTAGAGCTGTCAGCTGTTCGCTGACAGCAAGCATAGTGGGTCCTGACTTTGTCGGGACCCACTAGGCTTCCGTCGATGGCGTAGCCAGAGTCCATTGTTAGGATTCTGGTTGCCATAGTAGCCATCGCGGCCCGCTATCGTGTAGCAGGCCGGCGATGGCAGCTTAACCCCTAAGAAGCCGCGATCGCTATTGAACGCGGCTTCTAAGGGGTTAATCGGCGGGGACCACCGCGATCGGTCCCTGCACACTAAGCTGTGATAGCCTGCTGTCGGAAACAGCAGGTATCACAGCTCAGACACGCGCCGGGGAAAGATGGCGCCGTGTTTACTCAGGTCAGTAATATTACTGAGCTGAGCGCGAACGATTTACTTAGCGCGACGTAATAGTACTGACCTGAGCGCGAAGGGGTTAAGGCTAGAGATATGTCTGTCTTCTACGTCTGAGTACACAGACTTCAAGCAATAAGGGTTAAAGCCATTAGATAACCTCCTCACCAGTCCGTGCTGCACTCCTCCTTATCAGGGACAGAGATAAGGACTATGGTTCAGCACAGGCAGTGAAGTGCTTATCTAATGGCTTTTTTCCTCACTGCTTGCAGTCTGTATACCTCTTACTGCCCATGCTGGACTTTCTTTCTCTCTGTTTCACGGATAAGAGCAGAAGCTGCACGTCTAAGGGTATGTTCACACAGACTATTTTCAGCCATTTTTCGGGCCGTAAGCGCCCCGAAAAATGGCTGAAAATACGGGGGCTGAACACCTCCAAACATCTGGCAATTGATTTCAATGGGAAAAACAGCGCTTCGTTCTCACGGGGCCGTTTTTAAAAACGGGCGCGTAAAAAAACGCCCCATAAAAAAAAGTGAATGTCACTTCTTGAGCAGTTTTTCATTGGGTCAATAGAAAAACCGCTCCAAAAACAGCCGTAAAAAAGAAACTGCTGTAAATCAGAGTCTGTTTTCCGTTGAAAACTGCTCTGTGTTTTACACCTGTTTTTTGTTAAGCGTGTGAACATAGCCTAACGGAGCATTACTAGAATGACGTGCAGAGACCTATGCAAATGAACACCAGGGGGCGCTATTACAAGCAGATCATTACCATATTTCTGCGAGGAAACTTTTTTTTAGTAACAATACTTTACGAAGTTCCTCTAAAATGTATATTGGGTTTATGTATTGTCATTTCTATTGATGGAAGCTCCACCTGCAACATTGGCTCCATTACCATAAAATATAAACATTCAACATCTTTGTAATCTCCTGTTTTTACAGTTTTCACTGATGGTTCAAAAGGTTTATCCAGGATTAGAAATGTGTTTTGTTTCTTTTTGGTTTTTTTTCCTTTTGCCAAAAAATAGCGCCACACCTGTCTGTGGGTTGTGTCTGGTATTGCAGCTCAGCGCCAATAAAGTAAATGGGAATAAGCGGCAATACCCCACACAGAGTGGACCAGTGTGGCAGTGTTTTTGGAGTTTTTGACATTACTCTCCATGTAGAAAAATATGCTCTTGCTACAAGGAAACTGTCAACAAGCTGCTATTGATGGATACTTTTTTTTGTAAAATATGTATTTATTTAGCATTTTCCGTATATAATAGTGTCCAGTTGTAGGCGTGACTGGCACAGTAACACATTAAAGGGGTGGTCGAGTTTAGAAAAAACATTTTCATACACCCCATTAGGAAGTGCCCTATCTTGTACATGATGTGATCGGCGCTGTAATGTAGGTGACAGGGTTTTTTTTTTTTTATTTAGAAAAACGATCTTTTTTTTTTTTTTTTTTTTTTTTTACAGTGTTATGACCGATTTTAGCTTTATGCTAATGAGTTTCTTAATGGGCAACTGGGCGTGTTTTTTACTTTTTGACCAAGTAGGCGTTGTGGAGAGAAGCGTGTGACGCTGACCAATCAGCGTCATACACTTCTCCCCATTCACTTACACAGCACATAATAATCTTACTACATCACATACACACACTATAACGTTACTGCAGTGTCCTGACAGTGAATAGGCATCACCTCCAGCCAGGACGTGATGTCTGTTCACAATCCTGACACTTCTGTAGCGTCTGTGTGATATTTACAGCACGGCACAGCGAGATCTCGCGAGATTACGATGTAACCTGTCATTTAAAACGAGATTACGCTTGCCTTGCTGTAAGTATCACACAGACGCTACAGAAGTGTCAGGATTCTGAATACACGTCACGTCCTGGCTGGAGGTAATGTATATTCATTGTCAGGACACTGCAGTAATGTTATAGTGTTTATGTGGCTGCACATAGTGATATAGCTATGTGCTGTGTAAGTGAATGGAGAGATGTGTATGACGCTGATTGGTCACTGATTGGTCAGCGTCAGACACTCCTCTCCACAACGCCCACTTGGTCAAAAAGTAAAACACGCCCAGTTGTCCATTGAGAAACTCATTAGCATAAAGCAAAAATAGGTCATAACTCCGTCAAAAATGATCGTTTTTCTAAATAAAATGTGGTGACAGAGACTCTTTAAAGTCTAAAACGAAAGGTGTTCCATATTTATTCTTGCTCCACAATTACACGGATTCTCCATTCCCACACAGATGGGTGGTTGTCATTGAATGAACATTCGGCACCACCTCCCTTGTAAGCTATAGAGATAAGCGGCTGCCAGACTCATCTGGCACCACTTATCTTCAGTAAAATGTACTGCATGCTTGACCATCGCTCCATAACCTGGGCTTACACCTCACTGTTTTTCATCACACAAGATTGGTCCGTCCTGTAGGACTTTGGGGTGCTGTCCGTACAAGCACCGTAAGCTGGGGCGCCGCGCTCCTGGATCATTGCATTGTGCTCTGTAAGTGTACACTACAGGGAGGGTCAGGTGCGGCAGCTCTTCTGCGGAGTGCAGTCGTTCCGCCCTCCTTACCCCTCTGACAGATGCGCGGGGAGCTCTCATGTTGGGTAAACACTTTACGGAATGTTTGATCCCGATCCAAAGCGACGTGTTAAGTTTTATTTCTGCAAAGCTCTGCTAATCCTCTCGCCGTTTCCCCGTGTACTCGGCTGACGAATGTTAACCAATCATTTACGAGACGCAACCTGATTGAATAGCGTGCTCCGAGAGGGGATAATGCCAAGCAGTTTAGAATTTACGCAATTTTCTGCGCTACTGAAATCAAAATAAAGCCATATTGCAAATGTTCTACATTTTTTTTAAAAAGTCTTACCGTTTTAAGTATTCAGCTCCCGTGCAGATCTATGTTGTCGCTTTTAGAAAAATACAAGAAATCGAGATTATAACAAAAATTTAATGGAAGGGAACGACCCGAAGGCTTATATATGACTTCTAATTAAAGGGGACTTTTTTTTACTTTTTATATGGAAATGTCCTTTAAGTGTTTGGACATAGAATATTTGTTCTGTATGTACGCGGCTTCCCTCCTACATTGGGGCCCGGAGGTATGTATAGGATTAGTGATGCGCGGTAATGGATGGCACGTGAGTAAAGTGTAAATGGGCGCTCGCTCATGTGTGTAATGACCACTGATTAATTATAACTGGCTGGAGCTGCCGGTGACCACGGAGGGGACCAGCTGGTGGAGGGTATCTCCTTATTCCTCTGAATTTTGTGCCTTCATCATCTCGTCTGTTTTCTACGATCCCCCTGTAAAATATAACATCACGTTACTATTATATCCTCCATGTCCGTAAGAGGTTTTCTCACTAAAGGGGTTCTCTGCTGTGGACAATCCCTACTTGTTAAAAGGGACCCTTGGCAATAAGCTGATCAAAAAGTATCCCCCTGCCAGAACTCCCAGCGATCAGCTGTGATCTGTGGGGAAAGCTGTCAGTAAGTGTTCAGTTTCTCTGCAGCGCCACCACTGGGCAAATTAAGTATTACACTGTGTCCATTCGTATCAATGTGTTGTGTGTGTAATACAGGACGGGACTGGTCCTCCAGAGAGAGACGCTCTGTATAACCGCTCTCCACTCTAGTATAAAAATTATAATCCTGCACAGAACTCCCTATTCTATTAACTCCGAATTACATAATCGGGTGTATGAAAATGGGGTTTCTAAAGTGGATAACCCCATAATCGCTACAAAATGAAGTTCTACTTTTTCGATTTCTCCCCGTTTTCAGTCTCTGCTTGCTGCATGTTTACATCCAGAAGCTGAACCCAGTACTTCTCACAGTTGAGCGTTTGCTACAATTGTATCCAGTCCAGTCAATCCCTATAGGCAGCAGAGGGGAACATAAAGTGTGTCCTTCCTTTTGGATAGAGCAATACATGTCAAACACATTGCTCTGTCCCGGGCAGGCCACCCTTTCTGCTATAGAGCAAGGTATACATCAAGGAGAGGGGTCCTATAGCATGTGGACCCCCTTTATGGTGATGGGTAATTCCAATCAGGACAGAAGATGATGGTCTGCCTTCTCCATCTCCTTTCCATGTTCCTTGTGCTGACCTAACCCTCCCTTGTTTGTTATTGGGTAAAGGACCCACAACGTTAGCAAAGGGAATGGAACCCACTGTTGGCAAGCAGAGCTGCAGTATAAAGCAAGGGGAAAGATTGATCAGTGGTCACTGATCAGACAGAAGGCAGATTTAGGACTTCCTCTGACTTCTATAGGGAACACAGCTGAACTGCAGTCTCTTATCATAGTTGTGCTGTAATGGAGCAAAGCTGCAGTGTAAAGCATGGGGGTAAGCAGCATCCCAAGCCTCTAAAACACTACCTCCGACTTCCATAGACCATTTAGCTAAGCTGGATTTGTTGGTCCTAGCAGGCCAACATCACCAATAGGTAGTGACCGCACCTCGGGTATACAGACAGGATAATATAATCGTTCCCAGGACCTGCCATTTATGTGCAGCCAGACTCCTAATAAACACAGGATTGCCAGGGACGAAAGGAGGATCCGGCATGTTGGATTTTAACACGGCCGATACTTTGTTCCTATGAGAAGTAAGCTGCTGCTAAGGGAGTTCAGTAATGGTTTATTCCCTTCTCCCCAATGACCTAAATATGCACGCTCGGCCGAGCTGAACGTGCATGTCAATGGTGGAGTCGGACAACGGCTCTCTAAAGGGTATGAGCTCCTTAATCCGAGCTTACCTGTTGTGTCTCCCTAAGGGAGATGAAGTGATGTCCGTTTTGCAGCAGACTGTAAAATGAGAGGTTTTGTTCTAACCATCTGTAATACTGACATCTAATGGCCAATGTGAAAACTGCAATATTCATTCCCATAAATACAATTGCATAAGAATTACGCTTCTGGCTGTCGCACCTCCTCCGACCGTGTCCTGCAGCTTCGTGAAGGTCGTCAGTGGCAGCAAGTGACTTCTCTACGGGTTCACAAACTTCTCTTACAATGATTCAGCTCATTCCACTTTGAGTAACAGCAGACCCCCCCCCCCTCCCCCGCTTCTGAGATTACACAGACATCGCCTTATCTCTGTTGGCCACGTTTCTGCCGGTGCCGGATTGTACGGACACATTTATGTAGTCCATGCAAAAATCAAGATAGGCAAAAACTGTGCTGCAACTTGTGACCGATATGGAAATCTGTACCGGCCGCCTGCAGACGAGTATTATCTGGAGATGAGGCCGCAGAACCGTCCTAAAGGGCATTATGGCCACCGCTACAGCGTTGTCACCCATGATTCCTAGACTTCTGACTAATCTTGTGGGCAGCTGGATAACCGCCAATGTGGCTGTGACGACAGTAAAAAAATAAATCTCCCACAATGCAAAGCATCAAGGTGCGTTGTATTATAAGATGTCGGAGGAACTAAACCCGTATACCCCCATCTTCTCTCCGTACAGGGAACACCGTCAGCAACCTCATCATGATCCTACCTCCCATCTATGGAGCGATGCAGACGGTAAAAGACGGCCTAGAAACCAGGTACCTGGTTGCCTACATGGGGATCGCTGGTGAGTAGTCCTGTGTTTTTGCTGGATGCGCTGTAGAACTACAACTCCCAACATGCTGTTCCACATTCATCCCTTTAGTAATGTTTTTAATGCACCACATGCTGTCCATAGCAAATAGATTTTCCAGCTTAAACCTATGACATCCGGCTTCCTCCTACTTTAATAGAGGGCGCCGCTGATCTCTGAAGGCCAAGTACAGCGTCTATATGCGTTATATACTGCTGGATAATTCCCCCCTGCAGCAGTGAACACAGGGCAAATGTGCTGCTGGGTTATCTGTGTATTATATATCCAAACTGATGAGAGAATAATTGTCACTGCCCTTTTGTTTTACAGCTGTTGGGATGGGATCCTGGTTCTTCCACATGACGCTGCAGTACGAGATGCAGGTAACAACGGCGACCAATCGCATGTCTTATTATAGGAAGAGCTTCCATCACATGACACAGAGAGCTCACTATATAATGCATTGCTCGTCTACATTTATCTTCATATCTGTTCAGCGCTATAACCCATAGGTGGCAGTATTATAGTAGTTATATTCTTGTATATAGGGGCAGTATTATAGTAGTTATATTCTTGTATATAGGGGCAGTATTATAGTAGTTCTATTCTTGTATATAGGAGCAGTATTATAGTAGTTATATTCTTGTATATAGGAGCAGTATTATAGTAGTTATATTCTTGTATATAGGAGGCAGTATTATAGTAGTTATATTCTTGTATATAGGAGGCAGTATTATAGTAGTTATATTCTTGTATATAGGAGCAGTATTATAGTAGTTATATTCTTGTATATAGGGGGCAGTATTATAGTAGTTATATTCTTGTATATAGGGTGCAGTATTATACTAGTTATATTCTTGTATATAGGGGGCAGTATTATAGTAGTTATATTCCTGTATATAGGGGCAGTATTATAGTAGTTATATTCTTGTATAAAGGGGAAGTATTATAGTAGTTATATTCTTGTATATAGGAGCAGTATTATAGTAGTTATATTCTTGTATATAAGAGCAGTATTATAGTAGTTATATTCCTGTATATAGGGGCAGTATTATAGTAGTTATATACTTGTATATAGAGGGCAGTATTATAGTAGTTATATTCTTGTATATAGGAGCAGTATTATAGTAGTTATATTCTTGTATATAGGAGGCAGTATTATAGTAGTTATATTCTTGTATATAGGGGGCAGTATTATAGTAGTTATATTCTTGTATATAGGAGGCAGTATTATAGCAGTTATATTCTTGTATATAGGGGGATATTATAGCAGTTATATGCTTGTATATAGGGGCAGTATTATAGTAGTTATATTCTTGTATATAGGGGGCAGTATTATAGTAGTTACATTCTTGTACATAGGGGGCAGTATTATAGTAGATATATTCCTGTATATAGGTGGCAGTATTATAGTAGTTATATTCTTGTATATAGGGGCAGTATTATAGTAGTTATATTCTTGTATATAGGGGCAGTATTATAGCAGTTATATGCTTGTATATAGGGGCAGTATTATAGTAGTTATATTCTTGTATATAGGGGGCAGTATTATAGTAGTTACATTCTTGTACATAGGGGGCAGAATTATAGTAGTTATATTCCTGTATATAGGAGCAGTATTATAGTAGTTATATTCCTGTATATAGGAGCAGTATTATAGTAGTTATATTCTTGTATATAGGAGCAGTATTATAGTAGTTATATTCTTGTATATAGGGGCAGTATTATAGTAGTTATATTCTTGTATATAGGTGGCAGTATTATAGTAGTTATATTCTTGTATATAGGGGTAGTATTATAGTAGTTATATTCTTGTATATAGGGGGTAGTATTATAGTAGTTATATTCTTGTATAGAGGGGGCAGTATTATAGTAGTTATATTCTTGTATAGAGGGGGCGGTATTATAGTAGTTATATTCTTGTATATAGGGTGCAGTATTATAGTAGTTATATTCTTGTATATAGGGGGCAGTATTATAGTAGTTATATTCTTGTATATAGGGAGCAGTATTATAGTAGTTATATTCTTGTATATAGTGGCAGTATTATAGTAGTTATATTCTTGTATATAGGGGCAGTATTATAGTAGTTATATTCTTGTATATAGGGGGCAGTATTATAGTAGTTATATTCTTGTATATAGGAGGCAGTATTATAGTAGTTATATTCTTGTATATAGGGGGCAGTATTATAGTAGTTATAATCTTGTATATAGTGAGCAGTATTATAGTAGTTATATTCTTGTATATAGGGGCAGTATTATAGTAGTTATATTCTTGTATATAGGGGGCAGTATTATAGTATTTATATTCTTGTATATAGGGGGCAGTATTATAGTAGTTATATTCTTGTATATAGGGGCAGTATTATAGTAGTTATATTCTTGTATATAGGGGCAGTATTATAATAGTTATATTCTTGTATATAGGAGCAGTATTATAATAGTTATATTCTTGTATATAGGGGGCAGTATTATAGTAGTTATATACTTGTATATAGGGGGCAGTATTATAGTTATATTCTTGTATATAGGGGTAGTATTATATTAGTTATATTCTTGTATATAGGGGCAGTATTATAGTAGTTATATTCTTGTATATAGGAGCAGTATTATAGTAGTTATATTCTTGTATATAGGGGCAGTATTATAGTAGTTATATTCTTGTATATAGGGGGAAGTATTATAATAGTTATATTCTTGTATATAGGAGCAGTATTATAGTAGTTATATTCTTGTACATAGGGGGCAGTATTATAGTAGTTATATTCTTGTATATAGGGGCAGTATTATAGTAGTTATATTCTTGTATATAGGGGGCAGTATTATAGTAGTTATATTCTTGTATATAGGAGCAGTATTATAGTAGTTATATTCTTGTATATAGGAGCAGTATTATAGTAGTTATATTCTTGTATATAGGAGGCAGTATTATAGTAATTATATTCTTGTATGTAGGGGGCAGTATTATAGTAGTTCTATTCTTGTATATAGAGGGCAGTATTATAGTAGTTATATTCTTGTATATAGGAGGCAGTATTATAGTAGATATATTCTTGTATATAGGGGGCAGTATTATAGTAGTTATATTCTTGTATATAGGAGCAGTATTATAGTAGTTATATTCCTGTATATAGGGGCAGTATTATAGTAATTATATTCTTGTATATAGGGGGTAGTATTATAGTAGTTATATTCTTGTATATAGGAGCAGTATTATAGTAGTTATATTCTTGTATATAGGGGGCAGTATTATAGTAGTTATATTCTTGTATATAGGGGCAGTATTATAGTAGTTATATTCTTGTATATAGGGGGCAGTATTATAGTAGTTATATTCTTGTATATAGGAGCAGTATTATAGTAGTTATATTCTTGTATATAGGAGGCAGTATTATAGTAGATATATTCTTGTATATAGGGGCAGTATTATAGTAGTTATATTCTTGTATATAGGAGGCAGTATTATAGTAGATATATTCTTGTATATAGGGGGCAGTATTATAGTAGTTATATTCTTGTATATAGGAGCAGTATTATAGTAGTTATATTCCTGTATATAGGGGCAGTATTATAGTAATTATATTCTTGTATATAGGGGGTAGTATTATAGTAGTTATATTCTTGTATATAGGAGCAGTATTATAGTAGTTATATTCTTGTATATAGGGGGCAGTATTATAGTAGTTATATTCTTGTATATAGGGGCAGTATTATAGTAGTTATATTCTTGTATATAGGAGGCAGTATTATAGTAGTTATATTCTTGTATATAGGAGCAGTATTATAGTAGTTATATTCTTGTATATAGGGGCAGTATTATAGTAGTTATATTCTTGTATATAGGAGCAGTATTATAGTAGTTATATTCTTGTATATAGGGGCAGTATTATAGTAGTTATATTCTTGTATATAGGAGCAGTATTATAGTAGTTATATTCTTGTATATAGGGGGCAGTATTATAGTAGTTATATTCTTGTATATAGGAGCAGTATTATAGTAGATATATTCTTGTATATAGGGGCAGTATTATAGTAGTTATATTCTTGTATATAGGAGCAGTATTATAGTAGTTATATTCTTGTATATAGGGGCAGTATTATAGTAGTTATATTCTTGTACATAGGGGCAGTATTATAGTAGTTATATTCTTGTATATAGGGGGCAGTATTATAGTAGTTATATTCTTGTATATAGGGGCAGTATTATAGTAGTTATATTCTTGTATATAGGGGGCAGTATTAGGCCTCATTTACACGAGCGTAATATACGCGCGTGCGACGCGCGTGCTTTTCACGCGTGTCGTACGCACCTATATTACTCTATGGGGCAGTTTAGACGATGCGTGAATTTTGCGCAGCGTGAGTGCGTTGCGTAAAACTCACGACATGTTCTATAATCGTGCGTTTTTCACGCAACACGCACCCATTGAAGTCAATGGGTGCGTGAAAACAACGCATGCCACACGGACGCTACTGCGTTGCATGCGCGAAAATCACGCAAGAGCTGTCAAACTCCTGAATGTAAACAGAAAAGCACCACGTGCTTTTCTGTTTACAAACATCCAAACGGAGTGTCAAATTAGAGATGAGCGCACCGAACTTCACCGGGTTCGGCCGAACTCGTTTTGACCGAACCCGGCAAAAAATGTTCGGGTACGCGACGTCAGGAGACAGTCACTGCCCACGGTGCTGAAAGACTTAAACTGTTTCAGCACCATGGACAGTGACTTTCGATCGCCATATACGTGTAAAAAAAAACAGAAGTTCGGACTTACCGATAAGTCCCGGCTCCTTCCTCCAGTCCGACCTCCCGGGATGACAATTCAGGCCAAGTGACAGCTGCAGCCAATCACAGGCCAAGCACAGGCTGCAGCCAATCACAGGCTGCAGCGGTCTCATGGCCTGCCGCGTCATCCTGGGAGGTGGGGCCGGATGACAAGAGTGGGACGCGTCACCAAGGCAACGGCCGGGAGACCGGACTGGAGGAAGCAGGCAGTTCCTGGTAAATTTGAACGTCTTTTTTTATTCACAGGTTGGTGTATATTGTGTTCAGCATTCACTGTCGAGGGTGCTGAAAGAGTTACTGCCGATCAGTTAGCTCTTTCAGCACCTTGGACAGTGACGGGCGTCGACTAGCCTCATCTCTATGATGAAAATCACGCAGCCGCGCATCATACATTGATGACACACGCAGCTGTCAAATGCCTTTTGCGCGCGCAAAACGCAGCGTTTTTTGCACGCGCAAAACGCACACGCTCGTGTAAATCAGGCCTTATAGTAATAGTCTTGTATATAGGGGGCAGTATTATAGTAGTTATATTCTTGTATATAGGGTGCAGTATTATAGTAGTTATATTCTTGTATATAGGAGCAGTATTATAGTAGTTATATTCTTGTATATAGGGGGCAGTATTATAGTAGTTATATTCTTGTATATAGGGGCAGTATTATAGTAGTTATATTCTTGTATATAGGGGGCAGTATTATAGTATTTATATTCTTGTATATAGGGGGCAGTATTATAGTAGTTATATTCTTGTATATAGAGGCAGTATTATAGTAGTTATATTCTTGTATATAGAGGGCAGTATTATAGTAGTTATATTCTTGTATATAGGGGGCAGTATTATAGTATTTATATTCTTGTATATAGAGGGCAGTATTATAGTAGTTATATTCTTGTATATAGAGGGCAGTATTATAGTAGTTCTATTCTTGTATATAGGGGGCAGTATTATAGTATTTATATTCTTGTATATAGGGGGCAGTATTATAGTAGTTATATTCTTGTATATAGGAGAAGTATTATAGTAATTATATTCTTGTATATAGGGGGCAGTATTATAGTAGTTATATTCTTGTATATAGAGGCAGTATTATAATAGTTATATTCTTGTATATAGGGGGCAGTATTATAGTAGTTATATTCTTGTATATAGAGGCAGTATTATAGTAGTTATATTCTTGTATATAGAGGCAGTATTATAATAGTTATATTCTTGTATATAGAGGCAGTATTATAGTAGTTATATTCTTGTATATAGAGGCAGTAGTATAGTAGTTATATTCTTGTATATAGGGGGCAGTATTATAGTAGTTATATTCTTGTATATAGAGGCAGTATTATAGTAGTTATATTCTTGTATATAGGGAGCAGTATTATAGTAGTTATATTCTTGTATATAGGGAGCAGTATTATAGTAGTTATATTCTTGTATATAGGGGCAGTATTATAGTAGATATATTCTTGTATATAGGGGCAGTATTATAGTAGATATATTCTTGTATATAGGGGGCAGTATTATAGTAGTTATATTCTTGTATATAGGGGTCAGTATTATAGTAGTTATATTCTTGTATATAGGGGCAGTATTATAGTAGTTATATTCTTGTATATAGGGGTCAGTATTATAGTAGTTATATTCTTGTATATAGGGGCAGTATTATAGTAGTTATATTCTTGTATATAGGGGTCAGTATTATAGTAGTTATATTCTTGTATATAGGGGGCAGTATTATAGTAGTTATATTCTTGTATATAGGAGCAGTATTATAGTAGTTATATTCTTGTATATAGGAGGCAGTATTATAGTAGTTATATTCTTGTATATAGGGTCAGTATTATAGTAGTTATATTCTTGTATATAGGGAGCAGTATTATAGTAGTTATATTCTTGTATATAGGGCCAGTATTATAGTAGTTATATTCTTGTATATAGGAGCAGTATTATAGTAGTTATATTCTTGTACATAGGGGGCAGTAATCGGTGGGTGATAAATAATATTCCGGATATCTTGTGTGAATAATATTATTTGTGTCTATTGGGCAGTGTTCTGAGCTAAACCAATCCCCTGTTATACCCCTATTATTTTTTTTTTTCATTTTTAACTGTATTGAAAGCGTAGTCAAAACTTTTGCCCATGGTTTTGCTTCAACGTTTAACTCATTCTATGCCGCAGAATAGAGGCGCAAACACAAAGGGGCGATGAGCCTTACATAGCATCTGGCTATGTATTGTACATGCAGCGGGTAATACACTAGGTTATATAGGGGTTTATAAAAGGGGAACACGAACACATGCGCAGCCCAAAATGATTCTCTAACCATGTACAACTTTTCTGCAAACCACAAGGCCTCGTGCAGTCATTTCGGAGTTAAAGTAAAAAAGTTATGACGGTCACAATGTGGAAAGGCCAAAATTGGGAAGGGGTTAAGAAGTAAAAGGTAATGTCGGTAAAGGTAAAACCGTGGCAATATTGGCGTGACGTTTTTAATTTTTATCTTTTAGAGGAGGGTGTGAAAGTGCCAATTTTAACCCCTTTTAGTCATGCGCCGGTTTTTTTCTTTGCAGCTTCTGGATGAACTGCCCATGATCTACAGCTGCAGCGTGTTCGTCTACTGTCTGTAAGTCGCAAAACATTGTGTGAATAGAGCCTAAATGTTTCTCACAAATGTAATTGTTACTTTTAGTATCTACGAGATGTAAAAAAATGTAAGGGGGGTTCTCCAGGATTAGTAAAACATGGCTGCTCTCTGCCAGAAACAGCGCCACACCTGTCCGTGGGTTGTATCTGGTATTGCAGCACTATAGACAGGTGTGGAACTGTTTTTGGAGGAAAGCAGCCATGTTTTACTAATCCTGGAGAACCCCTTTAAGGCCAAACACCCTAAGATTTTTTCCAAAATTCTGGACAGTGTACGTTATATAGGTTTTATATTACTTCTCTGCTGCCATCTGGTGGTGGAATGATGTACGTGTTCAGTTATCCAGGCAGATTCTAATAGTAATTGTAATGAGGCTTTATGATGGACCTGTGGTCACGTGCACTATTATCTTCCACCATCAGAAGTGTTATCTGGCGCTCCAGAATAGGATTGACTTTCAAAAACAGCAGACTGGCCCCCCGCTTAGGGCAGGCCTGGATAATAGATGGTCAATGAGTATGGCCCGGTCACCTTGTGACGTTCTGCTTTGTTTCTTTTTTCAGATACGAATGTTTCAAGAACAGAAACTCCTATAATTATTTGCTGCTCGTCCTTTTAATACTTTTCAGTGTAGTAGTAACTACAGTAAGTGTCGGGTTTTTTTTTTTTTTATATCTAAAGGGCATATTGTTCATTGTGGGGGAGGGGCAAATTTTATTCGTTGTGTTTATTTCACTTGGAGTCACGTTTATATTAGGCAACGGCATAATTAGTCCTACTGTATATCACCAACAGAAACTATCTAAGTTTTACCGATCTACATTTAATATGTCACTTATCTTGTTCTTCTACACCGTTCACATCCAGAGCTGCATTCAAAATTCTGTTGGAAAACTGTTCGCTCTAACGATGCTGGACTTGATATCTTTGACATCTGCTGGTTCCGTTTCTGTATAGCGAGCCTTGTCTGCCGTAATGCATTGTGGGAAATGTGTATAGTTACACTAAACACACTACAGTAGCCTGATCTAGAAATTAAAAGCAGTGCTGTATAGGATCTCCTTGTTAATCAGGATCTGTCACTAGTTTAGTAATTCCCAATCTCCTAGCTAATCTAATAGGCGCCGTCACACTGATAATAATAGTGACAATTGTGTCCCAAAAAGTTTATTATTTTAGAAGTTATGAGCGTTTTTCTAAATATGCAAATGAGGCTATACTAGCCAAGTGGGAGGTAACAGCAGCGATTCTCCGGAGGTGGAGCCTCCTCACAGCCTCTGACGCTGTCCTATCAGCATGAAGCTGCTTCACACAATGTGAGAGACTGAGGCTGGAGGGAAGGGGGGTCACTTCAAATAGCCATATCTCCGGCTGTGGACCACCTAGACCAGCGGTTCTGAGAATCTAATCTTTCATATGACACAAGTTCTGGCTGTGAAACAACCGGAGATATCGCCAGTTGAAAACTGTCAGAAATGGAAGCTGTATACTATATAATCACCCTGGCAGGGAAGGGTGAGAAGCTGTATTCTGATTGGACAGCGTCATACAGAAAACTTTGCACCGCCCAGAGTGAAAAGAAAGCGTTACCTCCCATTTGGCAAGTAGAGCCACATTAGCATATTTGGAAAAATGAACATAACTTTGCAAATAATAAACTTTTTTGAAGAAAAAAAAAAATCACTGTAGTTATCAACATCATCGCGGCTATTAGATTAGAGAGGAGATAGGGAATTGATAAACTGGTGTCAAAGGTTTTTTAGAAGTTTAGTTACACTTTAAACACCTCGGTAGTATTGGTGTGGACAGTCTGTGTGTGTGTGTGTGTGTGTGTGTGTGTGTGTGTGTGTGTATAAGCTGTGGATGCGGTAGTGTGTGCAGGTGGCTCCCTCTAGTGGCATCTTGTAGGAAATGAAGTAATCGCAAGGAGGAGAATCAAGAAAAATATTTTCCGTAGGGTCCCAATCGGAGGCTTATTTAGTGGATTCATGACTGAGCACTGCTACATCGATATGTTGTACGGCACGATGATAATATCGAATCCTGGAACTTCTAATAAGAATTTTTGTTTCTCCATCAGGTTTACTTGCTCTGGAAGGAGCCGGTGTTTCATCAGGTACAGTTACTGCTTTTCTATGTCACGTTGCACACAGATTAGAAAATGGTCTTTTCCTCTTCCCCCCCCCCCCCTCCCCCCAAACCTGTGACCACTCCTGCAACTTTTCTTAAATCTCTGCATTGTGCGATTCCTCTGTTATTCCTCTTCGAAATGTATGAATAAATTGACAACTGTGTTCTACCATTCCCCTTGTCAAAGGGCCGTTTCCCTACACAGTCTCACTCTGTCAGCACTGATTGGACAGTGTCCGTTTGTGTAGCGACACACCCCCCAACTGGTAACATCCAGTTTCCAGGAGGAATAACAGAGGAACGGCACAACACCGAGTTCTATGGAAATGTGCTTTAGAAGTATTGCTTCATAGGGAGTATTTACTCTTAAGTCAGGAAAGGAGAAGTCTGATCCTCTTAAGCATCTCTCCAGGCCCCTCCCCCTTTATTAAGGCTCCTCCCTCTGTCTTTTTGCAGCAGTTACGTGATCTTTACATTTTTCTCACTGGTAGTTTAGTTGCTTGTAGTTTGATTTTCTGTCCTTAGTACATAGAGAGCGGATTTCCATTATAGTGACTTCCTTCTGAGCCTGTGCTTATACACTGCAGCCAATCTGAATAAGCAGAGTTGCAGTATAAAGCATGGTGGAGAGACTGAAATAATCTTTGTCAGAAGAGACTCCGGATGCTGCTCAGACTCCAATAGACAATGCAGCTAAACTGGGAAATAAACTAATAGGGATTACCTAAAGTTAGTGGACCTTTATATCAGAAGCTAAAAACCTGTAGAGAACTAATATGTCTCACAGTTGGTTGTTTGCTGCAATGTATCCCGTCAAAGGAACTCCTCTGTTAACTTCATCTTAAATCACTCTCCCTTCCTGAGCATTCGCTACAATGTATCAGCCTTGAAGTCTAGAATAGATGAGGGTTCTGTAATTCTACATACACTATAGTAGGTCCATCTGCTGTGTGAGCTGGTCTAGGTCATGAAGTGTTTCTGCCTCTAGTTTGTAAACCATGAGTTTTCCCATTCACTGACAGCAAGCAGTGAGAAATCGAAACATAAAATACATTATATGTACAAAAGTATTGGGACGCACCTCCCGATCATTATTCAGTCCTGTTTCAAAGCACAACTCCAAGCGTCAGATGGAGGGGTGTAAAGCCGCCGCCACTGGACTCTGGAGCTTCGGAAATGTGTTGATGATGAGTCTGGGTTTGGTGATTGCCAGGAGAGCGTTACCCGCCTGACTGCATTGTGCCCGCTGTACAGTTTGGTGGGGGAGGGGTAACGCTATGGGGGTGTTTTTCAGGCGCCCCTTAGTTCCAGTGAAGGGAAATCTTAATTCTTCAGCACGCGGGACATTGTGGACAATTGCAGCTTCCAACTTCGTATGTACAGTTTGGGGTTCAGCCTTTTCTGCTTCCCATGACTGCGCTCCAGTGCACAAGGTCCATAAAGACATAGGGAGGGGGTTGGTTGGCTGACTGGTTGGTTGGGAGAGTTTAGGTGGAAGAACTTGAGGGGTATACATCAGTGAGGCCGGGGGAGTGACAGGAGGGGTATACATCAGTGAGGCCGGAGGAGGGACAGGAGGGGTATACATCAGTGAGGTCGGGGGAGTGACAGGAGGGGTATACATCAGTGAGGCCGGGGGAGGGACAGGAGGGGTATACATCAGTGAGGCCGGGGGAGTGACAGGAGGGGTATACATCAGTGAGGCCGGAGGAGGGACAGGAGGGGTATACATCAGTGAGGTCGGGGGAGTGACAGGAGGGGTATACATCAGTGAGGCCGGGGGAGGGACAGGAGGGGTATACATCAGTGAGGCCGGGGGAGGGACAGGAGGGGTATACAGCAGTGAGGCCGGGGGAGGGACAGGAGGGGTATACATCAGTGAGGCCGGGGGAGGGACAGGAGGGGTATACAGCAGTGAGGCCGGGGGGGTATACAGCAGTGAGGCCGGGGGAGGGACAGGAGGGGTATACAGCAGTGAGGCCGGAGGAGGGACAGGAGGGGTATACAGCAGTGAGGCCGGGGGTGGGACAGGAGGGGTATACAGCAGTGAGGCCGGGGGAGGGACAGGAGGGATATACAGCAGTGAGACCGGGGGAGGGACAGGAGGGGTATACAGCAGTGAGGCCAGAGGAGGGACAGGAGGGGTATACAGCAGTGAGGCCGGGGGAGGGACAGGAGGGGTATACATACAGCAGTGAGGCCGGGGGGACGGGACAGGAGGGGTATACAGCAGTGAGGCCGGGGACGACGACAGGAGGGGTATGCAGCAGTGGGGGGGGGGGGTATACAGCAGTGAGGCCGGGGGAGGGACAGGAGGGGTATACAGCAGTGAGGCCGGGGGAGGGACAGGAGGGGTATACAGCAGTGAGGCCGGGGGAGGGACAGGAGGGGTATACAGCAGTGAGGCCGGGGGGGGGGGGTATACAGCAGTGAGGCCGGGGGAGGGACAGGAGGGGTGTACAGCAGTGAGGCCGGAGGAGGGACAGGAGGGGTATACATCAGTGAGGCCGGGGGAGGGACAGGAGGGGTATACAGCAGTGAGGCCGGGGGAGGGACAGGAGGGGTATACATCAGTGAGGCCGGGGGAGGGACAGGAGGGGTATACAGCAGTGAGGCCGGGGGGGTATACAGCAGTGAGGCCGGGGGAGGGACAGGAGGGGTATACAGCAGTGAGGCCGGGGGAGGGACAGGGGGTATACAGCAGTGAGGCCGGGGGAGGGACAGGGGGGTATACAGCAGTGAGGCCGGGGGAGGGACAGGAGGGGTATACAGCAGTGAGGTCGGGGGAGGGGTATACAGCAGTGAGGCCGGGGGTGAGACAGGAGGGGTATACAGCAGTGAGGCCGGGGGTGGGACAGGAGGGGTATACAGCAGTGAGGCCGGGGGAGGGACAGGAGGGGTATACAGCAGTGAGGCCGGGGGAGGGACAGGAGGGGTATACAGCAGTGAGGCCGGGGGAGGGACAGGAGGGGTATACAGCAGTGAGGCCGGAGGAGGGACAGGAGGGGTATACAGCAGTGAGGCCGGGGGAGGGACAGGAGGGGTATACAGCAGTGAGGCCGGGGGGGTACAGGAGGGGTATACAGCAGTGAGGCCGGGGGGGGGACGACAGGAGGGGTATACAGCAGTGAGGCCGGGGGGGACGACAGGAGGGGTATGCAGCAGTGAGGCCGGGGGGGGGGGGTATGCAGCAGTGAGGCCGGGGGAGGGACAGGAGGGGTATACAGCAGTGAGGCCGGGGGAGGGACAGGAGGGGTATACAGCAGTGAGGCCGGAGGAGGGCCAGGAGGGGTATACAGCAGTGAGGCCGGAGGAGGGACAGGAGTGGTATACAGCAGTGAGGCCGGAGGAGGGACAGGAGGGGTATACAGCAGTGAGGCCGGGGGTGGGACAGGAGGGGTATACAGCAGTGAGGCCGGGGGAGGGACAGGAGGGATATACAGCAGTGAGACCGGGGGAGGGACAGGAGGGGTATACAGCAGTGAGGCCAGAGGAGGGACAGGAGGGGTATACAGCAGTGAGGCCGGGGGAGGGACAGGAGGGGTATACATACAGCAGTGAGGCCGGGGGGGGGGGCGGGACAGGAGGGGTATACAGCAGTGAGGCCGGGGGGGGGGGGGGGGGACAGGAGGGGTATACAGCAGTGAGGCCGGGGGGTGGGGGACAGGAGGGTATACAGCAGTGAGGCCGGGGGGACGACAGGAGGGGTATGCAGCAGTGAGGCCGGGGGGGGGGGGGTATGCAGCAGTGAGGCGGGGGGGGGGTATACAGCAGTGAGGCCGGGGGAGGGACAGGAGGGGTATACAGCAGTGAGGCCGGGGGGGGGGTATACAGCAGTGAGGCCGGGGGAGGGACAGGAGGGGTGTACAGCAGTGAGGCCGGGGGAGGGACAGGAGGGGTGTACAGCAGTGAGGCCGGGGGAGGGACAGGAGGGGTGTACAGCAGTGAGGCCGGGGGAGGGACAGGAGGGGTATACAGCAGTGAGGCCGGGGGAGGGACAGGGGGGGGTATACAACAGTGAGGCCGGGGAGGGACAGGGGGGGTATACAGCAGTGAGGCCGGGGAGGGACAGGAGGGGTATACAGCAGTGAGGTCGGGGGAGGGGTATACAGCAGTGAGGCCGGGGGTGGGACAGGAGGGGTATACAGCAGTGAGGCCGGGGGTGGGACAGGAGGGGTATACAGCAGTGAGGCCGGGGGAGGGACAGGAGGGGTATACAGCAGTGAGGCCGGGGGAGGGACAGGAGGGGTATACTGCAGTGAGGCCGGAGGAGGGACAGGAGGGGTATACAGCAGTGAGGCCGGGGAGGGACAGGAGGGGTATACAGCAGTGAGGCCGGGGGAGGGACAGGAGGGGTATACAGCAGTGAGGCTGGGGGGGTACAGGAGGGGTATACAGCAGTGAGGCCGGGGGGGGGGGGACAGGAGGGGTATGCAGCAGTGAGGCCGGGGGGGACGACAGGAGGGGTATGCAGCAGTGAGGCCGTGGGGGGGGGTATACAGCAGTGAGCCGGGGGAGGGACAGGAGGGGTATACAGCAGTGAGGCCGGGGGAGGGACAGGAGGGGTATACAGCAGTGAGGCCGGGGAGGGACAGGAGGGGTGTACAGCAGAGAGGCCGGGGAGGGACAGGAGGGGTGTACAGCAGAGAGGCCGGGGGAGGGACAGGAGGGGTATACAGCAGTGAGGCCGGGGGAGGGACAGGAGGGGTATACAACAGTGAGGCCCGGGGAGGGACAGGAGGGGTATACAGCAGTGAGGCCGGGGGAGGGACAGGAGGGGTATACAGCAGTGAGGCCGGGGGAGGGACAGGAGGGGTATACAGCAGTGAGGCCGGGGGAGGGACAGGAGGGGTATACAGCAGTGAGGCCGGGGGAGGGACAGGAGGGGTATACAGCAGTGAGGCCGGGGGAGGGACAGGAGGGGTATACAGCAGTGAGGCCGGGGAGGGACAGGAGGGGTATACAGCAGTGAGGCCGGAGGAGGGACAGGAGGGGTATACAGCAGTGAGGCCGGGGGAGGGACAGGAGGGGTATACAGCAGTGAGGCCGGAGGAGGGTATACATCAGTGAGGCCGGGGGAGGGACAGGAGGGGTATACAGCAGTGAGGCCGGGGGAGGGACAGGAGGGGTATACAGCAGTGAGGCCGGGGGAGGGACAGGAGGGGTATACAGTAGTGAGGCCGGAGGAGGGCCAGGAGGGGTATACAGCAGTGAGGAGGGCCAGGAGGGGTATACAGCAGTGAAGCCGGAGGAGGGCCAGGAGGGGTATACAGCAGTGAGGCCGGAGGAGGGCCAGGAGGGGTATACAGCAGTGAGGCCGGAGGAGGGACAGGAGGGGTATACAGCAGTGAGGCCGGGGGTGGGACAGGAGGGGTATACAGCAGTGAGGCCGGGGGAGGGACAGGAGGGATATACAGCAGTGAGACCGGGGGAGGGACAGGAGGGGTATACAGCAGTGAGGCCAGAGGAGGGACAGGAGGGGTATACAGCAGTGAGGCCGGGGGAGGGACAGGAGGGGTATACATACAGCAGTGAGGCCGGGGGGGGGACAGGAGGGGTATACAGCAGTGAGGCCGGGGGGGGGGGTATACAGCAGTGAGGCCGGGGGGGGGGGGGGTATACAGCAGTGAGGCCGGGGGAGGGACAGGAGGGGTGTACAGCAGTGAGGCCGGGGGAGGGACAGGAGGGGTGTACAGCAGTGAGGCCGGGGGAGGGACAGGAGGGGTGTACAGCAGTGAGGCCGGGGGAGGGACAGGAGGGGTGTACAGCAGTGAGGCCGGGGGAGGGACAGGGGGGGTGTACAGCAGTGAGGCTGGGGGAGGGACAGGAGGGGTGTACAGCAGTGAGGTCGGGGGAGGGGTATACAGCAGTGAGGCCGGGGGTGGGACAGGAGGGGTATACAGCAGTGAGGCCGGGGGTGGGACAGGAGGGGTATACAGCAGTGAGGCCGGGGGAGGGACAGGAGGGGTATACAGCAGTGAGGCCGGGGGAGGGACAGGAGGGGTATACAGCAGTGAGGCCGGGGGAGGGACAGGAGGGGTATACAGCAGTGAGGCCGGAGGAGGGACAGGAGGGGTATACAGCAGTGAGGCCGGGGGAGGGACAGGAGGGGTATACAGCAGTGAGGCTGGGGGGGTACAGGAGGGGTATACAGCAGTGAGGCCGGGGACGGGGACGGGACAGGAGGGGTATGCAGCAGTGAGGCCGGGGGGGACGACAGGAGGGGTATGCAGCAGTGAGGCCGGGGGGGGGGTATACAGCAGTGAGGCCGGGGGAGGGACAGGAGGGGTATACAGCAGGCCGGGGGAGGGACAGGAGGGGTATACAGCAGTGAGGCCGGGGGAGGGACAGGAGGGGTATACAGCAGTGAGGCCGGGGGAGGGACAGGAGGGGTATACAGCAGTGAGGCCGGGGGAGGGACAGGAGGGGTGTACAGCAGTGAGGCCGGGGGAGGGACAGGAGGGGTGGACAGCAGTGAGGCCGGGGGAGGGACAGGAGGGGTATACAGCAGTGAGGCCGGGGGAGGGACAGGAGGGGTGTACAGCAGTGAGGCCGGGGGAGGGACAGGAGGGGTATACAGCAGTGAGGCCGGAGGAGGGACAGGAGGGGTATACATCAGTGAGGCCGGGGGAGGGACAGGAGGGGTATACAGCAGTGAGGCCGGAGGAGGGTATACATCAGTGAGGCCGGGGGAGGGACAGGAGGGGTATACAGCAGTGAGGCCGGGGGAGGGACAGGAGGGGTATACAGCAGTGAGGCCGGGGGAGGGACAGGAGGGGGTATACAGCAGTGAGGCCGGGGGAGGGACAGGAGGGGTATACAGCAGTGAGGCCGGGGGAGGGACGGGGGGTATACAGCAGTGAGGCCGGAGGAGGGACAGGAGGGGGTATACAGCAGTGAGGCCGGGGGAGGGACGGGGGGTATACAGCAGTGAGGCCGGAGGAGGGACAGGAGGGGTATACAGCAGTGAGGCCGGGGGAGGGACAGGAGGGGTATACAGCAGTGAGGCCGGGGGAGGGACGGGGGGTATACAGCAGTGAGGCCGGAGGAGGGACAGGAGGGGGTATACAGCAGTGAGGCCGGAGGAGGGACAGGAGGGGTATACAGCAGTGAGGCCGGGGGAGGGACAGGAGGGGAATACAGCAGTGAGGCCGGGGGAGGGACGGGGGGTATACATCAGTGAGGCCGGGGGGGGGGACAGGAGGGGTATGCAGCAGTGAGGCCGGGGGGGGGTATACAGCAGTGAGGCCGGGGGAGGGACAGGAGGGGTATACAGCAGTGAGGCCGGGGGAGGGACAGGAGGGGTATACAGCAGTGAGGCCGGGGGAGGGACAGGAGGGGTATACAGCAGTGAGGCCGGGGGAGGGACAGGAGGGGTATACAGCAGTGAGGCCGGGGGAGGGACAGGAGGGGTATACAGCAGTGAGGCCGGGGGAGGGACAGGAGGGGTATACAGCAGTGAGGCCGGGGGAGGGACAGGAGGGGTATACAGCAGTGAGGCCGGGGGAGGGACAGGAGGGGTATACAGCAGTGAGGCCGGGGGAGGGACAGGAGGGGTATACAGCAGTGAGGCCGGGGGAGGGACAGGAGGGGTATACATCAGTGAGGCCGGGGGAGGGACAGGAGGGGTATACAGCAGTGAGGCCGGGGGAGGGACAGGAGGGGTATACAGCAGTGAGGCCGGGGGAGGGCCAGGAGGGGTATACAGCAGTGAGGAGGGCCAGGAGGGGTATACAGCAGTGAGGCCGGAGGAGGGCCAGGAGGGGTATACAGCAGTGAGGCCGGAGGAGGGCCAGGAGGGGTATACAGCAGTGAGGCCGGAGGAGGGACAGGAGGGGTATACAGCAGTGAGGCCGGGGGTGGGACAGGAGGGGTATACAGCAGTGAGGCCGGGGGAGGGACAGGAGGGATATACAGCAGTGAGACCGGGGGAGGGACAGGAGGGGTATACAGCAGTGAGGCCAGAGGAGGGACAGGAGGGGTATACAGCAGTGAGGCCGGGGGAGGGACAGGAGGGGTATACATACAGCAGTGAGGCCGGGGGGGGGACAGGAGGGGTATACAGCAGTGAGGCCGGGGGGGGGGGGGGTATACAGCAGTGAGGCCGGGGGAGGGACAGGAGGGGTGTACAGCAGTGAGGCCGGGGGAGGGACAGGAGGGGTGTACAGCAGTGAGGCCGGGGGAGGGACAGGAGGGGTGTACAGCAGTGAGGCCGGGGGAGGGACAGGAGGGGTGTACAGCAGTGAGGCCGGGGGAGGGACAGGGGGGGTGTACAGCAGTGAGGCCGGGGGAGGGACAGGAGGGGTGTACAGCAGTGAGGTCGGGGGAGGGGTATACAGCAGTGAGGCCGGGGGTGGGACAGGAGGGGTATACAGCAGTGAGGCCGGGGGTGGGACAGGAGGGGTATACAGCAGTGAGGCCGGGGGAGGGACAGGAGGGGTATACAGCAGTGAGGCCGGGGGAGGGACAGGAGGGGTATACAGCAGTGAGGCCGGAGGAGGGACAGGAGGGGTATACAGCAGTGAGGCCGGGGGAGGGACAGGAGGGGTATACAGCAGTGAGGCCGGGGGAGGGACAGGAGGGGTATACAGCAGTGAGGCCGGGGGAGGGCCAGGAGGGGTATACAGCAGTGAGGAGGGCCAGGAGGGGTATACAGCAGTGAGGCCGGAGGAGGGCCAGGAGGGGTATACAGCAGTGAGGCCGGAGGAGGGCCAGGAGGGGTATACAGCAGTGAGGCCGGAGGAGGGACAGGAGGGGTATACAGCAGTGAGGCCGGGGGTGGGACAGGAGGGGTATACAGCAGTGAGGCCGGGGGAGGGACAGGAGGGATATACAGCAGTGAGACCGGGGGAGGGACAGGAGGGGTATACAGCAGTGAGGCCAGAGGAGGGACAGGAGGGGTATACAGCAGTGAGGCCGGGGGAGGGACAGGAGGGGTATACATACAGCAGTGAGGCCGGGGGGGGGACAGGAGGGGTATACAGCAGTGAGGCCGGGGGGGGGGGGTATACAGCAGTGAGGCCGGGGGAGGGACAGGAGGGGTGTACAGCAGTGAGGCCGGGGGAGGGACAGGAGGGGTGTACAGCAGTGAGGCCGGGGGAGGGACAGGAGGGGTGTACAGCAGTGAGGCCGGGGGAGGGACAGGAGGGGTGTACAGCAGTGAGGCCGGGGGAGGGACAGGGGGGGTGTACAGCAGTGAGGCCGGGGGAGGGACAGGAGGGGTGTACAGCAGTGAGGTCGGGGGAGGGGTATACAGCAGTGAGGCCGGGGGTGGGACAGGAGGGGTATACAGCAGTGAGGCCGGGGGTGGGACAGGAGGGGTATACAGCAGTGAGGCCGGGGGAGGGACAGGAGGGGTATACAGCAGTGAGGCCGGGGGAGGGACAGGAGGGGTATACAGCAGTGAGGCCGGAGGAGGGACAGGAGGGGTATACAGCAGTGAGGCCGGGGGAGGGACAGGAGGGGTATACAGCAGTGAGGCCGGGGGAGGGACAGGAGGGGTATACAGCAGTGAGGCTGGGGGGGTACAGGAGGGGTATACAGCAGTGGGGACGGGGACGGGACAGGAGGGGTATGCAGCAGTGAGGCCGGGGGGGACGACAGGAGGGGTATGCAGCAGTGAGGCCGGGGGGGGGGTATACAGCAGTGAGGCCGGGGGAGGGACAGGAGGGGTATACAGCAGGCCGGGGGAGGGACAGGAGGGGTATACAGCAGTGAGGCCGGGGGAGGGACAGGAGGGGTATACAGCAGTGAGGCCGGGGGAGGGACAGGAGGGGTATACAGCAGTGAGGCCGGGGGAGGGACAGGAGGGGTATACAGCAGTGAGGCCGGGGGAGGGACAGGAGGGGTGTACAGCAGTGAGGCCGGGGGAGGGACAGGAGGGGTGTACAGCAGTGAGGCCGGGGGAGGGACAGGAGGGGTGTACAGCAGTGAGGCCGGGGGAGGGACAGGAGGGGTATACAGCAGTGAGGCCGGGGGAGGGACAGGAGGGGTGTACAGCAGTGAGGCCGGGGGAGGGACAGGAGGGGTATACAGCAGTGAGGCCGGAGGAGGGACAGGAGGGGTATACATCAGTGAGGCCGGGGGAGGGACAGGAGGGGTATACAGCAGTGAGGCCGGAGGAGGGTATACATCAGTGAGGCCGGGGGAGGGACAGGAGGGGTATACAGCAGTGAGGCCGGGGGAGGGACAGGAGGGGTATACAGCAGTGAGGCCGGGGGAGGGACAGGAGGGGGTATACAGCAGTGAGGCCGGGGGAGGGACAGGAGGGGTATACAGCAGTGAGGCCGGGGGAGGGACGGGGGGTATACAGCAGTGAGGCCGGAGGAGGGACAGGAGGGGGTATACAGCAGTGAGGCCGGGGGAGGGACGGGGGGTATACAGCAGTGAGGCCGGAGGAGGGACAGGAGGGGTATACAGCAGTGAGGCCGGGGGAGGGACAGGAGGGGTATACAGCAGTGAGGCCGGGGGAGGGACGGGGGGTATACAGCAGTGAGGCTGGAGGAGGGACAGGAGGGGGTATACAGCAGTGAGGCCGGGGGAGGGACGGGGGGTATACAGCAGTGAGGCCGGAGGAGGGACAGGAGGGGTATACAGCAGTGAGGCCGGAGGAGGGACAGGAGGGGTATACAGCAGTGAGGCCGGGGGAGGGACAGGAGGGGAATACAGCAGTGAGGCCGGGGGAGGGACGGGGGGTATACATCAGTGAGGCCGGGGGAGGGACAGGAGGGGTATACAGCAGTGAGGAGGGCCAGGAGGGGTATACAGCAGTATCTGGAGCTGAGGGGCTCAGGATGAGGATTTCCCGCACATGGATCAAATCTTCATTCACAGCGACCTCTGACCTTACATTTAACTCCTTATGCACCTGTGACTGATTAATCAGACAATCTGCTCTACACATGGAAGATATATATATATATATATATAAGTTTTGTTTTTTTATGGTATAATAAGCGCAGCACCACAATGGTTTTCATTGCCGTTACAGCTGTTCCCATCGGCACCAGTGCACTGAAAGAAAAATGCCATAAATGGGACATGACGAGACCCTGAACGGAACATGGCATTTTGACAGCAATCCCATAATCCTCCTTTTTTTTATTTTTTTTTAAACCCTTTTTCTCTTTCATATTTCCCCTCCTCCTTTTCACAAACCTCAGATCAGAACGGTCTCTGACTGTAGGGCAACTTGTTGCACCAGGAGCCCTCCCACATTGCTCTGTGTTCAATAGGAAACAAGCCTTGCCAAGCCCCGCCCCTAACATGTAAACGTAGGTTGTGACAGTTGTCTAATAGACTCCCGTGTTAAAGAAACATACACGCTAATTTAAAGGACCCTGCCGGATAGAATATCTATACTGGTTTGTTTGCAGTATGCGGACATATACCGGCCTCACACCGGGGTTACATGTGAGACTGTAGCTTAGTGACACCCTGTACGGACACACGATGAGGTTGACATTGCAGCATGGATGGGGCTTTCTGATTGGATCTCTGCATCGTCTGCGTTCTTACCTGGTTTTTCTTTTGTCTCCTCCCCCTCCAGGTGATGTACGGAGTGCTGGTGACCTTCCTCGTCCTCCGATCTGTCTATATAGTTACATGGTAAGGCCCCTGTATTACCCAGTCCTGCCACGTGCCGCTCATTAGTAGGATGGGGGTTTTACTCGTTACATGCAGTGTGAATGTCGGGGGTCTGACTACTGAGGGGTAACACTTATATGCAGGGTGCATGGGCACCATTACACTCCGGAGGTCCCAGCGGTCAGACCCCCAGCAGTCACACAGTCCCGACCTCTTTGATTAGAGTTCTCCTTTGCCAGTCCTTGTTGCTGATGGTCACTTGTCGTCTTGCAGGGTCTACCCGTGGCTGAGGGGTCTGGCTTACACCTCGTTAGGAGTGTTTTTAATGGGATTTTTGCTGTGGAATGTGGACAACATTTTCTGCGATACCTGGAGGTAAGGATTGTGTAGGGGGCTGTGTCACGACTTTTGCATCCTATATTTACGCCGTCTACCGTGTGCAATAAATAACACAATCGCTCTATTCAGTTGTGGCGAAACCAAATTCTTGCATTGTTTTTTACGGCGTTTGTCGAGCGGGTTAAATAACATCACTTTATAGTCGGGGTCGTTACGGATGCGGCGATACAAAATATATGTAACTTTGTTTGTTTAATATTAAGCCATTTTGTATGGTGGGGGGGGGTTCATCCTTTTTTTTTTTTTTTTTTATTTATTTATTATAAAACTTTATCAAAAACTTTTTTATTAGTCCCACTAGGGGACTTTACTGTGTGATCATCTGATCGCTATTCTAATACACTGCAGTGTATTACTGCCTGTCCATGTAAAACAGACAGGCATCTGCTAGGCCATCTCTGGCATGACCTAGCAGGCATTGACTAGAGACAGACCTGGGGGCCTTTTATTAGGCCTCCGGCTGCCATAGAAGTACCGGCACCCTGTGATCGCAGTGCCGGGTGCCTGTGGGGTGAGAGAGGGAATCCCCTCCCTCTAAAACCACTCCGATGCGGTGATCGCTATTGAGCGCCGCATCTAAGGGGTTAAACGGGTGAGATCTTTACTGATTTCACTCTCGCCCGCTCTAGCAGGGCTGCTCCCGGCCCTCGGCTTCCTCTGGCGGCTGAGAGCAGGGAGATTTACCTGCTCCCGGTGATATTTATTTATTCCGATGCAGCGCCATAAAAAGGTTATCACATCGGAATAAAGCCCATTAGTGGCCGCCGTAAAAATACCTGTGGGCGGTCACTAACGGGTTAACTTCACATTTAACACTTGCATAGACTTTTACCGTTCTGATAAATGAGGCCGAATAGGTAAATGTTATGAAAGCGAATCAGAAGAACACCAGGGGGCGCCATAACACTTATATACCGGCAATATCTACACACAGGAGCATTGATTATAATGACCTTGAATCTACCGACACCCCCTTTAAATAGAGGAGATCCGTTCCCTAATGCCAAGACGGCTGCACTGTCCGGGTACATGTAGAAGGAGCGGATTGTTCTATAGAAACAGAAGAGTCCGCCATGGACGTCCCACAATTGTCCGCCATGGACGTCCCACAATTGTCCGCCATGGACGTCCCACAATTGTCCGCCATGGACGTCCCACAATTGTCCGCCATGGACGTCCCACAATTGTCCGCCATGGACGTCCCACAATTGTCCGCCATGGACGTCCCACAATTGTCCGCCATGGACGTCCCACAATTGTCCGCCAGATCATTTCTCTTACGATGGTACGCAGCTTTGGAGTCACACGGGTGTTATTTTGCAGGGACATCCGACAGAAGATGCCCCCCGTGCTCGGGGCTATGACGCAGTTTCATGCCTGGTGGCACATACTGACCGGACTGGGCTCCTATCTGCACATCCTGTTCAGGTAATGCGACCCTTTCTGCATCTCACCACCCACAGGAGTTCAGGGATGTTTGGGCAGATGAAGCCCTCTTAAAGGGCTGTAATTCTTGTAGGGTGTGAATACTTTTGCAACCAATATATATATTTTTTTTCTACTGCTCTAATGCATTCAAAACAAAAATTCAAGCAACTGCAAATAGCTTTGATTTGACAAAAGTCCTACCTTTTGTGAATACAGCTCCTATAATACCTATGTGTCTCCATGGTTACAGACTACAAACAAACTGTGTAGTCTGATCGATCCCGACATCGTGTTACTCTATTCCCCATCTACAGACCGGAAAAGAGGAGGCAGCAGGAGTCCAGTAACGTATGACTGCAGGATCTGACTACTCAGGGTTTGTTTGCAGTCTGTAACCATAGAGACACAGATCTGCATAGGAGCTGTAAACCCAAAACTGTGAGGTTTTTCTTTTTTTTTATTCATGTTTATGTTCTCAAAGTAGTTATCATCGGTGCTGGGCTAATACAGGAACTCCTCATTATATAACTCTGCAGTCAGCCTCTCCTCAGTCTGAAATGGCTGATAACAGAGGGCAATCTACTGAATTCAACTACAAAACACATAAGGAGTTTGTCCACTTTGGACAACTGGTTTTTAAATGACAGTGTGAATTGAGCAGACCAAGCGTGTCCCCCACCCGCCGTTATGTTTTACAATCTCGGAAGCTGAGATATGTGTAGCTGTTTGTTGGGGACTGTAGAGTTACTATAGCTGTCCCTGTGACAAATGTCAGAGGGAAGCCTGTGGCCGCTGGTTTTCTTTCACGAAGTCACAAACCGCATCGGAAGAGTGACCCTACTAAACAGCTCCCCATATCTCAGCTTCCTTGGGGCAGTCACCCTTTCTTTATTGGGTGGTCCGGCTTCTGCCGTTCTAACTGGATTTTGCATTGTCTGTTTCAGCTTATATACGCGGACTCTTTACCTTAAATATCGGCCCAAGGTGAAGGTAAGTACCTGCTAACTACATCTCTCTGGTTGGACACTGCTGGGAGTAGTAGTTCTGCTTTGCGAGATGCGTCAGAAGCTTATGATATATTTCTAGGACCCGGCATACGATCCTATTAAAGGGGTCATCTAGTTTTGGGAGATTGTGGGTTCCTCTCCCAGATGTGAGCGTTGTGGCACTTGACATGAGTTTTCGCACTCCCTTTTATAACTTTCTAAAATTCTTCAAGATGTCTGTCTGCTTTCCGTCAGTGAATGTAAGGGTATGTGCACACACACTAATTACGTCCGTAATTGACGGACGTATTTCGGCCGCAAGTCCCGGACCGAACACAGTGCAGGGAGCCGGGCTCCTAGCATCATACTTATGTACGACGCTAGGAGTCCCTGCCTCGCTGCAGGACAACTGTCCCGTACTGTAACCATGTTTTCAGTACGGGACAGTAGTTCCACGGAGAGGCAGGGACTCCTAGCATCGTACATAAGTATGATGCTAGGAGCCCGGCTCCCTGCGCTGTGTTCGGTCCGGGACTTGCGGCCGAAATACGTCCGTCAATTACGGACGTAATTAGTGTGTGTGCACATACCCTAAACCTTACCTGAGCATATACGGATGCACAAAAATAGTCTATCATACTGCTCACACAGCAGAGGTTTTTTATGAAAATTTTTTCCAATGCAATGCAGACGATCCCCTCTGAGCTTGTTCACTGACAGCAAGCAGAAATCTTAAAAAAGGGTATTTGAAACCCAAAGTATATTAGAAAGCTGCAGAACTTTCTCACCATAGTCCGCGATGGCATAGGGAATGCTATCCCTTATTGGTCGGTGCCGGTTCAACTGCTGGGACCTCCCCCGATCAATAGAATAAAGAGGCTACAGCTCAATTTAAGCCGGAGGCGCCCAAGGGACCTCCCTCTCTTCGTTATTGGGATCAGCAGGGGTCACAGAGGTCAGACCCCCTCTGGTCATGTTATTGCATAGGCTATAATGGGAAGATCTCTTTTTTTTTTTTTTTTTTAAAGGGGTGTTCCCACCAATTACTAGCCCCCCCCCCCCCCCCCCCCCGTCTCTCTTCCGCAGCACATCTCCTTTAAGGAGTAGTTGCTAGAAGCGCGCTCTCCGTTTTCAATCATAGAGCTGTATGGAGTGTCAGGGCGCGTGATCAACCACCGCTCCATGCGGCTCCTCAATGTGGACGTGCTGGTGGGGTGGGATGGGGTGCAGCAGACGTGCGTGGTGCATCCATGGTATTGATTCCTGTCTCTGGTCTTTCTCTGAGCAGTTCCTGTTTGGGATGTGGCCGGTGATCATGGTGGAATCTCCCAAGAAGCGTTGACCGAACGGCAAGAAGTCAAAAGAAGAAACCCAAAAACATTCCAGACTTTTTGACAAAATAACCCAAAAACACCGACCTTCTATGCAGTGAGACTCGGACTACAAACCTACGCATCTATATATTCCCAATACACAAAACGAGCGTGTGCACCGGCGCCCCCTATATACAGCCTGGTACTGCCAACTCCAGCAAGGAGGAACATAGAGACATCATGGCGTCACCCATGTGGCAGTCACAACTAGAGTGCCGCCGGTGACCAGCGCTCCCGTTATCTCTTATTAAATGTGACTTCTACACCAGGACCTATAATATCTTGGCCTTTTTATGGGTTCTTGTAGGGTTGCACATGCAGAATATCCGCCTGCCGTCATCAAGTATTACAGGATCGGGATGATCCTAACACAATCTGTATGATCGGGTTGTCGTTGGTTTAGGTTCGGTCCGAGCGACACCGAAACGCACAGGATGTGTTGTCGTCGTCTCCCCCCCCTCGAAGTGTCATCGGATACGTCCGTGTGTTTGGAATATATAACGTGTCTATCGGGGGACTCTTCTGTTACCATTAAAATAACAATGTAATACACACAGAAGGTATACCGTACTGGAGACTGAACTGTTTTGGTGGATACAGTGCCTCTAAAAAGCGTTCACGCCCCATCAGTACATTATTTTTTAAAGCCATAGTCTGGCTTTTCACAGGTTTATTCTGCGTTGTTAGAAGGGGTTCCCCATTCAAAACCCCCAGAGCGGAGAGAGGCCACATATATGTGTTTTACACATTGGCCATTGATTTAAATGGGCACCATGTGATGCTCCTTTTTTCCTGTGGCGGCGCTGCAGGGAAACTGAACGCTTCTGCCAATTCTCCCACAGATCACAGCTGATCGCCGAGGGCTTCAGCATTGCCTCTAACAAAAAGGGATTGTCCAAAGAGGACAACTCCTTTTTAAGCCATTCCCGTGTAGCTTGATCGGGGTCTGGACCATAAAATAAAGCTCCGACGTGCTGCGGTTCTCTTGCACACTGCAGAGGGTTTTCCGTTTTGGGTTTTGCAAATTTTTTTTCTGTGTTTTTGTTTTACCCTCTGTCTTTGGAGACTTCTGTACAGAAATAACGTAAGCTGCCACCGTGCATTGTATTCTGGGTAATGTTTAGGTTTTCTAGAAAAAAAAAAATTACGGCCCAAAAAAAAGTTCCGTTTTTTTTTTTTGTTTGTTCCGCTTTCCAAACTCTTCCCATGCCTTGTTCCGGCGTTATCCATTTCTTGTCGGCTTCTCTCACTGGTTCCCTTCTTAAACTGTTACCCTGTGTCAAAAAAACAAACAAAAAAAAAAAAAGTTGGGGCCGCTAATACTTTTTACAGGCACGTGCCATGCGATGAATGCTTACAAACAGTGCCTAACTTATTTTCTTAATAAAATTTGTGCCTATCCTTTTGTGTTGTTTTTGTTTCTTAAGTTTACTTATTTTAATGATGATTTTGCTCTTATTGTGCCGTTATGTGTATTGTTTTTCACCACAAGGGGGCAGTGTGACCTTGTTATACTTTTCTCTCGTCCTATATATCAGATTTCCTATTAATACCGGCAGTAATCTAATCTGATATATCAATATCGGGAATGATCAATGGAGGAACATTGCACTGAACACTTCTCAGCTCTAGCGGTCCCTGAAGTCTACGTGAGAGATGTCTCGCAGGGGGTGGCAGTGGAGAGCCCGGAGCTCTTACGATCACAGCAATGGGGGGGACTTAAAATGCCAAGTACACAGAGAAAAATATTCCTCCTCTTAATCATTGATTTCTGGTGTATCCTTCAGTCCCATCCCCCCCGGTGTATGACATCCGGCACTCGTCCTGCAGTCACTTTACAGACATTAGAGATAGAACGGGTCGTTGTAAACAGATCACTGACTTCCAGCGCGGTCCTGTAATAGGACGTCACCGGTGTAACAAGTCAGTTCCTGAAATGTCTTCCCTCCTTGATTTTCCACCATCACCTGTGACTGATATTATTGTAAAGTGAAGGAACTGCCGCAACTCAGCCACGAAGTGCAGACCACGTAATGATACAGAGCGGGGGGTGCCGAGTGCTGAGGAGCAAGTGCAGAAAAGTCACCAACGCTCCGCTGACTTCATAACTGCAGAGTACAGACCTCCTCTGGTATTAACGTCCGCACAAAAACTGTGCCCAGGAGCGTCATGGCATGAGGGCCGAGCAGCTGCATGCCAGTCTTACATCACCAATGCCAAGTGTCAGATGGAGGAGTGTAAAGCCTCCGCCACTAGACTGGAGCAGCGGATACGTGTTCTGTGGAGTGACGCTTCTCTATCTGGCGTCTGATGGATGAGCCTGGGTTTGGTGATGACAGGAGAGCGTTACCCGCCTAACTGCATTGTGCCCGCTGTATAGTTTGGTGGGGGAGGGGTAATGCTATGGGGGTGTTTTTCAGGCGCCTCTTAGTTCCAGTGAAGGGAAATCTTAATTCTTCAGCACACGGGACATTGTGGATAATTGCAGCTTCCAACTTCGTATGTACAGTTTGGGGTTCGGTCTTTTTTGCTCCCCCCCCCCCCCCCCCCATGACTGCGCCCCAGTGCACAAGGTCCATAAAGACACGGCTGGTTGGTTGTTTGGGGTGGAAGATCTTGACCGGCCGCACAGAGTCCGGACCTCCGCCCCATCCAACTCCTTTGGAATGAACTAGAACGGAGATTACGTGCCCGGCCCCCTCCCCGAATATCAGTGTCTGACCCCACAAATGATCATCTAGATGAATGGCCAAAAATTCCCACAGACCCCAAAATCTTGTAGAAAGTCCCCAGAAGAGTGGAAGACGTTTTACGGCAAAGCGGGAACAACTCCATATTAATGTCTATGGCTGTAGAATGCGATGTCAGAAAAGATCTTGTGGGTGGGACGCGGAGGTGTCGCTTTGTCATGGGTTTTGGGCATAAGAAAACTAGAAACCGTCGGGGGAATAAGAAATATTAGATAGACTAAGTAAGCAGAGCCCATCTCGCGCATCATCTGCTCCGCTACTCTCTTCACTGGCTCAGACCTGCTGTTTGGAACAGAAGGGGAAGTTTTGTGTCTTCTCCCACCCATCGATCCACAGATTTTTTTTCTTGAGTTTTCTGGTCATGGGCCGGTTTTTCATACTGATACACCGGATAGGTCATCAGTATACGATCGGTGGGGGTCTGACACCCGGATCCTGCACCGATCAGCTGCACCGACAGTTGTAGTGTCCGGTGCTGGAAGCGGATGGCTTCGTACATTGTATGGCGGCCGCGCTGAGTTACTGCAGCTCTGCTTCCGGCGCTGACCGCTGCATAACATCCGGTGCCTGGAGGCAGCCACGACGGCTGATCGGTGTGGGGTCCCGGTGTCGGTCCCCCACTCATCGTGTACTGATCCTGTGGATAGGTCATCAGTATGAAAAACCGGCCCATGACCAGAAAACTCTAATAATAGTTTCAAGGTTTCTGGGACTTCTAATGCAATAATAACTTGAACATCTACTTTTCTGCAAACTGGTTTATTGGTGTTTCTGTATTTGCAAGGCCCATAAATAAACTGCATTGTCACAACCCCCGACGCACGAAGAGTCGCCCACCATCACTACGGAGAGCAAAACGCCCTGTGGAGGAAACCCCTGAGGAGCCCTGGCGGGAGGACTGCCCTTCCATCTGGGCAGAAGACGCAGTGGTATAAAATAGTGTTTTTTTATGTGAGTGATCCAGTTAGATACTCCGAGAGTACCCGGCCTCGCCGTCTAGTGAGTACCCGGCCTCGCCGTCTAGTGAGTACCCGGCCTCGCCGTCTAGTGAGTACCCGGCCTCGCCGTCTAGTGAGTACCCGGCCTCGCCGTCTAGTGAGTACCCGGCCTCGCCGTCTAGTGAGTACCCGGCCTCGCCGTCTAGTGAGTACCCGGCCTCGCCGTCTAGTGAGTACCCGGCCTCGCCGTCTAGTGAGTACCCGGCCTCGCCGTCTAGTGAGTACCCGGCCTCGCCGTCTAGTGAGTACCCGGCCTCGCCTTCTAGTGAGTACCCGGCCTCGCCGTCTAGTGAGTACCCGGCCTCGCCGTCTAGTGAGTACCCGGCCTCGCCGTCTAGTGAGTAACCGGGCTCGCCGTCTAGTGAGTACCCGGCCTCGCCGTCTAGTGAGTACCCGGCCTCGCCGTCTAGTGAGTACCCGGCCTCGCCGTCTAGTGAGTACCCGGCCTCGCCGTCTAGTGAGTACCCGGCCTCGCCGTCTAGTGAGTAACCGGGCTCGCCGTCTAGTGAGTAACCGGGCTCGCCGTCTAGTGAGTAACCGGGCTCGCCGTCTAGTGAGTACCCGGCCTCGCCGTCTAGTGAGTACCCGGCCTCGCCGTCTAGTGGGTACCCGGCCTCGCCGTCTAGTGGGTACCCGGCCTCGCCGTCCAGTGGGTACCCGGGCTCGCCGTCCAGTGGGTACCCGGCCTCGCCGTCTAGTGAGTACCCGGCCTCGCCGTCTAGTGGGTACCCGGCCTCGCCGTCTAATGGGTACCCTGCCTCGCCGTCTAGTGGGTACCCGTCCTCGCCGTCTAGTGGGTACCCAAAACTAGAGATCCTCCCCAAAACTCTAGTGACTGTCCAAGACCTACTTCCTCTGTCCGTGTTTTAGTGACTGTCCAGGACAGCCTCCCGTGTCGCCTCTATAGTGACTCAGAGACAGCCTCTCCCGGTACGTATTTTAATGATTGCCCTTGACAGCCTCCCCAAGTGACTGTTGTGACTGTTCTAGACCGTCCTCCCCAGTTTTTGTATTGATTGTCCAAGACAGCCTCCCCAATCCATGTTTTAGGGACTGTCCAAGCTCGCCTCCTCAAGTTTCTGTATTGACTGTACATGACTGTCTTTCCCCAGTATGTATTTTAATGACTGTCGAAGAAAGCCTCCCCTAGTCTGGGTTTTAGCGACTACGTTACGGCCTCCCCAAGTCTCTGTAGAGACTTTTTACAAGACAGCCTCCATAACTTCCTATTGTGACTGTTTTAGACCTTTTCCCAAGTCCGCGTTTTAGTGACTCTGTATTGACTGTCGAAGACGGTCTACCCCAGTACGTATTTTATAGATTTGTTCATGACCGTCTCCACCCAAGTCCTAAATCAGCCTCCCCCAGACTGTAATTTAGTGACTGTCCAAGATAGCTGCCCGTAGTCTGTGTTTTAGTGACTGCCTGGTGTAGGATAGTCTCATACACGGGGTTCAAACCACAGGAATCCGCACTGCACGGGAGAACGTTGCTCCCCCATGTCCCCTTTTGCTGCAAATGGGAGGAGAACCAGGAGAAAGTTGTCCCCGCAAGTACATGGTTCTCCCCTTTATAGTCTATGGAGATGGACAGAAACAGCCAATATCCCTTTAAATATTCTTCAAATTTAAAGAAACCCTTATGTGTAGTGATAGGGCCTGAGGGGGCGGAGCATGACAAAGGGATTCAAAGCTAGAAGTCACGCAGTGCTGGCCAAAGAAAGCAATCCGATCACTTCTTCCATTGGTTGCTATGGGAAACGCTGACCATTATTGATCCGTTTTTATACGAGGCACATTATAATTTAACCCTGTTTTCGCTGCCTTTTCTGAGCATTCGCTGTCTTCATCTGAAACCCCGTTAAGATGGCCTATTTCTTAAATTTTTTTTATTTTTTATTAAATCTTTACTGACCTTTGTGCTCCCGTTATAAAGTACAGGAGCATTATCCGCAAATTAAAAAAAATAGGACATGTCCTGTTTTTTGCGGGTCATTTCTACGGTCCGGACACTTAGGGTATGTTCACACACCCTATTTACGGACGTAATTCGGGCATTTTCCGCCTCGAATTACGTCCGAAAATACGGCTCCAAACCGCCGGCAAACATCTGCCCATTGAAATCAATGGGGTTACGATGTTCTGTGCACACGGGCATTGTTTTTTATGCGCCGCTGTCAGAAGACGGCGCGTAAAAAGACGCCCGTGTCAAAGAAGTGCCTGTCACTTCTTGAGACGTAATTGGAGCCGTTTTTCATTGACTCCATTGAAAAACAGCTGCAATTACGTCTGTAATGGACGCCGCGAAAAACGCGAGTACGAGCAATTACGTCTGAAATTCAGGCGCTGTTTTCTCCTGAAAACCGCTCTGTAATTTCAGCCGTAATGGACGCTGCCGTGTGAACATACCCTTAGGGTATGTTCACATCAGGCGAAAACCGCTCCTGATTTTCAGACGTTTTTTTAACAACTCGCGTTTTTCACGGTTGTTTTTGGACCTGTTTTTCAATGGAGTCAATGAAAAACGCCTCCAAAAACGTCCCAAGAAGCGTTCCGGAACCTTTTTTGACGAGTCGTGGCTTCCTGGTCCGCCGGGTACGGAAGCCTATTAGGTCCTGCCAAACGCACGACCTTCTACACGGACTGTTGTAAAAAAAGCAGTGGCAATAAACTGCACTCCATAAGTACATACAGAAGTAGTGCCGTGTATTGTACAGGGATCAGAAGACCAGATCTTCCAGTCTCCTGGTCAGTCTAAAAAAAAAAAAAAAGTTAAAGAAAAAAGTTTTAGAAAAATAAATAAAAAAAAAAGTTTTTGCTAATAAAAACAATAATCGCCGTTTCCCTGATCAAGTCCTTTACAGTTAAAAAAAAAAAAAAAACTATACAGGTTTCGCCGCGTTCATATCAACTTCAACTATAAAAATATATTATTTATGAAGTTTGACGCGTAAAAAAAAAATCAAGCGCTCACACAGCTCGTCAACGGAAAAATAAAAAGTTATGACTCTCTTAACGCAATAATGCAAAACGACGGCCCAGACTGAGGGCGGATTTACACGAGCGTGTGCGTTTAACCGCTCCGTGAGTCATCAGATAGGATGCGCGGCTGCGTGATTTTCGCGCAGCCGCCGTCATGATGACACTCTGTTTGTATGTTTGTAGCACGTGGTGCTTTTCTGTTTCCGAACATACTTTTTACTGCTGTTGCGCGAATCACGCGTGTCCCACGGAAGTGCTTCCGTGTGGTGCGCGTGATTTTCACGCACCCATTGACTTCAATGGGTGCGTGATGCGCGAAATACGCAGAAATATAGGACATGTCGTGAGCTTTACGCTGCGGACACACGCTGCGTGAAACTCACGGACAGTCTGCACTGCCCCATAGACTAACATAGGTCCGTGCGACGCGCGTGAAAATCCACTAGGTGCTCCTTTGCTTCGGAGGCCGGTGCTTCAGTCCATTACCGCACTAGGGTTACATGTGGGATATTTCTCAAAACTGCATAATCTGGGCAATAAATATTGAGTTGCGTTTCTCTGGTAAAACTTTCTTTGTTACAAAAAAAATGGATTAAAAATGAATTTTTGCAACAAAAAAAATAATTAAATTTGTAAATTTCACCTCCACTTTGCTTTATTTCCTGTGAAATGTCTAAAGGGTTAAGACATTTTCTGAATGCTGTTATGAATACTTTGAGGGGTGAAGTTTTTAAAATGGGGTGACTTATCGAGGGTTTCTAATATGTAAGGACATCAAAGCCGCTTCACAACTGCACTGGCCCCTGTAAAAATGGCCTTTTGAAATTTTCTAGAAAATGTGAGAAATTCTAGCTAAAATTCTAAGCCCTGTGACGTCCTAGAAAAATAAAAGGACGTTCAAAAAACGATGCCAATCTAAAGTAGACATATGGGGGATGTGAACTAGCGACTATTTTGTGTGGTATAACGGCCTGTCTTACAAGCAGATACATAAAAATTTAGAAAAATGCTGATTTTTGCAATTTTTCACTAAATTTTGATGTTTTTCACAGTTAAATACTGAACATATCGAGCAAATTTTGCCAGTAACATAAAGTCCAATGTGTCACGAGAAAACAATCTCAGAATCGCTTGGATAGGTGAAAGCATTCCGGAGTTATTACCACATAAAGTGACACATGTCAGATTTGAAAAATGAGGCTCGGTCAGGAAGGTCAAAAGTGGCTAAAGAGGGAAGGGGTTAATAATAATAATAATAATAATAATAATTGAAAAAAACAAGAAACACGTAGCGCATAAATTAAAGCATTTCTGAGGACCGCGGCTGGTGTGCTGCAGGTAATGGGGTAAAAGGCTGCACAGTTTTTTCACAGAAAATCTTATGAAATTGTGTTTAAGAATTGTTGGTTTTTTTAACAAAAGTAATTAAATTCTTAAATTTTTAAAAAAAAATAAATGTCCTTTTATTGAATTACATTGTAACCTATGTGATCTAATGTCTAATTATTCATAAATTACATGCAAATCAATTCATATTTATTCATGTTTCCAAACAAGAAACGAGACTCCCATCACCTCCCCACAACCATGGAGAACACCTCAAAGAACTACACTTCCCGTGAACCTTCGCGGCGGCTGCCCCGCCCTCCCTCGGCTCCGCCCTCCCCTTTTTACAGGAGGCCCCGCCCTCGGGCTGAGTTAGTAGCGTGTGCTGCAGCCGCTGTGATTGGCATCACCCTGAGAGACGGCACCCGGGCACCTCACACCCCCGGGACAGGTAACTAGCCGGGCGAGCTGCAGTCAGGGGAGCGCTGCGGGAGGCTCCGTGCTGGTCACAGCTATTATATACTTTATTACAGGACAGCCATGGAAACTCTTCTAGAGCCAGGGAGCCCTGCAGAAGAATCACTGTGCTCGGGTCATGCAGGGGGGGGGCTCTGTATTGGGGTCTTCCCCTCTCTCCATTATAATATCCAGAGCTCAGTGTCTATTATATAGTTATTACAGAACAGGCATGGAAACTCTTGTGGATTAACCCTTATAGAGCCAGGACCCTCTGCATTATAGTCACAGGACTCCGGTCATGTAGTCGGGGGCTGCTCTGTGTTACCCACTCCCCCCTCCTTTATTAAAACCAGATCCCTGAGTCTATTATATAGTTATTACAGTACAGGAAGGGAGACCGGTATTAACCCTCAGAGTGCCAGGGACCCGTTTGCTATAATGAACTCCATAAGCTCAGATCGTGTAGACAGGGGGCATCTCATTGTCGGGGGCTTGGGGCCACCTCCGTTATAACATCCAGAGCTCCGCATCCATTATATTGTTATTACAGTACATTTATAGCAACGGGTGTTCAGGGATTAACCCTTAGAGTGCCAGCCCTTCTATAATGAGCCCTGTACTACTGACAAGGGCCAGCTCTGTATTGGGGGGTCTTCTCACCTCTCCATTATAATATTCAGCGCTCAGCGTCTATTATATTGTTATTACAGTACGGGGATGGACACTTGTATTTATTTAATCGATTAACACTTCTAGAACAAGGACACCCAGCACTATGGTCACTGGACTTGGGTTATGGGGGAGCTCTGTATTGGGGGGTGGGGTGTCTTCCCACCTCTTCATTATAATATCCAGAGCTCAGTGACTATTATATAGTTATTACAGTACACGTATAGCTGCTATACCCTTCCAGAGCCCGGGAGCCCTATATAATGAGCGCTGTACTCCGGTCATGCAGGCAGAAGTTCTCAGGTTTCTTCTCATTATAAAATCCAGAGCTTGTCTATTATATAGTTATTACGGTACAGTTGTGGTTACTGGTATTTACTTAATAGATTAACTCTTAAGGAGCCGGGGACCCTCTATACTGCATCGGTACCTATGTCAGGCAGGTAGCGGGGGGGGGGCAGCTCTTTGTGTTAGGGTCTTCTCATTGCAATGTACAGAGCTCTGTGTCTATTATATGGTTATTACTGTATACGCTAGACTTCACAGATTAACTCTTAAAGGGCCAGTTTCCCCTTTTCTCGTCCTTGATTGCTCATTGCGCACAGGTGTTGCTTGTTTTAGGTCGCCCCTTGTGGTTTATTTCATGCCACGTGCAGACCAGTATCCTATAATGATCGACATGGAGCATCACTCCCATCATTTCTAGTCATGTGATGAAAATTAATGGGTGGGGGCAAAGTTGTACATATAGTGACCGCTTTATAGACCGGGACCCTCCGTTCATGCTCTTGTAGATGTAGCAGAGCTGACTTTTTTTGTGCACCATAAAAACTCTAGTGTTTTGTAACATTACAAATCTCCATGAAGTGAACCAAATGACAAACTCAGCTCTACTACATCTTATTTCAATAGTACAGTTCTTCCAAACTAGAGGAAACTACTTAAGCAGGGGTGCCAGACCCTTGTATTATTTTACACATCCAATGATCCGTAATTATCCAGCATCTCAGCAAGTGAGTTATTTTGCTGCTTCTGATTGGCCAAGAGGGCACAGGCTCCTTTGTTCAAGTTAGGGGGGTATGTAAAGTTTTCTCATACTTCACAGGGGGAGGGGTCATTGATGTTTAGTGGGTACGTATGCATCCAGTGTCCTCAAGGCTCTATCTGATGACTTGTACCCTATAAAATGATCTAACTGCTTATGTATCTTTGCAAAATGATCTATTGCGAAAATAAAGTAGCCCCAAGAGAATAAAAGCACCTTTGGTGGATGTTAGAATTGTGAAAACCGTTTTCCAATATCTTACTTCTAGGCTGAGATATGATCACTTGAAGTTATAGGCCCAAAGCTTAAGGCTGCACCACCGAAATCAATATCTACATCCAGCCAGACTTAAATAATAACAGATGTGTCAACATTGATATGGAGGGTGATTTGTAGCCACAAAAGGTTTCCATGGCAACACTACACCTGACAGAAATCTGGAAACATGCTATCATCAGAATATCTCAGTAGTGCAGCCTCAGGCTTTTGGCCTGTAACTTCAAACGATCATATCTCAGTCTAGGAGTAAGATATTAGAAAACGGTTTTCACGTTTGTAATCTACATGGAAGGGCCTTTAGTATAATGTTTCTTCCTTTAATGGATGTGGGGCCGATGTGCAGGGGGATTCAGGCATGTTCAATATCTTGTTTTTCTACTGTCCTGTCTGTATGTGTTTCTGGGTGAAGAGGAGCTGTCGTTTCAAGGAAATGAAAAGCCACAGACCCCTGGGTGAAGGCGTCTGTCATTTCTCCTCTCGTTAGTGCAGTGGGGGGAGGGGTTTGTAGTATTTCGTATTGCAGTCAGTGGTTATTACGTTGCAGCAGCCTCTATATCACATGGGAGTTGCCTCGTAATAATCTCCAACAACATCTGTGTAATGTGGTGTACGGACGGCTATACGCCAATATGGAGGCTGAGCGGTGCAGACGTGTGAACCATTAGCATTGCCAAATATTCCCCTAATAAAGGAGGAGAAATACCCGGAGCCCTTGAGTCGACCTCCTTGTACAAGTTATTAAAACGCCAGCTGTGTCTTAGTTTCTTACATCTGGACCCTTCTTTGCCACAGGGCTTATAGATCTGTTCATCCAGAGCTTCAGGATTCCTGAATACAATACTAGTACAAGAGTGAAGACTGACACATGTAAACAAATCATAATGCAAACGTATATGCCTCCTGACCTACTCTCTGGGATGCCCAGTCACGACCTGCAGGAACCGTCATTCAAAAACCTGCACAGACCTGATACTTCTCACAGCAGAGTGTTTGTTTCAATTGTATCCAGTCTAGAAATTTTCTGAGATAAACAGACTGGACTCCAAACTGATACATTTTACCTGCACTGATACAGTGTAGCAAACGAAAAGATGTGTGTCGGTGATGTGTAAAGCTCTCGAGGTCCGTATTACAGTCTTTCGTTTGCGGTACGCAGGACCTGCAGCCATATTTCTTCTGGATTTTTGGCTTGTTTGATACAGGGACCCGGCCCTCAGAGCAAACATTTACTCAGCCCTGGGCCGCTGTCCTGTCTGCTTTGTGTTACTAATCCTCACATTGTTGTGTTGTACATTGTAACGCTCCTCCCTCTGTGTAAAGTCTCGCTATAATTTACGTGCCAGGAGATCTGTTCTTAATTGTGTTCGAAATCCGAGCTGTAAGAAACTTTGCAAATACTTTGCTTTTACTTATCATGTCTTATACTCTAGTCACCCCCAGAGCTGAACTCAAAATTCTACTGGCTGCCGCTTGAGTTTTGCCAGCACGTGGCTGACAGTCACAAGAACAGACTACACGGGGTTGCACTGATATAAACACTACATCTTCCACAATGCACTGCAGCAGAGACTGCACTGTAGAGACATTGGAGCAGCTGCGATCAGCTAACAGGAAACAAGTAAAATTCTTAATGCAGCTCTGGATGTGACTGGAGTCTAAGACAAAGTTGTGTACCCAAGTAAAGCAAAGTTTCCAAACATAAGTAGATTTACTGTATTACTATTTATATAATTAACTACCCCGATACATTGTAACAAACTATCAGTGCAGGTAAAATGTATCCATGTGAAGTCCAGATTATTAACCTCAGAGGATTGTCTCCGACTGGATACATTGTGACAAACCCTCACCTGTGAAGTATTGGGTTTGTACAGGTTTTCAGCCTCTGCATGTGTACAAGAATGTTCCTATGCTCGGACTGCAAGCAGAGATCTTGACAATGATGAGAAATTAAAATGCAAAGTATAATAGAAACTTGTAAAACTTTTCGTTGGACAAGTGGGTATCTCATGATGCTGCTCTCAACTTTGGCCTATAGAGGGCAATCCTGGGAGGAGGACCCCACCCTATCAGAGGACTGGCATCGGTGGGTCCGAGGGTCGGGCCGCCGAGAACTTACTGCATCATTGATGATGATTTTGCATACTGCCCCCTATCGCCCTCGTGACGCAATGGCTGAAGCTTTTCATGTGGTCGTATTCGGAGGGCCGTAACGTGGCCGCGATTTAGCGTCTGTTTTATGACTGAAAATTCGGCCCAACCGTGGTCCTAATGATTTGAACTAAACGCATCAGAGATCCCTTTTTGGGGTCATAAGACCCGCGGTCAGGCCGGCATTTGCTGCGTTAATACAGACGCTAAAGTGCGGCTGAATTAAGCCTATCTCTAGCGCCATCTATCTGCAACTGTCTATCAGCAGGCGTCGTGAGCCTGACCTTACAAGTCTCTTTTGGTGCCCCCCGCTCCCCAGTGTGAGGTCTACTGTTCGGTCACATGTCTGACAACTGGTTAGAGCTTAACCGATGTCTGTTTCCAGGGACAACCAGCAGAAATTTGAAAGCAGCTTTGGATGTGACTGGAGAAGAGGAGCTAAAACAACTCAAAATCTGTACAGAAATAGGAAAGCGAAATATAAATCTTACACTTGTATATATATATATATATATATATTTATTTTTTTATATGTCTCTACCCCAGTGACTGTGCAGGGAGTCCGGAGTACAGTAGGAAAGTAGGTCAGGGCTTTGTGTAGTTACCCATAATATAAGACTGTAAACCTGGGTTGTCGGGATCGGGAGGGTCTTCTGACGATCAGACGAGGTTTGAGCGTTCCTCGCGTGCAGCTTCCTCTTCTGGAAAGTCTACTTATATAGAAGGATATGGGTCATGTGCCCGGACCAGAAGACCATGCCGGGAAATGTTACAATAACAAAAATAATACCGAAAAAATATCTCCAAGTGATTACCGATGCTTTTCTATCTGTTCCTGGGAAAGCTGGGTGACCGGCAGCATGGCCGCTCTTACATCTCGTCACCCAGCTTTCCTGGAGTCTTATAACGGCAAATACGAAGCTTAATCCATTTTCTAATGAAATGTCCTGCAACTTTCTAATATAATTTGTGTTCGTTCTTCACCATTTTTAAGAGCTCTGCTTGCTGTCAGTGAATGGAAATATTCTTGTTTACTTCCAGAGGCTTAAAATCTGTACAGAGCTAATACTTTGCACCGCTGAGGGTTTGGCTTCCTACCATAAAGGGCAATCCAGAACCCAATGACCCCTCCCCCTTTTTTTGTGGGGGGGCTTTAAAGGGCTACACCAACCAAAATACATAGGACCACTGCTGCTTGGTTTAGCGGCCCATGATAGATATGACTTTGATTTTTCTTTATAGTTGTAAGGAAATTTTGTGTCATCCATCGCTTGACCAATAATGGCTGAAAGGGTGGTCAGCCAAGGAGAAAACATTTGAAGGGCTACTCCATTTAAAAAATATATTTAATGGTCTTGTAGAAGTCCCTAATTTTCCATTTCACCTATCTCCCATGTTTCATTATTCCCCGTTATGGGGGTAGTTGTCACATGACTGTGTAAAGACAGGTAATTTAAAATTGATATATCTTGGCGTGGGGAAAAAAAAGTGCCACGAGCTGCTACAATGTAGAAACCAGACTGTAACAGCGACTCCAGAGCGCACGACCTATAGACACCGGGTGATCGATGGTTCTTCGTTTTTGACCAGTCATTTTATAATTTTGTAGCTGTTGTCCGGGTCATTAATAGTTAATAAGGTTTCGCCTCGGATTCGAGCGGTTTGGGTCGGGAGGTTTTGGCTGTAAATTAATGTGAACACTTAGAGTACATTAGTGGAAATAGCTGCTGACAGGTCGGAATTGATCAGTTTGAGGCCGGATCGGTGGCTGCTGGCTGGAAGTGTTTAATGTGGAAGATCTATTTGGTTCCTAAGATGTAGCAGAGCTGAGTGTACCGCTGTCTATGCGACCTTAACGGCATATATACCGATTTTAGAGGGACATACTCTGTAAATCGAGGTATCGGTTGGAGGTCCTTAAAAAGTTGATTTGGTGATCGACTGCACAGACCCCTCCCCCGATCCTTATTTTGGGGTACCACAAACTGCTTTAGCCTGACCAAGGAGGTGGTGCTGAGTAAAAGATTACACCGTCCTGCAACTTGAGGGGTTGTGTAGTAACCCTATAACATCTTGCAGGTGTCATATTTAAAGTGTTCCGGTCTCCTATCAGATGTGTTTTAAAGCCAGGGTGGATACTAGACCCCAGCTGGTGAATAACTACAACTCCCAGCATACTGAGAGTAGTAGTTGTGCAACAACTGGGGAGCCGCAGGTGGGAGACCACTGCTGTAGGATTAAGGAGCCAGTAATACATCTCTAGTAGACAAATTGATGTTTTTTTTATTGGCCAGACCATAGAAACTTTCAGAGTCACCCATGGCAAATTTCTAAATCCATTCGCTGCCTGGATTCGTCCTGCCTCGTATTCTAAAATCCTTCCACTTTTGACATCCTAGAAAACATGTCAGAAGATTAAGATCTTGGACGTGGATCCCCACCGATCGCTAAGAGCAATGGTGATCCTGGCACTCTCCTGAGCGTTCTGCCCCTTCAGCACTTGACTGCGATACTTGGGTCCCAAACTACTGTAGGTGTGAATAGGACTGTTGCATGCTCTCCTCTATGACCTGTCTGAAAAAATCAGGACCTTCTTTGCTCTGTAATGTACTTGTTTATGGCCTCCATTTTCAAGCACTTCTAAGCAGGGGCGGGGCTTAGCAGCTGCTAGGGGGCCGGCGTCTGATGGAGCCCTCCCACACAGAACACGTATGATGCTGGGCTAAGAAATTTTCTGGACTAAAGTAGTAAAATGTGACTTTGAGGGTCTCAACCTACTCGGAAACTAATCTCCATCCTCTCCAAAGGACTCGGGTCATCAGTAAGGAAGGAATTGGAGTCTAGGGAGTACGGGTGATGGATCCCATTATCTCTGTGCAGGTTGCTCATTCCTTATGCATGCTCACATATCAGGTAAAGACCATAATAATCCATGTCTTGTCTGATGTAGGGAGCCATGTGCTGACATTGGTGCAGGATGAAATCTATATAACATGGTTTTCATCGGTGGAGTTTAGGAGGACTTAGAATTCGGCCCCGCAGCCTGCACAGGGTAGCCTCCCTCTCAAGACACCAGTTACTTATAGTTCACATTCTGTTTAGTTCCTGTCCTTTTCCCACTTTTTTTTTTTCTTTTCTTATTCTGGGGCTTCTTGGAGATTTAAAGGGCTTGTCCAGGAATTTTAAAAGATAACCTAGCAATGGGGTTGACCTGGTCTGAGCTGCAGTACCAGGCACAGTCACAATCATGTACGGTGCTGTGTTTGGATAAACAATCAAGGGGTTGTGCCGCTCCAGACGCTTTCTGCTGATTGGGAGTTCTAGGGGACGGACCCCCACTGAAAAGTCTTTGACCACCTTTTTTTTTAAAATAAAGCTGGTTTCTCTAAACCCCAGCGATCAGCTTTGATCGCCGGATCTGGCCACTCCTTTGTAGCATTACATGCTGGCCTTTCAAATAAATGTCTAACCATGCTATACGTAAATGGTATGGACTGCCCTCTCCGTTCTGACTCAGAGAGGGTTCCCGAGCAGGGGATCCCCTTCTCTATGATGTCCAAATGCCCTTATAGGGGGAAAAGGACATGGGCAATTTTCACAAGAAAACCCCTTTTTAAATCTTTAATAAAACATAGCGGCTTTGTTTTAGGAACAGCTCCACGCTTGTCCATGGGCTGTCACGGGTATTGCAGCTGGACCCCTTTTGCGTTCAGCTAAAATACCATACACAATCCATGGAGTGGCGCGGTTTCTGGGATTTTTGGGAAATACAAATTGATGGCCTATCCTCCGGCCACCGATAAGCCGAACTAAGGGCTGCTTCAATGTCTTTAAAGTCCCATACACCTTCCTGGTACTGCAGCTCTGCCCTTTTTTGCTTATGCCTCCCATCGATCGGACATTGATGGCCACTCCTAAGGATAGACTTCTATATTCCTGGATGAAGCCCTTTAATACACGTCTGTGTAACAAGGAGAAGTCGTTGATTGAGCTTCCTGTGACCACTTATTGTAGCTCCGTGTACTGAAATAGTGGTCACCCGGACAGGAAGTGAGGTGGTTGCTAGGCAACCTGATCTAGCACACCCTGCAGAATACACTAGGGAGTCTAATAAATATCTTATTAAAACTCCTCCGATCTGCGGTGTAAGGTCTCGTATTAATTAGTCTCACCGTGAACCGCACCTCGGATGTTGCTGGACCTTACTAGGAGGCCCCCTGGGTTGCGTCGGCTAGGAGGCCCCCTGGGCTGCGCCGCCTCGGCTAGGAAGCCCCCTGGGTTGCGCCGCGTCGGCTAGGAGGCCCTCTGGGTTGCGCCGTGTTTACCACCTTGCTCTCTGCATTGTATATTAATCGTGACTTTCTGCGCATTGTATCCTGGCGGCAGAGGGATCCCATCGCTTTTCACCAGTGAGATTTTGTTCTCCGAGTTCCAGTCCCATCTTTCTTTCTTTATTACAGTCCTTAATTGTGACTTCCATAAAGCAAACTTTTTTTGCAGAAATATTTGCAATCCCATTAAAATAAGGAAAATCCCACAGATCCCCATAAAGAGAGCGGCAGCGTAGAGACCTGGCACCGGCCCCGCAATATAAGAAATGTGGAATATGCAGAAGAACTGGTTTCTAGAAGCCTCCTGTGACCGCTCTCTCCAGATTAACTGGTCAGCAAAGCGGAAAAATGTAATTTTAACTTTACGGAAATTTGGTTTTGGATTAATAATTCGTATTTTCTCCCATCGTCACCAACCTGGAGATCGCCAAACGCTGAAGGCCACACCTTTCCTGCTCCGTATTATCATTTCCCCCTACAGTGGCTACAATGCGTTGCTATAAGAAATGTCCTGCTCAAAAACTGATCAAACACTTTGACTGTCCACCGTGGTTCATTGTTGGGGTCCATAGTGGGGGACCCTCCTCTATGATCTCTTTCTTATATGCTTAAAGGGCTTATCCGGGAGGTGATTTTTTTTTTTTACTTTTTTTTTCTATGGGGCTGCAAATTAAATAAAACCATAAAGCAGTACTTGCCTATCCTTGCCCCCGGCGATGTCGCTCCGGCGGCAGTCCCGATCCTTGTTTACCTGCACTTAGCATGTGACCACTGCATCCAATCAGAGGGCTCAGTGGTGATCTATATTTCTGGCAGGACAGAATTTCAACGTATGGCCGCTGAGCCCTTTGGCTGCAGCGGTCAAACGCTAAGTTCATGTAAACAAGCATCGGTACTGCTGCCGGAGCGACAGCGCTGGATCGCCGGGCATAGGGAAGTATTTATTTTTTGTTTCATTTGCAGCCCCTATGAATTTTTTTTAACTTCCTGGACAACCCCTTTAGTAGATCACATGGAAAGGTGATGATCTGATGGGACAACCCCAAAGTGCCATTAAGGTGATATTGGCTCCTGGTGACCATGGATACAATGTTCCTCTAGAAGGTCCTGTCCACTGTCTGGTTCTTCGTCCTTAATGACGTCTTCATGGTTTCTTTGTCTTCCTCCACTTTGTTGCTGGTCGTTCTCTTTTCCTTTCACCTCTTCCATTCAGAATTGTTGTCTCTGAGCTGGGTCTTCCTCCTCTGCGGAGCTGGGTCTTCCTTCCTCCTCTGCGGAGCTGGGTCTTCCTTCCTCCTCTGCGGAGCTGGGTCTTCCTTCCTCCTCTGCGGAGCTGGGTCTTCCTTCCTCCTCTGCGGAGCTGGGTCTTCCTTCCTCCTCTGCGGAGCTGGGTCTTCCTTCCTCCTCTGCGGAGCTGGGTCTTCCTTCCTCCTCTGCGGAGCTGGGTCTTCCTTCCTCCTCTGCGGAGCTGGGTCTTCCTTCCTCCTCTGCGGAGCTGGGTCTTCCTTCCTCCTCTGCGGAGCTGGGTCTTCCTTCCTCCTCTGCGGAGCTGGGTCTTCCTTCCTCCTCTGCGGAGCTGGGTCTTCCTTCCTCCTCTGCGGAGCTGGGTCTTCCTTCCTCCTCTGCGGAGCTGGGTCTTCCTTCCTCCTCTGCGGAGCTGGGTCTTCCTTCCTCCTCTGCGGAGCTGGGTCTTCCTTCCTCCTCTGCGGAGCTGGGTCTTCCTTCCTCCTCTGCGGAGCTGGGTCTTCCTTCCTCCTCTGCGGAGCTGGGTCTTCCTTCCTCCTCTGCGGAGCTGGGTCTTCTATGTTTCTTCTGGTACAATCTAAACTTTGAGTCAGTGCTTAGGAGACAGTTATTCTGTAAAAATGAGTGCCATGGGTATTCCCTACAACAATGGACACTATGAACACCGACGACGTAGACCTTGCCATAGAAGTCTGGCGTGATGGTGGCAGTCAATATTCCAGTTGTCTAGAATTCACAAGACGAATTCAGCTGGTTTTAATTGGAGACCAGGTTTAACTGGTGCTGAGGTTGAGGCTGGGGAGACTGGTTACCGGTTGGAGGCTGGGGAGACTGGTTACCGGTTGGGTGCTGGGGAGACTGGTTACCGGTTGGAGGCTGGGGAGACTGGTTACCGGTTGGAGGCTGGGGAGACTGGTTACCGGTTGGGGGCTGGGGAGACTGGTTACCGGTTGGGAGCTGGGGAGACTGGTTACCGGTTGGGGGCTGGGGAGACTGGTTACCGGTTGGGGGCTGGGGAGACTGGTTACCGCTTGGGGGCTCGGAGATACAGGCTCTGGTGGAAGAGTGGGGTATCTTGACTAGTCCTTATGGGTAAATCTTCCTGACCCTGCAGTGGAGGTGACCTGTTCTGTGGAGTGGGGAAATGTCTCCTGATCATCGCAGATATCTGAATTTGAAGCTTTTCCTGATCCATACTTGCGTAGTTTGCGCTGTCTTGGCGATCTTCCTTCGTCTTTGGCGACAGGTGATCCTCCCTGGAGGAATTCTTGCTAGGAAACTCTGATCAAACATCTTTACTCCTATAGAATTTTCCACCGTCTGCAGCTAATAGGAGAAGTTATTATCCATTCTTGGCTCCTGGGATCGATCTTTGTTTGGGAAACAATCTTCCCAGTGGGTTTACGGCTATGCTAAAAATATAAAATCAAACCCGCTGAAGTATTGCTCGTTGCATCCAACTAGGTCTTATTTTAAAGGGCCTGAATGGCTGAGCGCTGATTTATGGCGCAAACTTTACTGCCGTTCCTTTCGGATATGGAAGAAGCTACTTCCTGTCAGCCATATTAGCTGCCATGGTGTTCATATTTTGGTCTCCTGGTCATAAGTATAAATGTAAGGCGTCTTCTTCCCCCTCCCTCTGTCAGCTCTCCCTGGCAGCCAACCACCATTGAGACTCCCCACCCTCTCACTGTACAGGGGACTGGATACTATCGGTGCGTGTGGGGACTCCACATATTGCGGACACTGATGTGAGAGGCAGTGATGGTTGTGGCGGGCAGCCTAGTAGCGGAATATGTATTTCGTGATGACGTCATCGAGGCAGGATGCTACTACATGCAGGGAGGTTAGCAGTCAATAGATTGGGGAGAAAAGGCAAAGAAAATTGTTATAGACCTCTGAATATGCCATGAATGTTCGATAGATGAGACCCCACCTTATCGGGAGCCGGGGCCGCTGACGTCCTTGTATCTTTGTTCGCTGGACACCTCTGATTGCAAAACGGCCCCTTACACATTAGATCGGGGCACTAGTTTTAATAAAGGTCGCTTACCTGGGTCTACGGTCAGGTGAGGGGTCCGAGCTGAACACCAACAGTAAAGATGTCGTCTTGGTTTTCAAACTTGGTAGAATTATTTGTCACTATTTGTTAGAGGGAAAACCAGACCCAAAATAATTTAAGATCCCAGACCCCTAAACTAATTCAGACGCCGGACCAGACACCTAAAATTAATTCAAACCCGCATACGGACTGGGTCGAGAGCTGTCGACGATGTGTATGGGGGTGTCTCGGTCGACGTCTGGGGGGCGGGGGAAATCGAGCGTGCTGTTTTTAGCTGAGTGTTCATGTGTAAATAGGGGGGGGGGGGTAAAGTGATAGCTGTCGGCTGTATGAGCGTTTGGTCAACCACTATCTAAGGCCTGACTCGCACCCCGTATTTACCCCTCTGTCTGGGGTATACCTCTAGAGGAGTCCTGAGGTATACCTGCGGTGGAGGATAGCGGCGCATCCCACTATGTAGGCATAGAGTTGGGTACGTCGCCTGAACTCCTCGGGCCTAGCACTACTTGAGCCCTGTGCCTAGGGAAGCCCCTGACATCACTATCCATATATGAACAGTGATGTCAGAAGCGTCTCCAGTCCCGGAGTCCCCGCCAGAGAGCTACCGATTCAAACGGTGGGATACGTTACCCAAACAGCCCCGACCCAGCGCTCGGGGACTACTGCCCAGGGGGGGGGGTCCTGAAGTCACTGTCTAAATATAGACCATTGTATCACTGGAGCTTCTTATTTTGAAAATCTCTGCTTGTTGACAATGAATGGAAACATTCTTGTGCACGTTAAGAGTTTGAATACTAATCCTGATAATGTGCTGCTCACACAGGTGCAGGGCTTGTTACACTGTATCATAACTCTCTTGTAACAAGCCATGCAGCTGTGTGAGCAGGACAGGATCAGGAGAGGTTTTCAGTCTCTGGCTTTTATTCAGTCTTCCGTTTTGATGCCTGGGAAGTAAACTTGGAGAATTTGAAAGGTTTCTCTGCTGTCCCGTGACCTTTTTCTTATGCTGAGCCATAAGATGAAAATGCTGAAACCCGATCCTCAAAATCTACAGCTCTCACGGGTGCAGGGCTCGTTACATGAGCGCACTTATGCATTGTAACAAGCCCTACAACTGTGTGAGCAGCAGATCATCAGGAAAGGTTTTCAACCTGAATGTTTCTGTTCACTGACATCAAGCTGAGATCTGTATTAGAAAGTACGCTCATTGTGTAGCCGTTGCTGCTTTAAGCCGTGCAGTGACCGTTCCGTACATACAATTATTCCTATACCGTCCCTTGTAAGACGTTGCGATCGCCTAAGACGTCAATCGGCACAACCATCTTTTTTTCTTCGCGGGGTGAGCAGGAGTTCAGAGGACGAGCGGAGGTGAATTGTTTACGTGTCGGCTCTCGTTGTATACATTATATTTCTGATTTCTGTAGGGTCATTATGAGGACAGCCAAGTCCGAGGACGTTCAGAAGTGAAGATTCTGCGTCTCTCTATGGAATCCATCACAAGTTTTGTATTGGAGGAGCCCCCGGTTGTAGGGCCTGACCAGGTTGGGGCAAGAGGGTCTCTGTCTGGTCCTAGATATGAGATCTGTGGACATCCGCTGTATGGAGGGCAATAAGAGATAAGCGGCTGTCCAAAACATCTGGTGCCGCTTATCTCGGAGGAAATAAAGTACTATTTCTATTGTGGGGCATATGTGTGTAAGGAGGGGTCCACAGGGTTAACCCTTTCGCCCGGCTCAGATTCCCACATAAGACCTGCGATGTATAATGCATTGCTCATCGGCGCTCCCTCCGCTTCTGTGATGTTTTGGACGGGTTTCCTCCAGTGGACCACAAGGACTAGGACGGGGTGTCTGTGGCTGCTAATAGGGGACGCGGTCTAGTGACTACCTCATCTTTAGCCCCTTCCTGCCGCAGCCATTTTTCGGGTTTTCACTTTCGTTTTATTTTATTTTTTTCCCCACCTTCCAAAAGCCATAGTTCTTTTTTACATTTTTCCATCAATATTGCCGAATATTGTACCATATAATGTAGTGGGAAACTGGAAAAAAATCTTTGTGGGGTGAAATAGGAAAAAAAACCTGCGATTTCTCAATCTTTTGGGGAGTTTCATGCGGTGTTCACTGTGCGGTAAAAAACGTCGTGTTCTCTTTATTCTGCAGGTCAATACGATTACAGCGACACCAAACTTATAGGTTTTTTTTTTGTTTTTTTTTTATGTTTTACTATTTTACAAGGGGAAAAACGAATTGTTCAAAATTTTGAAGTGCAGCTAAATGTTCGACAAACTTCTGACATCTCATAGTGACATGTCAGAAGTTTGTGTTGGTGGGGGTCCGAGCGCTGAGACCCCACCAATCGCTAGACGTAGCAGCTGAAGGTCTCGTGTGAGCGCTCGGCCGATTCATGTATTTTCGTCTTTTTCCGGAAAGCCGATGTATCTGAGTCCGAGCTCACAGACTTTCTATTGAGTCCGTACACCGATACATTTCTTTCCGGAAAAAGACGAACAGACACGAAGCGGCCGAGCGCTGACACGAGACCTTCAGCTGCTTCGTTCTAGAGATTGGTGGGGGTCTCCGTGCTCGGACCCCCACCAATACAAACTTTTGACATGTCAGAAGTTTGTCGAATGTTTAGCTGCACTTGTTTTAAATTTGTGTTTTGAACTTTTTTAATTTTCCGTCGATTGCGCGGTGTGAGGACTTATTTGTTGCGGGACGAGCTGTAGTTTCTATTGGTACCATTTTGGGCTACATGAGTCTTTTGCAAATTTTTTTTTTCCCATTTTTTTTTGTGGGAGATGACATGACCAAAAAACAGGGATTCTGGCGTTTTTTTAAAAAAAAGAGAAAAAATTTTTACACGCTAAAAAAACTAACTGTCGCACACTAGAATATTAAACGACTTTTTAAAATACAATTAAATTGTTTTTTTTTTTTTTGTTTTTTTTTACGCATTTTTTTTGGTCCGTATTTAGGACTCCCATGGACTATGGGAATTACGCGCATTTTTTGGTGCATTTTACGTGCCAAGAATTGACCTGACGCTTATTTTACACGACGCACTTTTTAAACACGCGCATAAAATATGCGCTACAATGCGTTTTCCCATTGATGTCAATGGCAAGCGTAAAGCATGTGTTTTCGATGCGTCAAATACACACCGTGTGAACAAGGCCTAACCACGATGTGTGAACCCAGTCATCCTGGCATTCTGCTTTAAGAACCCCCCCCCCCCCCCCCCCTCCTGATTGGTCTATAGTTCATTACCAGCAACGTGTTTTTACTTTTTGGATTTCTGGAAATCCCTCTGAATTATATCTGATGATTGTGTTTAAATAAATTGTCTGCCCCGTCTTCTAATCTGACCATGACGAATAATCTGAACTTGTCGTTAGAGAATAATGATAAAAATGTCGCTTCAACTTGAGCGGACGATGCCTGATCGTCTTTCGACACATCCGTATACGACGCTCCTGCATATTTCCGGCCCGGTGTCATTTTTGTCTTGGTTATGGCGCGTTGTCAGAGCCGAACAGCGCGTCATTTACATGTACGTTTCAGGTTGTGTGACTACACTTTATTTCCATTGAAGATAAGCGGCATTCAGACTCATGTGGCGCCACTTATCTCCATTGGAGTTAATTTGCTGGACTGGTTACTCAATCATGTGACTCGGATTGTTTCTCCGTCTAGGGTTAGATCCCCTGATGTTTTAAAAGAAAACTCCACCAAAGTCAATCGTTTTGTATCTGGGGAATGGGGGTCCCCTGAGCCTCCGCTAAAGCAGCAGGTGGAGGCCGCAGACCGGAGAAGACCAGATGGAGAGGTGGCCACGTATAGACTTCAATGCAGAGAGCCTCCCCTTCAGTTGGTCTACTTCTGTTTGTTACAATGTATCAGTGCAGGTAGAATGTATCAGTCCGGAGTCCAGGCTGTTGAGCTCACTGAGAATTGTCTAGACTGGATACAACTGTGACAAACTCTCAGCTGTGAGATGTGTTGTGTCTCTACAAGTTTTCAGCCTCCGGATATAAATGCGAATGTTCTTGTTCACTGACAGCAAGCAGGGATTATGGAAATAGCGAGGAACTGAAACACAAAAAAATCTATTAAAGAGGCAGAACTCCTCAGTGTCATAGTAGGAGACGTCTCGGAGCTGATTTGGCGATCCTGCCATGATTTATGTGGAGCTGTGTACCAGGAACGCCGCGGGCACCCAGATCACTTCCAGTTGGCAAACCACAATGTTTGTCATTAGCTGCGCTGACATTAGTCGGTGACTCATCTTCCGGAGTTTCGCAGCTTTTATGGTCTGGTTTCTGGCATTTTGACAATCTCTATATGTAAACTTTTTTTGTATGATTTCCCATGATGCCGTGCACAGGAAAAACCGGTTCTGAGCGTGTCGTCAAGCAGTATCGCTTTACTGATCGTGTACAGACAAATGTAAGGTTCCTGGAAACACCATCTGGAAAGGTGATAAGAATTCCTGACCTGATCGCTGCCGGATTATCAGATATTCTGGATTATTGGGTGGTCGTAGCGCACCTGCCGAAAGTGCGAAATAACGTTTTACCGGATTATCAGACTCCCTGGATTATTGGGTGCAGATTTAAAACAAATTTCTATCTAATTGTTAATGAATCTTGCGCAAGTTTTGCAAATTTCCCCCAATTCTGCGCAGTCCAGTTCTCCAGACCAGTACCGGGCCGACCGATACTGAGGATCTGACTACAGCGGGGGGCACAAACTTTTATTTATGCAAAACCCACATTGATTTGAAGTTAGTTTTCCAGTCCTGTGTAAAGTGAAACATTTTCAAGACCTCTGCTTGATGTCAAACTACCCCCCCCCCCCATACTGACCACGTTCTGCTTATACAGCTGAAGGATTGCTACAATGTATAATTCATACGGGAAAGATTTCTGCTGCCCCTGTGTTCAGGTCAGAGGATCTCCTATACTGCTGCGATAGCAGGACTAGGCCAGGAATTAATTTTTTAGCCAATGACTGTCCAGCCCACATGAACCCTCCCCCATCCCGAGAACGAAGGGATAAAAATTTAATGCGTTTCAATGTCACCCAGCTTTCTCAGTAACCGATATAACTAAGTGGTGGGTAAATACAACTTTTAACCAGTAACACGACTAGGGGCCAATTTGAGTCTTTCAGTGGCCCCGCAATAAAAACCACAAAACCAATGTAATAGGCATCGATAAAATCCCAAATCTTGGCCCCCTGGGACTCCCCCAGCTGTGATCTATACAAAGCTCTGTCTGTTCTTATACCGGAGGATTTATTACACGTCCGCTTTAATAATGATTTTGTGGCTCCTTCAGGTGATCGAGTGAAGAATGACGGCATTTGGGAACCAGCAGTATTACAACCTGAAGAGAGAATGCCAGAGGAAGAAGGAGCTTTTTGAGGACCCCCTATTCCCGGCCCACAATGATTCCCTGTTCTACAAGACTCAGCGGGTACAAGGAGTGCAGTGGAAGCGGCCAAAAGTAAGTGAGCAGGAAACAGTCAGCTGAAAGTTCAACTTCATTCCACATTACAATTTACATATCGAATGAATCTATAGAAATAAAAAGTTACATTCCTTATCCTGTATTATACTCCAGAGCTGCACTCACTACTCTGCTGGTGGAGTCACTGTGTACATACATTACATTACTTATCCTGTACGGATCCTGAGTTACATCCTGTATTATATTCCAGAGCTGCACTCACTATTCTGCTGGTGGAGTCACTGTGTACATACATTACATTACTTACCCTGTACTGATCCTGAGTTACATCCAGTATTATACTCCAGAGCTGCACTCCCTATTCTTCTGGTGGAGTCACTGTGTATATACATTACATTACTTATCCTGTACTGATCCTGAGTTATATCCTGTATTATACTCCAGAGCTGTACTCACTATTCTGCTGGTGGAGTCACTGTGTATATACATTACATTACTTATCCTGTACTGATCCTGAGTTACATCCTGTATTATACTCCAGAGCTGCACTCACTATTCTGCTGGTGTAGTCACTGTGTACATACATTACATTACTTATCCTGTACTGATCCTGAGTTACATCCTGTATTATACTCCAGAGCTGCACTCACTATTCTGCTGGTGGAGTCACTGTGTACATACATTACTTATCCTATACTGATCCTGAGTTACATCCTGTATTATACTCCAGAGCTGCACTCACTATTCTGCTGGTGTAGTCACTGTATACATACACTACATTACTTATCCTGTACTGATCCTGAGTTATATCCTGTATTATACTCCAGAGTTGCACTCACTATTCTGCTGGTGGAGTCACTGTGTACATACATTACATTACTTATCCTGTACTGATCCTGAGTTACATCCTGTATTATACTCCAGAGCTGCACTCACTGTTCTGCTGGTGGAGTCACTGTGTATATACATTACTTATCCTGCACTGATCCTGAGTTACATCCTGTATTATACTCCAGAGCTGCACTCACTATTCTGCTGGTGCAGTCACTGTGTACATTACATTACTTATCCTGTACTGATCCTGAGTTACATCCTGTATTATACTCCAGAGCTGCACTCACTATTCTGCTGGTGGAGTCACTGTGTACATACATTACATTACTTATCCTGTACTGATCCTGAGTTACATCCTGTATTATACTCCAGAGTTGCACTCACTATTCTGCTGGTGGAGTCACTGTGTACATACATTACTTATCCTGTACTGATCCTGAGTTACATCTTGTATTATACTCCAGAGCTGCACTCACTATTCTGCTGGTGGAGTCACGATGCCACTTTCCCCTAAGATATATAATAAGGTTTCATATATTCACGTGTACTACTGATTTTATGCAATTTTAGTTATCGGCCCACTTCAATCCTTCCACACCATCGCTCGTGGGTGTTTAAAATGAATAACCTGGTTGGTTTGGGTGGCGGGGGAACAATCACATACAGGGAGTGACGCTGTGTCTAACGCCTCTTTACACCTTGTAAATATTGTTACAATTAGAACAATTCTTCGTCTTCATATTGATAATTGTATCGTGGAAACGAAATCACGATGGCAGAAAAAGTCCGATCCGACCAGACTCCTCTGTTTTTTTTTTTTGTTTTTTTTTTCTGGTGGTTTTTATGTTTTTTGTTTTTGTTTTTTTGGTATTTATTTTCTTTTATAGGTAATTTACATTATTACATTTTATTATACTTTATTTGTGTTTTCAATTGCCAAGACTTAACACAACACTGACCCCTTTAATCCATCTACTTCCCAAATCGATCTCCATAGGAACGCTTTGACACGTGTGACAATCAAGAGACTCTTTAGGTTATAATTACCTGTTCTTTTGCCTAAAGATCAGACTTTGTAGCTTTTATTAAATTTATTTTTATTTTTCTATTTAATTATTATTATTTTTTTATTTTTTATTTTTTTGCCTCCAAAGGAAAAAAAACATTGACAGTCTCGCTTTATCATTGCTGAACACTGATCATCCATACCTAAAAATGAACATAGAAATGGTCGTTCCCCATCTTGTCCTGTATTGCCATCAGATGTGCGACTATTGAGATAGAGGTTTCTACCATCAATGTTATGGGTGTATATATTTTGGGAATCGGCCGTAGCTATTCAGAGGAATTTTTTGGGGGCAAACATTGAGGACTTTTTTTTTTTTTAGGAAGACAAGTGTGTCTAACATGTTGTGCCGAATCTTTTATACCAAGTGTGCCATCTTGATTAATTTGGCACCTTTTTGCCATGAGTGATCTCCCTCAGGAGCCTGTATGGTACACGTGCCCCAGGGTTGTGCTATCTGCCCATTTAATACAAGTGGCTCTTATATATTCATATAAATTGTGCAGAAATTAGAGAAACTTTGCAGTTTACATTTGGCACAGGTCGCTGTTCTCTACTTAACAGTAGAAGGAAGACGCCGTGTATCATCGGAGCGCAGTCTGTATGAGACGTTTCTGGGACACGATCCATTTTGGACCTCATTGGCAGTCGGTGGACGGTCAGTCGGCTGGCCGAGCCATTTGTCTGCCTGTCAGACTACGGCTTTACTGAAGCGAAGTTATAGATGTGTCTGGTCTGATGTCAGCAGCGGTGGAACTGAGGAGAACGTCCCATCTAAAGTGACTGAGATCATTACAGATAATTAAAGAGCAAGTCCAGACACTGCTGAAATTACCATCCCCGGTGCGGAAAAATGTTAGGAGGACTCTTATTTTTATTTTTTGTTTGATTTTGTAAAATATCTTCTGTTTAGTCTTCGTGTCATTCCTAGGATAACTCAAGAAGGAGCACAAATATTATATTCTGAGGGGGGGGAGCATTTACCTGTTGTCACGAGGAGTGGGAGAAGGGATGTGACTATTTACTAACCCATTAAGCCAAAGCTCAGATTAATATATACTACACCGGCCATTGTTTCTATTATACCGCCCTCTATGTACAAGAATATAACTACTATAATACTGCCCTATATACAAGAATATAACTACTATAATACTGCCCCTATATACAAGAATATAACTACTATAATACTGCCCCCTATATACAAGAATATAACTACTATAATACTGACCATATATACAAGAATATAACTACTATAATACTGCCCCCTATATACAAGAATATAACTACTATAATACTGCCTCATATATACAAGAATATAACTACTATAATACTGCCCCCTATATACAAGAATATAACTACTATAATACTGCCTCATATATACAAGAATATAACTACTATAATACTGCCCCTATATACAAGAATATAACTACTATAGTACTGCCGCTATATACAAGAATATAACTACTATAATACTGCCCCCTATATACAAGAATATAACTACTATAATACTGCCTCTTATGTACAAGAATATAACTACTATAATACTGCTCCTATATACAAGAATATAACTACTATAATACTGCTCCTATATACAAGAATATAACTTCTATAATACTACCCCTATATACAAGAATATAACTACTATAATACTGCCTCTATATACAAGAATATAACTACTATAATACTGCCCCCTATATACAGGAATATAACTACTATAATACTGCCCCCTATATACAAGAATATAACTACTATAATACTGCCCCCTATATACAAGAATATAACTACTATAATACTGCCCCTATATACAAGAATATAACTTCTATAATACTACCCCTATATACAAGAATATAACTACTATAATACTGCCTCTATATACAAGAATATAACTACTATAATACTGCCCCCTATATACAAGAATATAACTACTATAATACCGCTCCTATATACAAGAATATAACTACTATAATACTGCCCCTATATACAAGAATATAACTACTATAATACTGCTCCTATATACAAGAATATAACTACTATAATACTGCTCCTATATGCAAGAATATAACTACTATAATACTGCTCCTATATACAAGAATATAACTACTATAATACTGCCCCTATATACAAGAATATAACTACTATAATACTGCTCCTATATACAAGAATATAACTACTATAATACTGCCTCATATATACAAGAATATAACTACTATAATACTGCCCCCTATATACAAGAATATAACTACTATAATACTGCCCCCTATATACAAGACTATAACTACTATAATACTGACCCTATATACAAGAATATAACTACTATAATACTGTCCCTATATACAAGAATATAACTACTATAATACTGCCCCCTATATACAAGAATATAACTACTATAATACTGCCCCTATATACAAGAATATAACTACTATAATACTGCTCCTATATACAAGAATATAACTACTATAATACTGCCCCCTATATACAAGAATATAACTACTATAATACTGCCCCTATATACAAGAAAATAACTACTATAATACTGCTCCTATATACAAGAATATAACTACTATAATACTGCCCCCTATATACAAGAATATAACTACTATAATACTGCCCCTATATACAAGAATATAACTACTATAATACTGCCCCTATATACAAGAATATAACTACTATAATACTGCCCCTATATACAAGAATATAACTACTATAATACTGCTCATATATACAAGAATATAACTACTATAATACTGCTCATATATACAAGAATAGAACTACTATAATACTGCCCCTATATACAAGAAAATAACTACTATAATACTGCCCCCTATATACAAGAATATAACGACTATAATACTGCTCCTATATACAAGAATATAACTACTATAATACTACCCCCTATATACAGGAATATAACTACTATAATACTGCCCCCTATATACAAGAATATAACTACTAATATACTGCCCCCTATATACAAGAATATAACTACTATAATACTTCTACATACAAGAATATAACGACTGTAATACTGCTCCTATATACAAGAATATAACTACTATAATACTGCTCCCTATATACAAGAATATAACTACTATAATACTGCCCCCTATATACAAGAATATAACTACTATAATACTGCTCCCTATATACAAGAATATAACTACAATAATACTGCCTCTATATACAAGAATATAACTACTATAATACTGCTCCCTATATACAAGAATATAACTGCTATATTACTGCCCCCTATATACAAGAATATAACTACTATAATACCTCCCCCTATATACAAGAATATAACTACTATAATACTGCCCCCTATATACAAGAATATAACTACTATAATACTGCCCCCCCTATATACAAGAATATAACTACTATAATACTGCCCCCTATATACAAGAATATAACTACTATAATACTGCCTTCAAGGGACAAGAATATAAATAGTTTAGTAATGGGTATATTTGCAGTGTTCTGGGATCAGGCTTCTCCAATATGATCTTCTTCTCTCGTGTATCTATGGCCATTGTTGATCATTAAAGTGCTGTGCTAATCCATTCACAAGCACCCAATCCCCAGCTTCCCTTCACGCAGCCATAGAGTTAGTTAAAAGATAAAACTCTGGCTGCCTGTAGCCACCACTAGGGGGAGCTTAGGAGCTTGCTAAAGACTGATAGCAGTGAGCTCCCCCTAGTGGTGACTGCAGCAGCCAGAATTTTTTCATGTTATTCAATGGGGCACATTTATCGAGATTGGTGTTTTTCATATGCCAGTATTAGTATGAAGTCTGCAGGGGTAAGATGCAACTATATTTTTTTTTTTGAGTTGCACGCCTGTTAATAAATTGTCTGTTTGCCAGTAGGGTTTCCGCTATAATTTTTATCCGCTTCTGGTGTAAATTATATTAAAACTGCCCGGCAACAAGTGGCCCTTGCCCCCTTCTGCATACCCCCAAAGCGGTAAAACGTTGCAAATATAGTGTGCCATAACTTACAACTTTTTAATGCTTCTAAAGTGGCGTAGACCTATTCATAAATTCCCTTTTCGGGGGATTTGGAGCTCCGTATAAGAAAAACGGAGCTCCAACCGCTATAAAAGTTTACTATGAAATTTATCGGCACAGAATTGTGGACCTTTAAATAATATAGACGTCGTGGAATATATCCCAGCGCAGTGACGGGAAAGATATAAATGTTCTCTTGCCGGTATTATGGGTGAGATCAGAGACATCGGGCTGGCAGAGTTTTCCCACTAATAACATCAACAAGTCAATGCGACGTCTCCGTATTATCAGGCCGGCGGCACTAATGGAGGCAGTGAAATCACTTTTGGCCTCGTCTCAGTAACACCGCACAGGAGTAGTAGTGGGACCCCGCTGGGAATACTGATTACTCGTATTGATGGAGGAGTCGGCGCCATGCTGGGAGTGATAAGAACCCAATAACCTCCCACCTGGTCCAGGCCATATAGACGTCTTAGGGTCACGTATTCGCCTTGCGTTTCCGCAGCGTAGAAGTATGCTGCGGAAATTTCTACAATATTTTGCAACTCAAACAGATTTCTCAATTTCTTGCGTTGTGGAATATTTTCCCATAGAATTTCATTGTAAAGTACAAATGCGCCTCTTGCGACTGCACCTTTTATAGTGCCGCTCTGTATTCTGGCAGGTAGAAGGGTGGAGGACTCTGCTCTAGGACCTCCGTATGCCCTAATAGAGCATATGGACGGGGGTGTCCTGTATGAACAACATCTTTTAACCCTTGCCCTGTCAAGAACGTATCTCATCCGTCCTGGCAGAAAGGCATTTCAGTAGCCCAGGACGTGCCTAATACGTCCTTGCTCCCATCGGCTCTAACCGGAGCGAAGCTTCAAAATATATATGTATAGGGGTTTAGTATGATTCTTTATTTTGTATTTTTAGGTTTTATTTGTACATGTCAAAATTGTCCTGACTACCAGAGGTGCAAAGTAACCAAAAACCCTGGCAGCGAAAGGGCAAATGCGGGCAAACCAGTGCCACGGGGATGGCGATACCGGGACTTCCAAAGAGGTGGGGTACATTCTATAGCTCCATTTAGTATCTTTTTTAATAGAAAGACTAAAAGATATATTGGTAGGATGGAGGAGAACGGTGGGGTGTAAAGGAGCCCATACACATTAGATTAATGGCGGCCAAACTGGCCGACCATGGGGCAGGGGGGGAGGGAGGAATGGCTGTGGTGTATGGACTATAATTTTATTCCAGAGACCACCTGTAATCTGAGCTGTAATGCCCCCAACCCCCATCCAGAAATAAAACCTATGCCGGGGAGTGCCCTCATCTGTACCACATCACGAGCAAAGGGCAGAAGTGCCTGGGTAAGTTTTTGCCCAGTAGGCGGGAGACCCTGTGCCATCGTGACAGTAATTTAAGATTGGTCTTCCGGTAAAGAGTGGAGATCGATGACTTATGGGAGAGGATGAGTATTTTAAGTTTCTGGTCAGGGGGTCAGTCATTGCCAGGTTCTGCTCCCCAGAAGTCAGGTACGTGGGGAACCAGTCAGTCGGGGGGAGTCCGGATCCAGTCATGGGTGATTTTCCATTATATGTTAATAATCAAAGTTCTACAACTTTCTTAGAGACTTTGTATCAATTCTTCACCATTTCAAGCTCTCTGCTTCCTGTCAGTGAGTGGGCATATTCTCGTTTACATCCAGGGGCTGAAAACCTGTACAGACACAGTCCTTCTCACATCTGAGGGTTTGCTCCAATTGTAACCAGTGTAGACAATCCTCCTCTGAGCTAAACAGCCTCAAACGCTCTTGTCCTGATAGTTTGGTACAATGTGTCAGTGCAGGTAACATGCATCATTTCAGAGGATTGTTGAGACTAGATTGAATTATAAGGGTTTTCGCACCTTAGATATTCATGACATATCGACCGGTTATGCCTGATAAGGAAATTGGCGTCCCCTGACCCCCCCCCCCCCTCTTTAAGCCAAGGGGCAGGTGGAGGCTGCACCTCCTTCTGCATGTGGTCACCACTTGGGCTTGCAGAATGGGGGGTCAAGGGACCGTCATACCTCCAATTCATAGAGGTCGCAGAGGTAAGTATCTTGTAGAAATGTAAAGGGGGTGAACCCCCTTTAAGTGCTTACACACTGACAGCAAGCAGTGATCTTGGAAATGAAACCACAAGTATACGGTTAAGCCTTAACATAAAACCTCTTAACCTATGTATTACTTTCCCTGTTTGGAGAAGTTTCTTTACATAACTTGTAGAACTGCTTTCTGTCGGGACGTGAGTCAGACACGACTACACCCAGAGCTGACAGGGTGCAGAACAGGTACATAAACTCGGACTACACACCCTTATTTTTTATTTACCTACAGGCTAAACATAATCTACAAATCATCATATAGAGGGAATGACCCAATTCTGAATGTGCGGATCATTGGTCGTCTATTGTTAAAATAATAAAATCCCATTCACTCCTTAAACGGCTATAGATGTACTCTGAAACAATCCGATATCTTCTCCCTGCTGCTCCCCCTCCCCTCTCACAGCATGCAGTCTCATAGACACAAGGAGAGCAAGTTGCTGCAGCTGCATCCCCCTCCTCCCTGTCCTCTTTTTACTATTTACTTCTCATCCTACAGTTTACCCTTAGGCCAGATTCAGGCGAACGAGTGCAAACTCGGAATGTGAAAATCGGCCGTTTTTCACGTCCAAGTTGCACCCGTGCGGGTCCCATTTTCACGGATCCCCATGGACTTGAGCCTATGGAGGGATCCATAAAAGTGGAAGATAATCGGACAGGACCCTTCACACACTCCGTTGGAACAACGGCCGTGTGAACGGCACCATTGAAATACATGAGTCCGTGTCCTATAGTCGTCTGATTCGGCCTTCGGGTAATGGGCAGGATATTTTAGCTCCGGTTCCCTATGAACTACTTGACCCCAGCATGTATGTGAGAAAGCACTCCCCTCCCCCCCCCCCTCCCTTATACTTGATGGCAGGTGGCATATCACCAGGATATACCGTCAATGTCTGGTCAGTGGAGGACGCCCCGTTATATTATATGATGGCACCATGAGATGTCGGCCTAAAAGTTTGATTGACCTCTTAGGTTCCAGGTTCATTAGTGGCTGTGACTTCTGGTTCTCTGGAGAATGGTTTGTTACAAGTTTTTCCGGTCTGTTCTAGGCTGCGGCCCTGTATGTGGCCGGTCGTGTTTACTTCTCTCAGGGCAGGAGCAGTGATCTACGCGGGTGTCACGCGGAGGATACGCATTCCCTTCCCGGGACTCGCATACAATTCTTGATCTGTTTACACGTTGATCCCTCCGGTCTGTGCGCTCTGCTGTGATGAATGGGGGGGGGGGGGGGGGGGGGAGTATTGAGCTTACAGGCGGCCCGGGGGCCTCACAGTCACACTGAAGCTCACAGACGGAACAGTCACGTCAGACCCATGAAATTATCAAAGGCAGTAATTGATGGTAAAGACGATATGAACGCTCATCTTAGTCATGTGTTTAGATCATCGTCTGTGATGTGATGACATCCGGGCCGGACTAAAAAATGGTCACGTGGTAGGGCTGGGTAATTAATGGAAGAAAAAAACGAAATTCAGCTCAATAAACAGACGTCAACTTGAACATTTTGATTTTTATCAATTATCTTTTCCTGGTTTTTAAACTGTGTCCATCTTCAGGACGCAGATAGAGTTGAATTCAATGGTAGAGCAGGGAGCTGTAATACAGCTATGGGGGCATTATACTGTGTGGGGGGCACCTATAGGGGCATTATACTGTGTGGGGGCACCTATAGGAGCATTATCCTGTGTGGGGGCAGTCATGGGGTTATTAT